>NW_023601543.1:74130728-74514881 GCF_014898055.3 Talpa occidentalis | reverse complement strand
TTCAATTTTTTAATGTATTATAATTTTAGATAAATATACATATCCATTAAATTGTGCTCAGATAATTAACTTTATTAGTATAGTGTTTACATGGTAAAAAGAGGGTTTAATTCATTCTTAGTCAAGATATTTATAAAATCTAAATTTGTTGGGGTCCCACTAGTGGTATATTTCAAGGGTTTAGAATAAATTGCTTAGAAGATAAAATTCAGTGGCAAAATTTTTTAAAAATCATAAAATTTAAAGAGGAAAATATAAGTTGTCCCTGGTTACTAACCAGGCATAATTTCAGTCAGCATTTTGGCATCCTTTCTTCTAGTACTTTAATGCTATATGATAAAACTGTATAAAGCTAAATATATACATACAAATGAGTCCAAATAACACTGGGGAATTCTGAAGAATATTGATGGATTAGTGTCAGTATACTCGTTGTGGTGTTATACTACGGTTTTACAAGATGCCACCTTTTGGAGAAAATGGGTAAAGATATTTTACCCCTCATACTGACTAGCATAAAGCAGACAGTTTAACTAATTTACATTTTCAGATTTATGGGGTCACTATGCTCACTGAATGAGCCAAATAGTGAAGTTAACAAAGATTATCCAGTTGCCCTAGGCAGTGTTTGGAAGGGATGTCTACACTTCATAAAATTGCTTATCTCATTTACTACCTTGTTCATCCAGATAGATTTGGTTGATATAGCCTCTGCATAAAGATTTTAATGTAAGATTAATTTTAAGATAACAAAGAAGTTATACATAATTTTACCAATTTTTGAATAACTTGATGTCAAAAGTTTTCAAATAACACTGTCTAGTAAGAAGAATTTGAGCTGGGAGATGAATAAAATAATGCACATAAACATATAAGACAGAAGAAACAGTGCAAAAGACTTTAAAATTTGATTATTTAAGTTCCTGTCCTGGATTTTCTCACTAGCTCTATCAAGGTATTTTAAAATGAGCAAGACGTTTGACTTTGTATGTAAGTGACTTGGAGTCACTTACTGTGGCTTGGTTTCTCCATAGTGAAATTAAAAACAATTACTTAGAGAAGTGTGCCTCATTTTAAATTTCCCTCAACAAAAAGACTGAAGTAGGACCTTGGCATAGGAAAAAAAAAATATTTGGGATATGATCATGAGAAGGAGAAGTGAGGAATGGTTAGAGGTGAGAGAAGGAGAGAGAAAAATTCAGTGTGAGTGAGTGATGATGATTACTACTGTGGCCAACAGGAAGTTCCCTGAAAAGCATACTGAATTTATCCCTTGGTTGGGAGAAGCCAGGGCCATCTTTCTAATTCTCATCCATAGTCGGTGAAGGGCGTCCATCATTATTCTGCACTTATGGGCTGGGGTTGATCATGGGAACCTAAGACCTGACAGTAGAACCCGGGGCAGTAGCAACATTGCTCTTGAGGTGGGAGGCTGCCAGCTCCTGGTGAACATTTCTTCCAGATAATACTTCAAAAATAAATAAGTGGGTCTACGTCAAACTAAAAAGCTTCCACACAGAAAAAGAAACTACAAAACATAGATTGGGAGAAATATTTATAACCATGAATCTGATAAAGCGTTAATGTCCAAACTATATAAGGAATGCATTCAACTCAATGGTAATAAATAAATGAATAAATAAAATAGCCAGAGGTTCTCAATAATTTTTTTTCAAAGAAGAAATAAAAATGTCCAACAGGAATGTGAGCAGAAGCTCACATTGCTAATTATCAGGGAAATGCAAATCAAAACCATGAGATATCACCACATAACCTGTTAGAGAGGCTGCTGATAAAAAGTGTGGTAAGAAATGCAGAGAAAAGTGAACTCTTGTGCTCCACTGGTAGAAGTGTAAATTGGTTGGGCCTCCCCGGTGGTGCAGCGGTTGAGCGCTGGGTTGCGAAGCTGCCCACGGCCTCTGCGGTGCTGGTTCAATCCCCGGCTGCTCCCCGGCCACCAGAGGAGGGTCCCACATGGCGCGCAGAACTCTCCTGCCGCTCGCTGCTCCCCTCAGCAGTGTACTTCGGTCCTTCTGCCTGTTCTGCTCTCCCCTCTAGCTCTGGTGAATTCTTACACCCTCCCGCGCTTCTGACTGTACCCAGTGCATGTATGAACAAAAAACAAACAAATAAATAAATAAAAACATGCCTCTCTAAAAAAAAAAAAAGAAGTGTAAATTGGTACAGTCGCAATTGTGAGTATATATCTAAAATAATCAAGCTTATGCAGTTCATATTCATTGCAGTGTTAGTCACAATAGTCAACTAGTCGAAACTAGCTAAATTCCCATTGACAGATAAATGAATAATGAAAATGTGGTATATAAACCGAATAGAATATTACCTAGCCATTAAAAGGGAAATCCTTTCAAATGCATGGATGAACCTAGATGGAATTATATTAAGTGAAATAAGTTGTTCACAGAAGGACAAAGTATGATTCCATTTATATGGAGAATCTAAAGCAGTCAAACTCATAGAAGCAGAAGTACAATGATGGTTGCCAGAGTCTCAAGAAGGGAGTAATGGGTAATTGGTGTTCAGTGGGTATAGAGATTCAGTTATTCAAGATGGAAAACTCTAGAGATCTGCTCTACAACATTGTGCTTAAAGTTAACAATGCTGTTTATAAACTTAAAAGTGTGCTAAGATGGTAGATCTCATGTCATAGTTTCTTACCACATTAAAAAAAAAAAGACATTGACTTTTCTGACAAATAAAAATGGAGGAAATTCATTGCTACTAGACCTGTCTTGCAAGAAATCTTAAAAGATGTTCTTTAGTGAGGACATAAATGATAAATATCAGAAATCCAGATCTACATAAAGAGTGTTAGATAAGGAATAATGAAGGTAAAGTACAATATTTTATTTTTATTTTTTCTTTTTTTTTTAAATAATAAATTTTATATTCCCCCATACAACTGCACATGCCCCATTCTGACCCCAATCCCTCCCCTCCCGGCCCCCACCCCCCAAAATGTGTCTCTGGTTCATAGTTTTTTGTTGATTTTGATTTTCACTTTCTTATAGTTATTCATTTTCCTGATCCCTTATTTAAGTTTTCTAGATTCCTGCTATGAGTGAGACCATCCGGTATTTTTCTTTTTGGCTTATTTCGCTGAGCATGATCCCTTCCAGCGCCATCCATGTTGCTGCAAATTGCATGTGTTTATCTTTTTTGAATGCTGAGTAATATTCCATGGTATATATGTACCACATCTTCTTGATCCAGTCATCTATTTTTGGGCATTTGGGCTGTTTCCAAAGCTTAGCTATTGTAAATAGTGCTGCTATAAACATAGGGGTGCAGGTGCTCTTTGGAATTGATGTTTCTGTGTCCTTTGGGTAAATACCTAGGAGTGGAATTGCTGGATCATATGGAAGCTCTATGTTTAGTAGGTCCAGAAATCTCCACACAGCTCTCCATAGTGGTTGGACCAGTTTGCATTCCCACCAACAGTGCAGGAGAGTTCCTTTTTCTCCACAACCTCGCCAACATTTGTTGTTGCTAGTTTTTTTAATATGTGCCATTCTCACTGGTGTAAGATGGTATCTCATGGTAGTTTTGATTTGCATTTCCCTGATGACAAGTGATGTTGAACATTTTTTCATATGCCTGTTGGCCATTTGCATTTCCTCTTCAGAGAAGTTTCTTTTTAGCTCTTATGCCCATTTTTTGACTGGGTTATTTTCTTTGTTGTTGTTGAGTCTCATCAGCTCTTTGCAGATTTTTGTGATCAGTCCTTTATCATTAGTGTTGGGTGCAAAAATGTTCTCCCAGTCGGTGGGGTTTCTCTTTGTTTTTGTTATTGTCTCTTTAGCTGTGCAGAAGCTCTTTAATTTGATGTAGTCCCAGCTGTTTATCTTTGCCTTCACTATCACTGCTTTGGGTGATGTGTCTGTAAAGATGTCTTTGATGTGCAAATCACGCAGTGTTTCGCCTATATTTCCTTCTATATATTTTATGGTTTCAGGTCTTATGTCTAGTTATTTAATCCATTTTGAGTTGATTTTTGTGTATAGTGTGAGGTAGTGGTCAGCTTCATTCTTTGCATGCAGCGACCCAGTTTTCCCAGCACCATTTATTGAACAAACTTTCTTTGCTCCAATGCATAGTCTTTGCTCCTTTGTCAAAGATTAGTTGACCATAAATCCGTGGGTTTATTTCTGGATTTTCTATTCGATTCCATTGGTCTGTATGTCTGTTCTTGTTCTAATACCATGCAGTTTTGATGATTATGGCTTTGTAGTATAGTTTGAAGTCTGGGAGTGTGATGCCTCCATTTCCTTCTTTTTTTTTTTTTAAGCCATTTGTCTAATAACACTAACAATGTGTTCAGTGATTATATCAAATGGATAAGATAAACGACTCTAATGTTGTAAGGTATTTGAAGGAAGAAATGGGAATACTCTGTTGTAAGGTTCCTGCATTACCTGTGGAGTGATACTGTATTATTTGAAAGTATATTTAGATTACTTGTAAATATATGTTACAAACACTAGGGGAAAAAACAAGCAAACTAAAATAACAAGAAATGTAATCAATATACTGGAAGAGAGAAAATGGAATCACACAAAATGCTCAATTAACCAGAGAGAGCAGAAAAAGAAGTAATGACAAAGCAAAACAAAGAAAAGAAAATATGCTGCAAATAGAAAGCATTTACAAATATGGCAAAAATTATTCGAACTGGGCCTCCCTGGTGGCGCAAGGGATTAAGCACCACACTGTGAAGCAATCTGCAGCCTCTGCAGCATGAGTTCGATCCCTGGCCAGCCAGGGAGCAACCCACATGGTACAGCAGACCTCTCCTGTCTCACCCGCTGCTCCCCTCAGCAGTGTATTTCAGTCAGTCTGCCTGTTCTGCTCCCTGCTCTGTCTCTAGTGAATCCTTTCACCCTCCCGCAATCTGGCCTGTACCCTGGTTCTTGTATAAATAAATAAATCTTTAAAAATAAAATAGTCAAATTGTATAAATCATTACTTTAAAAGTACATGGCTTAAGTTCACCAATTAAGATATACGAATAAAACATAAAACACAACTTTATGTTGACTACAAGAACCATACTTTAATAAAGGCACAGCCAGGTTTAAAAAAAGTAAAGGTATGGAGAAGAAAGATATTCCATATTAATGCTAATCAAAAGAAACAGTATCTACATTATTTTCAGACAAAGCAGACTTCAGAGCAAGGAAAAGATGTATATTACATAATGGACATTATATAATGATAAAGGGTTAAATTCTTTAAGACATACCAGTCTTTAGCATGTATTAACCTAGCAACAGTGTATCAAAATATGTGAGAAAAACTGATAAAACTTCAAGGAAAGATAGAAAATCCTAACTTATTCTGTGAAGCTTGTTGTTACCCTAATACTAAAACCAGATAGTCTTTACAAGAGAGGAAAACTTCAGAACATCATTGCTCATGATATTAGATGCAAAAAATCCTCAACAGAATACAATGCATAAAATGAATCACATCCCAAACACAAGTGGAATTTATTCAAGGTTGGTTTGTAAGACTTTTTCAGCACTAGAAAATCAGTTAATGAGATTGATCACATGAATAGGTTAGAGAAGAAAAATTCACTCAAATTCAATCTTATATAGATGTGTGTGTATATATATATATATATATATATACCTATATAGACACTAACCGCACATTAACTATAAGTGGTAATTTCCTCATGTTCATAAAAATCTATTAAAAACATAAAAAGCTTTAAACTATCATATATAGCAGTGAAAAACTAGATGTTTTCCCTAAGATCAGGAGCAATGAATGTATGTCCTCTAATGTCACTCCCATTCAACATTGTCCAGGAAGTCCTAGCTAATCAGACAACAAAGGGAACTAAAAGCCATGTAGATAGGAAAGGAAGTAATAAAATTGTCTTTGTTTTCAGATAAATGATTGCCAATATAGAAAATCCTGCCCCCCCCCCCGCCCACTGACAATATTCCTGCAACCAATGAGCACTTATAGAAAGGCTGCAGGACATGCTTAATTTGTTTTCCTATGTAACGCCAATTAACAATTGGAATTTGAAATTAAAAATACAATTCCAATTATCTCCAAAACAGAAAAAAATGCTCAAGTATAAATCTATCAAAATATGTATAATATCTGTCTGAGAAAAATTATCAGACTATGATGGTTAAATCAAAGATCTAAGTAAATGGAAAAATGGCCTATCCTTATGGATTTAAAAACTCAGTTGTATTAAAAATGTCAATTTTCCCAGCTTAATCTATATATTGAATTCAATCTCAGTCAAAACACCAGACAGCTATTTGGGTAGATATCAACAGATTGATTCTAGTGTTCACATAGAAACATATAATAAATAGCACAATAGTAGCTAACACAATACTCAAGAACAACAGAGTTGGAAGATTGGCAGTATCTGACTTAATGACTTCATAAAGCTACAATATTTATGACAGTGGTACTGGCAAAAGAATACACAAATAGGTGAATGGAAGAGATTAGAAAACCCTGAAACAGACCCCCTCACAAAAATATTCTACCAATTTTTAATAAAGAGCAAAGGCATTTCAATGGGAAAAGGGTAGTCTTTCAGTAAACTGCACTTGGAACAATTGGACATCCATTTGGGAAAAAATAATATACATAGACCTTACATCTTTCACAAAAATTAAAGTGGATCATAGATCTAAATGTTAAATTTAAACTAAAAAACTTACATAATGTAAGAGAAAGCCTGTGGTGATACTGGGTTTGGCCATATTCTTTACAACACCAAACGTATGGCACATTGAAGAAATACAATTGATAAGTTGTGATTTATTGAAGCTAAAAATATCTTCTCTGTGAAAGAATGTCAAGACTAAAAAGACCAGTCAGGCATACTCTGGTTTCTCTTCAGATCGTATAAATCTTTCGCCTTTTAAAAAGACCAGTCAGAGGCTGGGAGAAAACTCAGATATAACAGGATTTATGTCCAAAATATACAAAGAACTCTTAAAACTTAATAAGAAAACAAGTAGCCTAATTAAAAAACAGGCAAAAGATCTTGACAGATTCCTTACCAAAGAAGATACACAGATGGTCAATAAGCATATGAAAGGATGTTCAACATCATTTGTTATTAGAGAACTGCCAATTAAAATGATAACGGGATACCATTATATTCATTAAAATGGATTTGATCTAAACAACTAATAACACCAAATGCTGGTGGATGTTGAGCTACAGGAATTCACATTCAGTGTTGGTGGACTGTGGAAATGTTACAACTGCTTTGGAAAATATGTGGACAGTTTCTTACAAATGAAACATGGTCTTAAAGTATGATACAGCAGTCATATGCCTAGGTGTTTACCCAATCAAGATGAAAGCTCAATGTCCACACAAAAACTCTCACTAGGATGTTTATATTTATACAATTCATTATTGTCCAACATTTGAAGCAACCAAGACACCTTTGAGTAGGTGAATGAATAAGCCAGCTATAGTACATCTATACATGGGAATGTTCTTTGGTAATTAAAAATAAATGACCACTCAAGCCATGAAAGACTGAAGGACTCTTTAAAAAAAAATTATGCATACAAAATCTAGGGTGTAGGCCAGAGGTGGAGGAGGGGTGAGAGGATTCACCAGAGTCAGAGTGTAGAGCAACACAGGCAGATCTACTGAAATACACTGTTGAGGGGAGCAGCAGGCGAGATAGGAGAGATCTGCTGGGCCATATGGGTTAGCTCCCTGGCCAGGGATTGAACTTATGCCATAATGGCTGGTGATAGCTTGATAGTGCTGAGACTTTAACCCTTGTACCACCAGGGAGTCCCAAGACTAAAGGACTCTTAGATGCATATTGCCAAGTGACGGAAGCTAATCTGAAAAGGCTCTATACCATATTACTCTAGCTATATGGTGTGGAAAAGTCAAAACTATATAGGTAGTAAAAATGAAATCAGTGGTCAGGGATTTGGAGAGAGGAAGGGACAGATGAATAAGTAAAACACAAGGAGTTTTTAGGGTGGCATGCTGTACTGGTGGATAAATGACATGCCTTTGTCAAACCTACAGACTGTCATAAAACAAAGAGTGGCTCTTAGTGTAAACTACAGACTTTAGATATTAATAATATATCAATATTAGTTCATTAATTATAATGCAAAATGTTGATAATAGAGGATAGTGTGGGGAGGAAATAATGTGTACCCAATTTTTTATGTAACTCAGACAGTTCTAAAAATAAAATGACTTTATTAAAACATTAAGATACTGAGATTAAATTTACAATATGTACATTTTACTCTGTGATTTGTGCATTAACATAGTGTGAAGTTAGAAATACAAAAAAATCAAAGAAAAACCAGCAAAACAATGTTTTGATTGGATCTCCTTCAGTAAAAGGAAAAAAATTGATCTCAAAATTATAAAATGTTGGGAATCTAAAATATGAAATTGTCATTGGACAATAAAGCAAAACCTGGAAAGCCCCAGATACAGAACCAGAAGCTTTAGTATGTGCATATTGTAGTATCCTTTTTTGTACTATTTAAGGTTATTATCCAAGAAGACCTGTGCAAAATATTATGAGGCTATGTGGTATCATCATAGAATAGCGGAAATGTCCACTTCACCTAAACTCTTGTGTTTATAGATGCTAATATTTTTAGGAAAATCTCAAATTTTATTTGTTGCTCCTGAAATTTTTATACAATACTCAATTTCAAGGGATGTTGGAAACTTGTGTCTTTGTTCACTTCCAAATGCCTGATACCAAGGGCAGGCTTTAGCAGTAGTGGACTTCATGAATGTTTGCCTGGAAACTCAAAATGTTAGCTAATTTATGGGTTATGCTATTCCTTGGATTTCCTTTTGAAGGAAGAGATTAAACAACACTACTGCTTTAATTAAGAGCAGACATAAAAGCAGAATTCAATGAGAATATGTGTGGCATGCATTTGCGCAGAATTAAAGTTGTAGCAGAAAAATGCAAAGAAAGGTGTTTTTAGGCATAGTGGTGGAACTAGGGAATATATCCAAACACCAGCAGTTCTAGAAAGCGCTTTTCTAGCTCCCCTGGTACTGGACTTTATAAAACTCATATAATCATGATGCTGAGAGAACAACCAGCTGGCTTAGAGTACTTGTTTTCTCTTGCTTTTCATCTAGTCAGCCCAAATGAATGATTTTGTTCTGACAAGGGTTTCTCTCACAAGAGTCCTACAAACCTACAGTATATAAACACCAATGCCTTTCAATAGCCCCACCAGCTTACATACCCAGAAAAGAGGCTATTATTAGAGTATTTATATAGATTAAAATGTCAACATTTTGAACTGCAATTAAGATTGTTCCAGCATTTCTTTTGTAAAGCTTTATTTTCAGGGATTCATAATTCAACATAATCATTCCCCGTATAAAACTTGGCTCACAATTTCACAGGATGCAAGGGTTTTATTTTGATCTTAAAATAAAGCAAATTTGAATTTTTAAAGGAACTGCCACAGTGTAACTCTTACTTTGACATATTTTTTGCTAAGCAATAAAGTAAATAGCTTTTTTTCAGTTTTATTCATTGGATTTATTTTTACATATTTTTTGCATCATTTTTCATTTTTGCACAATGTATGCATTTTCATCTTGGTTATAGTTGGTATTTTTTACCATAGTAGCTATTGGAATGGATTTAATTTTCTTTAGTATATGTAATTAAGTTTCTTGTGATTGGCCTTTTAAATTGCAGTAGTTTGTGTATATATTTCCATGAATTACATATAAAAAACTGCAATGTACAATTTTATATTCACAAAAAAATGTGTGCATTGAACAGGTATATTACAAAGCACTAAGGATGTTCAATCCCGAGGACAACTGTCTTCCAAGGAATTTCAGATTCAGTAGGGAGTGAAGGGAAAATACTCGTAAGTTCGTCACTACTGAGTAGTGAGTTCTGTGACCTTACTTAGCTTTCTAGAATGGTTTAAAAGATCTCTTGCTAGAGATGTTGGGAGGAGAACTTGGCAGAAGGTGAGGTTCCTTCAGACTCTTAAGATTCTAGAAATTTAAACCACACTTCATATTTCTGTTGTGCATAAAGAAAACTACAATCTTCATAATTAAAAGATACTGTTCTAAAATATTTTAAAGTAGGCCATTCCTTTTGGTCAGTTTCTTTCCACCAAATTCCATTTGTGTATGCTTGATTGGCAGGAGGGGGCGGGAACTTTCAAATTATCTATACACTATGAAATACCTGGGTTAACCATGGGTTACATTTGTAGGATTAATATCTAAAATTGGATTTGTGAGTTAAAGCATGGGATAATTTATTTTTAAATATATATTGCTGTTAGTTTCATCCTAATTCCTATTTTCATAATATGCGATTGCCTATTTCCTCCCAGCTTTCCAACACAGCTATTACATTTAAACCATTTAAAGTGATTCTTATTATGATGGCTTTTCAGAAATGAGGTGAAATTCACATCAGTTTGGTCATTTAAAGTGAATGCCAATTCCGTGGCATTCAGGACATTTGCGGTGTTGTAGAGTTACCACTTCTGTCTATTGATAGCTTCAGCATATTTTCATCCTCCCAAAAGAGATCCCATATTGATTAAATGGTTGCTCACCGTTCTCTGTTGCCCACCAGCCCGCAGCAACCACCAAATTGATTTCTCTATGGATATTTCTGTTCTGGATATTTCCCATAATAATACAATATGTGATTTTTTTTTGTTTATGGCTGCTTTCGCTCAGTATCATATTTTCTGCGTTCATCCACATTGTATCAGTGTTTCATTGCTTCTTATGATTGAATAATTCTCCATTGTATTGATACTCAGAACTTTATAAATCTTGGAAATAGTACAGGTTCTAAGAGTCATTTTAATGATTCCTTTTTGTACTTTGCAACCACTGCAGGCAGGTAGGAACAATCATCTTTTGATGTTTTAAAAAATATACTGGAAAGTGGGATAACTATTCTCCCGCGCTCCAATTACTGTGTTCATTAATTTTCCTACTTGCCTTATTTGTAGCCATAGATGTTTTGCACCTCTCACCACTAGGCTGTATTTGTTTTCCTTACTGTCATTTCCTTCAGTAGCAGACATTCTCTTCGTCCCATATAGTGAAGTTTTAGCTGCTGGCTTTCTGGGTTCCGCCACTGTTAATCACCGTTCTGGGTGATTTCAAGTGTGCAAGTGGATGTGCTAGCCATGGAGATGGCCATCCCGATTCCTCTTTAAGACATGTGGCTGAGCTGTAAGGAATACAGCTAGCTGACACCCTCCAGTTGAAGCAACTTCAGGATCTGCTGTAGTATTTTCCTTGAAGTAATATTCTTCCAGGGAACTCTCTAGACAGTTCCCAGGTGTGGTGAGGGTACTGGCCCTTGCCCTTTCCAGCCAATGCAGGTCTTCTCTATGGTCAGTCTTTGTTCCAGAGTTAACTGTTAGGTTAGCTGAAATATTTTCAGATCTGCATCACAGTCTGAGGTTCTCTGTCATTTCCTCTCTGCCAGCTTCTGTTCACAGGTATTGAGTATGCCTCGTGGGCTGAGCATTCCCTGCACAATCCTGTTTCTCTTTTTATCTTTCTCAAGAATTGTCTTCCCTGTCAACTCCCTGGATTTCTAATTCCATGTCAGTGTCTGTTTTGCAGAGGACCTGACTTGACAGAGTGGCTGTTCAACTGAAGCTCCCAGCTTCTCTTTACCTTTACCTGTCACTTAGTGATCTTTTATTGTACCTTATCGAGTGACTCAATCTCCTGTGCACACCCTAAAATTTGGTATCACCAATAATTACCATCTTCAAAACATCAATTCCAATCACCACACCCTCTAACCATAACCTCTTGTCCTTCCTACTCATTTATTCTGACATCTTTACTCAATTCTTTATTTCACAAAACCTTGTTACATTCTTGAAGAGAAACAGGTCTAGGTTAAGTAGATCTGTTCTGAATTGGCAGCTTTCAGAAATTAGTATGACAAATTCTTGACAAAAATGGACAGGTGTAAAAATGTCTGGTTATTTCTCAGGTTTCATGGGTTTTCTGGAGGCTCCCCTACTTTTACATCTCTCTTTCAGGCACATTTTATCTAGGAGATCCACTCCACAAGACACTGCTGGAGTCCCAACAGGGGTGGTACTCATTTGAAATAGATCTAACTAGAAGAAATTAATTAATCCCCCCCCAACCCAGATAACTTTCTAGTCTCTTTCTCTGCCTTGCTGCTTCTGGCTAATAGCCAGCCAGACTTTTTTTCTGAAGAGTCTGTGGACTATACCAGACACCAGTTCATCACATTTGCTAAGTGCCAGGAATACATCCCAAGCTTTCACAGAAGTTCTCTTAAAGCCCCCTCTCACCAGTTTTATGATTGGAAGATGATATCCCACACCTTTCCTTTTGTGGAGTGAGGAGGTACAGACTCCCAACCCAGCAGCAGATCCCTCCAAAGAAATGACTTCAAAGACTCTTATCCACTTCCTCTTTCTCTGTCCTTATATATCCTACTGGAGAATGAAGAGGTTTTTGTTGTTGTTTTTAAGTCACAAAACTTATTTTTGGATATTTGTAGGTATATTTTAGATACTCCCTTGACAACCAGAATACAGTGTCACTCATAACTCACTTTGTTGTCTGGTAACTTTTATATTTCAACATCTCTGCCAACATTTCACAACTAGCACCACATTAAATGTGAAAGATTTCAAACATACAGAAGAGCTCCGAGGAAAACATAACATCTAGGTACGCATCAGCCAGAACTAGTAAATCATAATATTTTTTTTTTTCCATAGCTATGGTTTTCAATTTTTCGTGGGGCATTTTGTTTCTAGCTCTAGAAACTGATACGGCAGTATCTTTTCTAACTTCTAAACTCATGTTGGTGCAAGGCATTTTCTCCTATATCTTGGTAAGCTTTTAAAACCCAAGTCTTAGCCTTAAAATGAGTTTATAGGTTCTATAAAGCTCTCTCCCTGCTCCCTATCACTTCCATAACAACCAGCTGAGTGCCATGGCCCTGCCTTTTCATTTCTTCTTTGTTTCCAGCACTTTGGGATTTTCCATTCTTTCTTACAAGTTCTACAATATATTTTGGTATTAAACTTTATCTGGGACTTCTGAGAGTTTATCGCACAGGAGGAGGTTTATGTTAATTCAGGCTACCTTATATCAGAACAAGAAATCCCATTTCATTACTAAACTTACTTTACTCTCATTTTTGAAATAATGCTTAAAATGCATTTTTCAAGGATACCAGCCTTGTTTACATTGAGAAATACAGTGGCAAATTATGTGCATCATCCTCTTAGTAGACTCTCCAGGGGAACTGAATGCATTTCACCACATTCTCCCCTTTGAAAAGCCCTCTGGCTTTCATCGCAAGACGCACTTGGTTCGCCTATGCTGCTAACTCCCTCTTTTACTGTCTTATGTGTGACCTTTGTGTGGGAGTGTACAAGGGTCAGCGCTCTGCCCTTCTGTATACCCCACCTTGATTATAGCCTTATATGATATGGATGGAATAATTGTCCCCAAATGTTCATTTCTCCTTTGCCACTGAGAGGATTACTTATTGCTGACCATTGATGTGTGACTTGTTGTGCTACCCTGTGGGCAGAGTATACTTGTCTGCTCCAGATGACTTTCATTGACTAAAGAAATGTGAATAGGAGTGGTGAATGCAGACACTCAAAGAGCAATTGGTGTGTTTCCACAAAATCTCTTCCTTATGTACTCTCTGCTATGAAGCTGGGATCCCATTAGTAGCTATTCTTTCAGACTAGCTACTGAGAATAAAGAAGGTATGTAGAGCAGGGCTGAGGAAAGCCCCACCCTTTCTCTTTCCACAGTAACCATATGCAGGCAATGTTGTGGAAAGCCACTGAATTGTTAGGGTTGTTGGTGACTGCAGTGGGACATGATACAAACTGACTGCTACAAGAATCCAACTCACTTAAAATTTATTTCCCTAGCCTGAAACTGTTGACTGAGCTATAGTCTCATACAAATAATTTCTCATTGATGCTTCTACTTACTATTAAAGATGAGATCAGTGTTATAGAAAGATGCACTATTAAGAAAAAATATGAAAATAATATTTAATAATTGGCCTTCACGAGGAAGGTACTTGGGAACTACTATGTGTCTTAATGAGCATACATTAAGGAACAGACGTTCCTTAAACTTTAAATTCTGATAAATGACTCTCTCTCCACAGGTTTTCTTCTACAAAGTCCAATGTTCACTAATTTCAATAAAGCAATTTTATAAACCAAAATTAGTGTTTTGAAGGGATGTGTTGATGTTTTCAGCTGCCATTGACCCATGCTTATAGGGATAGAGGGATATTTTAAAGATATTTTAGGTATATTAACTCTATGTAGTTGATGTTATTAAAATTACTTAGGGGCCTCCTTGGTAGCCTAGGGTTAAGTCTCAGCACTACCACTGCTATTGCCCACCGCAATGGCCTGAGTTTGATCCCTGGCCCCACAATGTGCAGCAGACCTCTCCTGTCTCACCTGCTGTTCCGTCAGAAGCCTATTTCAGTATATCTGCCTGTTCTGCTCCCCACTCTGTCTCTGGTGAATCCTCTTGCTCCCCCTCCTCTGGCCTACACCCTAGTTCTTCTATGCAAAAATCTTAAAAATTATTTGGAGATGTTAGCGCTAAGATTTGAAGAAATCATAATGTAAATTTATAGCAAGTCAAAGTTCTATGTCATATATTTGGATAAAAGTTATCATAGGCAGGTGAATATGGGATTTGACCTCAAACCAGCAGTAAAATCAGCTTTAACTGTATTTGCATGAACCACTTAATAAATTTCACTTTAATTTATTAACATTCAATTTCTTTTTAAAATTTTTTAAAGATTTATTTATTTATTTATATAAGCACTGGGTATAGTCAGAAGCGCAAGAGGGTGAGAGAATTCACCAGAGCCAGAGCGGGGAACAGAGCAGGCAGATGGACCAAAATACACTGCTGAAGGGAGCAGCAGGCGTGGCAGGAGAGGTCTGTTGCACCATGTGGGACCCTCGCCGGTGGCAGGGGATCGAACAGGTACTGCAGAGTCTGTGGGCAGCCTTGCAGCCCAGCGCTCAACTGCTGCATCACAGGGGAGGCCCTCTTTTTACATTTTTTAAAAAAAAAAATATGTACTTTTCACATCATTTTAATTTTTGTACAATGTATGCATTTTCATCTTGGTTATTGTCCCCATAAAATTTCCACCCCCCCTTGTTTTGATCCTACTCCCTACTTCCCCCCACCCCCATAGTGTATCTCTGGTTTATAGTTGCCTGTGTGTACATATACACAATGGAATATTACTCAGCAATCCAAAAGATAAACTCATGTCATTGGCAGCAACATGGATGGAGCTGGAAGGGATCATGCTTAGTAAAATAAGCGAGAAAGAAAAAGAAAAATACCAGATGGTCTTACTCATAGCAGGAATCTAGAAAACCTAAATAAGGGTCCAGGAAAAAGACTATAATAAATTAAAAATCAATTTCTTCTTTTAAAAGACTAATATTTATTTATACAAGAACTGGGGTACAGGCCACAGGCATGGGAGGGCAAGAGAATTCACCAGAGACAGAGCAGGGAGCAGAACAGGCGGACGGACCAAAGACACTGCTGAGGGGAGCAGTGGGAGAGAGAGGAGAGGTCGGCTGCACCATGTGGGTATCTCCCTGGCTGGCCAGGGGATCGAACTTTGTGCTGCAGAGGCTATGGACAGCTTCACAGCACTGTGCTCAACCCACTGTGCCACTGGGGAGGCCCAACATTCAATTTCTGTTCACTCAAAAAAGTAATTGAATTCTTTCTCAAGTAATGTATATATACATTGAGTGAACAAAAAATGAAATCTCTTTCAATAGAAAAGTGAGCAATTCATTTATTCCCTTGGTATAGAATAATGAAGGGGACTAATGAAGAACTAATTATTGAGAAGGAAAACTTTTTTTTAGAGCATATAGGTAAATTCACTCTCAAATTATTTTTCAAACACCAAGCACTGTAAGTTGGAGTTTTAATTATTAATCTCATAATATAATTTTGTGTAATTTTATTAACCCTATGTAGCAATTACTTAGTAATAATTATCTTAAAATCTTTTCATGTATAACTGTGTCCCCACTTGTTCTAAAAATGTTATAAAAATTTTAGAGAGGTGTATGTAATAAAAGATGATTAAAATAAATTGATGAGTAAATATGGAAGAAGGAAAGCTATTAACAGAGTGATAGAAACTGCAAACTCTGTTAAAGATCAACTTAATATCAGCCCCCAAAATATTGGAAAACATGGTTAGTAATAAGTTTGTAAGGTAAAATACTGTCATCATTTTTAAACAAAGAAAAAACAGCTGAAAACATTTTATGGAATTTATTTTTGTATTGATGCTGAGAGAAATTTCTTTGATAGGCCATTATGATGATCATTACTGTTGTTCTTTGCTGTATTTTTCTCCTCTCCTGGGAACATGGGACCATGATAATCCTTGACTACTTAACTTTGAATGGGACCATATAGAGATAGTGATCAATGAGGTTTCAGTGTAGATGACTTGAGTTACTTCTGGGCTACAGTATGTGTCTGTGTGAAGTCATGTAGAGATCTCTTTCTCTTTGCCTCGGAGATCAACAACATTTGAGATGGTGGATGCCCCGTCTGTCTTAGTCTGAGTAACTATGCTGAATGGAGCACCCTCTCTTCAATTTGTGATGAATTTGAAGCCTTAAAGAGAGATGCCTCTTTATTCTTTCAAACCACTGAAATTTGTCTCTGACTATGGAATAATCTTGTCTATGCTGACTGATGATAGTTCTCATAAGGATACCCTATAATGTTATTCTCAACAACGACACTAAAAATGCAATATTTTTGAAATGGTGGTATGAAAAAAAAAAAAAACAGTAACAATACAGTGATGATTACTTGGAGGATCAAATGTCTTGGGGTCCCTGCTCTCAATTCTCTCATGAATGAATCTAAGAATTACCTTGAGAGCAGTGCAATGTAGTGGATATGTAATAAAAGCTACAAATTTGAGTAACCTATGAAATTTATTTTAATAATACATCTTATCCATTATATGAAATATTATTTTCCTGTGTAATCAATAGAAAATATTAATGTGATAATTTACATGTTTGGTACTGTCTTTGAAAGCCAATGAATTTCTAATGTGTCAGTTGCTATAATGATGTAATATCCAATTCAGATGGCTGCATTTTAAGTGCTCAGTTGCCACCTATGGCTAATCGCTATGGTAATGGGCATTGGGGCTTTATAGGCTTTAGTAGCTAATGAAATAACCAATATGAACAGTCTTCAGGTACTACTTTATAAATCTTTTTTTTTTCATTTTAATAGATGATTAAGATGCATTCTTTTGCACAACACAGAATGAAGAGATCTTTTGGAGATGTATTTAAATAAATCTTTGTAAATGAGTAAAATGTATGACACCTTATATTTAAACTGGAAACCTGCTTATATATCTGGCAACTCCACCTATACATAAATGTGGGATCAGCAATAATTTTTGTCAGTCAGAATTGACAAGAAGAATCCTTGACACAACACACTGATCTATTTTTTCCACACAGAGGTATGGAAAAATAGAATACCAAGGTTCTGTTGAGTAAAGCAAAGTCACAGTATTTTTATTTTGGAAAATAGTTAATTTGGAAAAGTTTGCAATTATAAAATGTGAAAATTCCATCAATCATTAATCTAACTTTTGGCATCGTAACATCTACTGGATCTCCCAAGATAATGTACTTGCAAGTTATAGTCCTAAATAAAATGATTTGACCTACTGTAAAATGTTGCTAGATACAAACAAATGTTTGAGAATTGGTGTCAAATGATTTTTGTTTTAGAATAATTGTGTATATTATTTTTTAATCTTTTTTAAATTGCGATAAAATTGGTTTATAACACTGTATATGATTCAGACCTATAGGTTCACACTTCTTCAGATGTATGTTACCACACCACACCCACCACCAAGGCATAGGGTATGTCATTCTTTCTGATGATGATTATATAGCAAGCAGAACAAAAAATCATGGTATTATTCAGTAGGAATACATCCATTTTTTATTGACCTCAATGGATAGAAAATACAGCTAGTACATTCAGAGGGTATTCAGTCAGTATTATAAATGTGGAAAAGGAGGCGGCAGAATACACTGTTTTATTCCACTATGAATTATTATTAAATTTGAAAATAGAATATTTCTCAATCATTTTGACTTGTAGAAATTGATATAAGCTTAAGTAGCTGGGGACCAATATTGAATTGATATAGAATATCCTTTATGGAAAGTGAAAGGCCAAGAGTAGAATAGTACAACATAAGCAAATACAGTGCCTAATATATTTCTCCATGGAGTGGTAAAGAATAAAATCAAAAGAGTATTGAAATAATTTTGCCTAAACCAACCTGATCTTCATGTAGAACATTAGTCAAAGAATCCAAAGTAGACTTCCCCTTATAAAAATTGATTGGGCTAAATTGAGTACTCTCCCATATAAATAATGAAAATTAAGAAATCCCAAAAGATTGAGATTTCATTCCAATTTATCTTAAAGAGGCTGGTCCCAAAAGAGGAAATCTGTACCAAGTATTTATTTGCTTTAGACTTTTAAATGTGTTTATGTTCTAGTTATTTACTGCTGCATAACAAATTACCCCTAAATGTAGGAGAGTAAAACGACTGTTTAATTTTGCTCAAGAGTCCGTGGGGGCCTCCCTGGTGGCACAGTGGGTTGAGCGCAGCGTTGTGAAGCTGTCCACAACCTCTGCAGCATGGGTTCGATACCTGGCCGGCCAGGGAGATACCCACATGGTGCAGCAGACCTCTCCTGTCTCGCCTGCCGCTCCCCTCAGCAGTGTCTTTGGTCCATCTGCCTGTTCTGCTCCCCACTCTGTCTCTGGTGAATCCTCTCTCCCTCCCATTCCTCTGGTCTATACCCCAGTTCTTGTATAAATAAAAATAAATCTTTTAAAAAAAAGAGTCCATGGGTGAGAAAAGTGGAATGCTCCCTGAGTGTTTCTTACTTGGGAATGCACATGTCCTTGGGGTAGCTGTCACCAGAAGTCTTGTGTGGGCTGGATTTCCAAAATTGCTCATTCACAGTTGATGTTTCTCCACTGGCATCTTAGCTGGGATAGTCGACTGACTGAACAACTAAAGTGGCTTCTGTAGCATATTTTCAGGGTACTCATACTTTGTACAATGTATGGCTGACTAATGATCCAATGTTGAAGTCACATACCATCAGGTCCTCTGTACTTTATTGGCCAAAGGAGTTAAAAGTTCACCCAAATATGGGGAAAGGGAAATTTGCAGTACCTCTTCATGTGAAGAGTTATAAGCTGCTACAGCTACTACATAAAGAAGTATTGGAAGGCCTAGAAGGTCTAGAATGGACAAATGTCAAGATGCTGTACTCCTTTGGCTAGTATGTGGGACAACATGTGCTGCATAGACATTGCAGATAAATGAAAACTCTAAGGCCTATTTCATTGTAGTTCTGAGACTTTTTCATTTAAAATTGTAATTCATGGGCCTCCCCCGTGGCGCAGCGGTTGAGCACTGGGCTGCGAAGCTGCCTGCAGCCTCTGCAGTGCCGGTTTGATCCCCGGCCACCAGGCGAGGGTCCCACATGGTGCGTAGACCTCTCCTGCCGCCTGCTGCTCCCCTCAGCAGTGTATTTCGTCCATCTGCTGTTCTGCTCCCTGCTCTGGCTCTGGTGAATTCTCTCACCCTCCCGTGCTTCTGACTATACCCAGTGCTTGTATAAATAAATAAATAAATCTTAAAAAAATTGTAATTCATATTTTTATTATAGATTTTGTACAGTATAATAGAAGACATTTGGACTTTGACGTCCTCACAAATGAATGCCAATATTCTTTATTTTCATTATTTAAAAAAAAAAGTTTCAAATAACCCAGAATTCTGTGGAACACTTTTACTTTTATTCCTTATTTTTATTGAGGTAACATTGGTTTACAATGTGATTTAGTATATGATTTAGAGGTACAGGATTTTCCCCTCAAGGTATTGTTACTTTCAAAGTTTTCCTTCAACTGCCCTTTTTCTTATTCATATATCATGACATCTTTCCAGATAAAAATTTATAGAGATACCTTACTTTGTCATGTTACAAATACATTACAAGTATAATACATTATAGAGTATTCCGTGTTGTGAACTTTTCATTATTTGATCACTCATTTGGATGAATAATCACTCTAATTCCATATTTTCACAAAAAGATGGTAAGAAGAGTAAAAAAAAAATGACTGTATGTACATGAGTTAATTCCGAAAGACAGATTTCTGGAGGTAAAATAGCTGACCTTAAGTAGTGTTCATTTTGTTTCATTTTTCTAGATCCTGCTATATGACCTTTTCCCTTCCTAACAAATTACCTAATATCCCCACCAGCAGTGTGTGTATGTTTCCAGTCTACACACCAGCAGTGTTGTTACATATTTTAAAATTATTAAAAAGTAGTGGGTGAGATGGATTAATATTTTATTTAACTAGTATTACGACTAGTGATATGTCAAATTATTTTTTTTTGAAGCATTTAGATTAGTTGAAATTTTTGTAGGGTTTCACAACAGTTATGTTTTAATATTCCTACAAGATAAAGCAAGTAACTTTGCTACCTCAAATAGATTTTGCTTTAAAATAACTTCATTATAAAATTAAAGTTGCATTCAATTTTTTAAATTTAAATAGGGTTTATCTCCTTAAATAGAACTGAAGATTAAGTAGCAGTATCCATGTTCTGTCTAAGTAGAAATTCAATGGACCTCCCCGGTGGTGCAGCGGTTGAGCGCTGGGTAGCGAAGCTGCCTGCAGCCTCTGCGGCGCCAGTTCGATCCCCGGCTGCTCCCCGGCCATGGGAGGAGGGTCCCACATGGCGCGCAGACCTCTCCTGCCGCCCGCTGCTCCCCTCAGCAGTGTACTTCGGTCCTTCTGCCTGCTCTGCTCCCCGCTCTGGCTCTGGTGAATTCTCTCACCCTCCCGCGCTTCTGACTATACACAGTGCTTGTATAAATAAATAAATAAATCTTTAAAAAAAAGAAAAGTAGAAATTCAAGAAATACTTGCTGAAACATGATTTTAAAAGTTGTTTGAAGTTTAAATACAATGTATATAGGTAGGACTTAGTTATTTAATTGGTGCCTCACAGCATCTTGATAGTTTAAAAGTCTAGTATTTTCATATTTGTAAGGAATTATAATTTTAATCAAAGTATTTTTAAACATCATACTTTCTCAAGTATAGTCACTGGTGGAATAATAGATGCACTAGGTTAACTGCAGGTTATGGAACACTGAGGCATTGTTTTCAGAAGTATAACTTCAGGTGAACCCGGATGTAATAATACCTAGAATCCTGGGCTTGCTGGTGGTGATCCAGCCAAATATGAACATAAGCTAAAATGATTGTCAAAGTCAAGGGAGTTATATATTCTTTTAAAAAACCTTTTACTATAAATATGAAATCAAAATGTAGGGGAAAGTCAATGAGAGGCTTTGCAATACTTTGCTCTGCTTTGCTGACTGTTGTGATTCTGTAAAAAGTGAAATAGCAATTGTTGCAATTTTCTGTATTTTCTCAGTACTCTGAAAAACTTTCATCAGTGCTCTAGCTGTTCAAGTTGGTTTTAAAATTCCCTTTAAAGGAGTTATATTCCAATTATTCTGTGGCCACAGATCATAGTCTCTCTCAAATTGTTATAATTTAGGATCAATATTTTGTTTTACTTCTGCTGTTGAGAGGTTCAAAAGGGAAAATATATATTCAGTGAAATACTATATTGAGGGGAAAGATATTCAGAAGGTACTTTAGTCATAATTTGCATGCTAATGGTTTCAAAAAATAATACTTTGGAAATGAACATAAAAATAATACATTGCAATTAAATGCTTTCCTAACTTATATTTGCTATTCCTCTTAATTCAGAACAAGCTCTGCATTACACAACTAAATACCATTCACAACTCCAAGGAACTCTATTAAAAAGTATACTATTTTATTTGACGTTTTATCAATCCACCATTGCAAATCAAATTTGTTTTAAGGTAACACATCACAGAACGTCTTATGATGCAACAATCATCATAGGTAATTTAGTTTTACCTCAAATCAATAGTTCTCTAAGAGCCAGTGTGGAAACTATTCAGTGACTTTACAATATGATTCTCTAGCTTAGTTTTAAAAGAGAGGGGCTCTTGGTGACATGAGGTGATCTTTGAGAAGTCGAACTGGAAAGCCCAATCATTCAAGATATCCCACCTTGGATTTCCTAGTCCCTGGGAATGAACAGGTGAAGTGCCTGGCTGAGTCCAGTCAACCCACACTAGGCGTGTCTCCTGCAGGTCAGATACAGTCTCAGATGCTGAGATTATAGCACTGCAGAAAACCAACAAGGGGTCTTAATTTCATGAAGTAGATAGACTTTTTTTGGAGCAATACAAGAAATCCAAATTTAAAATCAAGATACTTTAAATTTTTGGTGTTAGAAATGGAACAAAATCTGTCTCAGCAATTTTGAAAGCTTGCAGAATCAGTCTGCAAGGAAAATGAAGCCTCCTGTTTTTCTAAGAGATGCGTTTACAGTGAAGACAGTTTGAGAGAATCTTGGTGCTGTGTAATTTCTAGACAATGAATTGGATGAAAATGTGCATAAAAATAGAAGGGAAATAAACCTTTCTAAAAACACTTTTATTATAAAACTGTCCTCAATAGATAATTTTACATCTAATTCCTGCTTTGGAAAAAGTGGCTTATGCAGGCAGATGGACTTTCTCTGGCCATGCTACACTGGCTTCTAAAGATGTGCTATTTTATAAAATGAGTTGTGATTAACACTCTCTTTCCATTCCGAGGGAGAAAATCAGGACTTGGCTTCTGTTGCAGCCACCCTAGGCGACTGTTGTCCAGGACCTCACCTTCCTCTAACTCAGATGTTCCTATCAGGTTCAGGGATACTTATCTAACAAGTCATTTTAAAAAATCTTGAAATCAAACATGGGAAATTTGCCACAAGCTGAAAAGGTATAGGGAACAAGTTAGTTTTCCCTCGTAAAGGAAGCCCAATTTAGCAAACCCAAGGTTATGACTTTTACTCCAGGTCCCTTGAATTGATGTGTTGTAGACCTTGTTATATGATCTGCATATACTCATCCCAGCAACAGAGAAGCAAAGAAATGCATGCCTTTTTGTGTGCTTGTCAAGAGGGGAGACTGGAGATTCACTAGGACAGCATGGAACTGTTGATATTAGGACTGGTACGGCTAACATTTAGAGAGAACTTTGTCTGAAAGTGACTGAGCGGAGATTCTACTGCAGTGAATGACTAATTGTTTTCAACATAAAAATAAATATAAGGAGATACTGTCAGAAAACATGTAGTACATTTACTTAATCTTCACATTGCTTATGGAAAAACAAAGGCATACTGAAGAACATGTTAGTGTTTCCAAACTAATTAGCAGCGTTTTGGCTTTATTTGTGAGTATATTTTAACTTTCAGTAAAAATTTACCAGAATTAAACTATTACTTCTTTTGGGTGTACTACTTATCAGAAAATAAGGAATGAATTTTTTATGAGTAGGTGTGAGTACATGATGGCGCTCTGACAGCCACTAGAAAGACCTGGTAGACAAAGTGGAATTCTGGATATTATTTCATGACATAAAACTGAGGTGCAAAAGAGGATATGAAATGTCAGTGCTATCCATACCATCTTCTTAGAAGTTCATATGGACAAGGACTGGACAAACAGTGAAAGAGTTGATGCTTTAGGTTATTTTTACTGTTGTATCCATGTACAGTAGCCTACAGTCAGAAAAAAAAAACAGGAAATTAAAAAAAAAATCAAGTGTGCATATGTGGTAACTTCTGTGGTAGTCCGTTAAACATGAAACTAATGTAACTTCTTTTCCTGGTATGTGACAAGAGTGAAAACTTAGCATGAGGGTCCTGTGAGAGTTCCTTAATAAAATGCTTTAAAATATCCTGCAAGGGCCTGGGAGGGGGAATTAGCATTGGCAAACCATATTTAATGCATGTTTATGTCTATTTATAGCTTCACATGCTTTGTGACCCCAGATACTCAACATGCACTCCTTCACACTTAGCTAATATCCATAAAATGCAGAGGATGTTAATGTCTGACCTGCCGGACAGGCACATTTGTGATGGTGAGCACATGCATCCTAATGTGTTTGTAAGCTGTACAGTTTTGTAGGGAGGTGTGTTCTAGGATCTGGTCAAAATCACTAATTCAGCGAGAATTAGTGTGCCAGCATCCGAGTGTCATGGTGCACCTGATCCACATGTTTGCATGCTCTGTTTGTTTTAGCCTCTTGTCGGTTAAGAAAACAGCTGTGTTCTAGACTATATGCAGTCCCTGACCCTCAGCAAGTTCAGTTCTGCTTTTTCCTCTTCCACAACTCTGTACACCACTAACTCTGACTGAGAACAGCTGCTTCGCACCAGGATTCCTAAGCAGATGGGTTCAGACCTGCAGCTGCTGTTTGAATACCTTCAGTTCGCCTTTCCTCTCGCAGTCAGCTTGTTTTCCAGTAGTGCCAGCCTCTCCTGTGACATTCGCTCAAAATCTTCCCCTTAACTGCTGCCATCAGGACACACATCACTGACATATTTTTCTTTTTCAGTTCTAGTGAGTTGTAATTCACAACATTGTAAGATATTTGAAATATACATCATACTGATTTGATATATGTATGCATTGTGAAAGGATTCCTCCCATCTAGTTAATTAACACATCCTTCACCTCACGTCTTTTTTTTTTTTTTAATTATAGTCTCAACATGATCAGAGAAACTTCTCTAGTAACGAACTATAGAAATGATCCCTGAAAGTATACGGGATGGTCTCACTCATAGCAGGAATTTAGAAAACCTAAATAAGGGACCAGGAAAAATACTAATTATAAAAAAGTAAAAATCAAAATCAACAAGCAACTATAAACCAGACACACTATGGGGGACCAGGCGGGGGGGAGAAGGGAGTAGGATCAAAACAAGGGAGGTGGGAATTGTATGGGGACTATAACCAAAATGAAAATGCATACATTGTGCAAAAATGAAAAATGATGTGAAAATATATAAAATAAAAAAATAAAAATTTATAGCCTCAGCAAATTTCAATTGTACAGTTGCACTGTCATCAATTATAGATATTTCCTTTAAACATTTGTTGAGAAGGATCTTTAAAAATATGATTATAAAAGACAGCTGTGTTCTTATCTTGGTCCCTATATAGAATATATACTTTTTTTCTATCTGCAATAACTTTGTATTGTGTTAACTTTGGTTAACTGGAACTGTGTTCTGTGGACGCCCTTTACTATATATTTCTAGTTTGATGCTGGCCTCAGTGAAAATGTGCCTGCTATTTAGAAGGCAGGAGTGAAGGCATAAATATTGGTGTGTGGTATGTTGTCTCTAAGTGATGGTTAAAGACAGGGCCTCTTGTCACTTACAGGTTGGTGTGCTGGCTACCACACTGGTGTGGATTGGCAGCCAGGCATGCTAGTCTTTAAATTCCTATGTCTTTCTTTGAATCCTGTGCGAGGATTTGGAGCAGCTCCATGGAAGAGGCCCAGCTGATCCTGCACACCCACATCATTAAGAGACAGTCACACATCTAGCTTGCCTTCATTTCTTCCTGTTTGTCCTTGCAAGTTCAGTTTGCCCAATTAGTCCTTGTAAATTCCAGTTTGCCTTTGTGCTCTGCCGTTTCAAGTCCATCTTTCCTTCATGACTATTGGCCCTACTAATTGCAGACACAACACCAAATTTATAAGCCCCAGACTTATATAGACTGTTCAATCAACTTTCATACTTGATAATACCAGAATAGATCCTGTGTTAAATGTCACCGAGTGGGTCTGCATGTCTCAACAAACCTTGACAAACACTGTGTGGTCTCAAACATCTAAGATGGTTCCCAGTGGCTTCTACCTCCTGTTTTTCACACCTTTGTGTAGTCTCCTTCCACATTGTTTCAGGGTCAGTCTGTGTAGTAAATAGAATAAAATGGAAGTGACAGCATGTGTCTTGGGTATCTATAGTCACAAAAGGCACTGTGGTTTTCTGCTTTCTCTCTCTTTCGGCATTACTTACTCTAGGAGCAAGGCAGGTACCATTTCATGAGCAGTCTTACTGAGAAGCTCACATTTCAAGAAACCACAGCCTCCTACCAACAGCTGTGTGAGTGAACTTTGAAGCAGATCCTCCAGCTCTAGTCAAGGCTTAGGTGACTGCAGCTTCAACCAGCATCTTGAGTACAACCTCATAAGAGACTCTGCCAAAACCACACACCTAACTTACTCTCAAATTCTTGAATTTCAGAAACTGTGAGTAAATGTTGTTTTAAATCATGAAGTTTAGGCAATGTGTTATGTCATGATAAAATAGCCAACTAGTCAGACATAGTTATTGAGACCAATGTGTAAGTAAAAAATCCAAAAAATTCTAAAATCATAGAAATCTTGTAAGTTTCAAAGATTATTACTTGTGGGCCTCCCTGGTGACACAAGGGTTAAAGAGCGCTATCAAGCCACTGCCAGCTACAGCCACTGCAGCACGAGTTCATTCGCTGGCCGGGGAGGTGACCCACATGGCACAGCAGACCTCTCCTGTCTCACCTGCTGCTCCCCTTAGCAATGTATTTCAGTCAATCCACCTGTTCTGCTCCCCACTCTGTCTCTGTGAATCCTCTCACCCCCCATCTCTGGCTAACATCCAGTTCTTGTATGCATAAATAACTAAATCTTTAAAAAAGAATTATTACTTTAATTGCTTACCAAGAGCTCTCAGAATCACTGAGATGAAGTATAAATAGACTCTTGCTCTATATGAACATGAAGATATTCTTCAGACACTTTAAGCATATATAACAATATGAGAGATCTTAATAAATTATATAGTTTTTGAAAATGATTACTAAATATTAGTTTATTAAAAAGCAATCATGTAAATTGCTTAGTAGTAGGAAAAACAAAAATCAAAAAATTCCCCACCAAGTAAACCCCACAAACCCCTAAGATCAAAATCTTGTGGATGACCTCGAGGATTTTACAGCTCTTACTTGGGCTTTATTATATTTCATTGAAGTTACTTAAAATTAGCACTCCAGCATACGTTGTCTATATTTCCTGTTATATACTATAGTAAAACTCAGTGTCCAGTACAATTTCTTCTCCTTCTATTGCATGATTTTATTTAATGTCATATGACACTACCCTAATAAAATCTTTTTTAAAATGGGGGGAAAAGTTGAATTGACCTCTTATACAAGTGAGTGAATTTATTTTTTTAAAGATTTATTTATTTATACAAGCACTGTGTACAGTCAGAAGTGAGGGAGGGTGAGAGAATTCACCAGACCCAGAGCGGGGAACAGAACAGGCCGACTGACGAAGTACACTGCTGAGGGGAGCAGCGGGTGGCAGGAGAGGTCTGCGCGCCATGTGGGACCCTTGCCTGGCGGCCGGGGATCGAACCGGCGCTGCACAGGCTGTGGGCAGCTTCACAGCCCAGCACTCAACCACTGTGCCACCGGGGAGGCCCTAGTGAATTTAAATATGAGAACAATTCTATTAATTGAGTCCCCTGGTAAATTTTTTTGGAAGAAATGGCTGTAAGGAGGGCTTCTTTAAGTATTTCAAAAAAAATCAAGCCAGTTCTCTATGCTGTTGAAGAAGACTAGTCTTCTTGGAGAGCTACCTTGAAGGGAAGCCTCCTTAAGCCTGCTATATCTCTTTTCTATCACCTGTCAATGTTGAGTGTTCCTAGGGAGTCAGAATATTTACAGCCCCTGTCAAAAACAAGCATGAGCAAATACCTCAAAAAGAATGCAGTTACAGTAATCTATTGATATTTTAATATATCTACTATTTCATATTGCAAATGCATTAGTACTTATTATATGAGAAAATGGAAATTGGAAGATTTAACCTTTTTAAGAGTTTGTTTTTTTGTAGAAGAACTGGGGTGCAGGCCAGAGGTGTGGGGCATGAGAGGAGTCACCAGAGACAGAGTGGGGAGCAGAACAAGTGGATCTACTGAAATACACTGCTGAGGGGGGCAGCGGGTGAGACAGGAGAGGTCTGCTGCGCCATGTGGGTTAGGTCCCTGGCCCGGGATCCAACTCAGGCCTCAGGCCGCAGCAGTAATGGTGTGTTACTGCTGAGACTTAACCCCTATGCCACCAGCGCGGCCCATGGGGATATTTAATAATCTCACTCTCCCTCTTCCTGAGGAGTAAACTCTTGGGATCTGGTAAATATCCTTAGCTTATTTCTCCATATTTACACAAACAAATGAACACACACACTCCACACATATAACTATCAAATATGTGTATGTGTGCACATGTGTTCGGTGGCATTATCTGTGTAAATATAAATTTAGAATTTCTAACCTTTCAGCTAGAAGACAAGAATGATTTTGTTTTCATTGACAGCCTTAGGCATTTTTTGAGGAGTGGGACACTACCTACTGTCTCTTGTGTTACATGTGGAATTTGCTAAAAAGGAAACAAGCAATTCCTGATTGCTACATGCCATGTTGATGTGTCAGCTGCTGCTTCTATTACTGGTTTCTATAGAGTGGTTTTATAGGAAGACTTGAGGAAATTGGTTTTGACATTGATATCCTATAACATGCAGGAATTTAGTGACAGTAGTTTATGATAGATGCCAACAACCAGTGGAATGGGAACTAGCAGAAATCTCTACAGTCTCAATGGGAAGCTCTCTCTAGTGCCTCCTCGTTCCACCAGTTTGTTCCCTCTGTGATATGTAGGAGCTTTATTCAGCTCAGATTTCACTTTCAGCAAGTATTAGGGTTTCTCTTCTAAAGGTGTTATCTGCTACTGCATAAAAACATTTACCTCAGTGCTTAGTGGCTTAAAACAACATTTTTTTTTCCCTCAGTTTCTGTGGATCAGGAATCCAAGCACAGAAAGATCTCTGTACTTTCTTTCCTGATGTCCAGTGTCTTCAAAACCATTGTTTCTTTTGTGTGTTTCTTTTTTAAAAAAAATATTTTATATAATTCTTATATCATTTTTCATTTTTTGCACAATGTATGCATTTTCATCTTGGTTATATTCCCCATATAATTGACCCCCCCTTATTTTGACCCTAATCCTTTCTCTCCTCGCTACCCCCCCCTCGTAGTGTGTCTCTGGTTTATAGTTCCTTGTTCATTTTGATTTTTACTTTGCATTAGTCTTTTTCCTGCTCCCTTATTTGGGTTTTCTAAATTCCTGCTATGAGTGAGACCATCCAGTATATTTCTTTTTTTTTTTTTCTTAAAATTACTTTTGCATTGTTTCTGATACCTAAGGTGCATCAGAGTACCTAAGGTTAAGTTTTTCCCTGCCTCAATATTAGAACTAATTCCTTGATTGTTTTATTTATTTATAGTACCACTCTGTTACTGAAGTTAAGACAATTGCGATTTCATCAGTAGAGCTAAATCTCTATCCTCTCTCTTATCATGCAAAGCTAGTTAATTTTTTTGAATTGATGCTACCTTGTAAGAACTGGTAAATGCTATATAGATCTTCCTTCTAGGAAAAAAAATACTAAAATCTAAGTTTTTATGTGAAATATATCCATGAGTTCAAGAATCTTTTGAAATTTAAATCAGATTCTCAATGGAGATGCTTTTTGTGCCATTTAGCAGTTGTGGATCATAACACTTTTGCTTAACTACTGTGTGTTCACTCTTAGGTGAAACTGTTACTCTTGCTGATGCAATTAAGGTATGCAATTATTGCACATTCTTTTTTTGTGTGTATACTTGTTTTTAAAATTATTTTATGTATTTTTACATCATTTTTTTTCATTTTTGTACGAAGTATACATTTTCATCTTGGTTATAGTCCCTGTAAAATTCTCACCACCCAGTCACCCGCAAACTGTCAGCATGGTAACTTGTGTTCTTCCCACCCTTGTTTTGATCCTACTTCCTTTTACCCCACTGTAGTATGTCTCTGATTTATAGTTGCCTGCTGATTTTGATTTTTGTTTTATTATAATTAGTTTTTTTCCCTGCTCCCTTATTTGGATCCTCTACATCCCTGCTATAAATGAGACCATCCAGTATTTTTCTTTTTCTTTCTGGTTTGTTTCACTGAGCAAGATCCCTTCCAGCTCCCTCCATGTTACTGCAAATGGTATGAGTTTATCTTTTTGATTGCTGGGAAATATTCCATTGTGTATATGTACCACATCTTCTTGATCCAGTCATCTATTTTTTGGGCATTTGGGTTGTTTCCAATGCTTAGCTATTGTAAATAGTGCTGCTATAAGCATTGGGGTGCAGGTGTCCTTTTGAATTAATGTTTTTGTGTACATTTTTAATATGAATAGACAGTCAAAGGTAAATAATAGAGGAAATAATTATTGGAAAGTTTCCAATGTGAAAAAATAAACTAGATCAATATGATATAGGAATCAAGATCATGCAGGTAAAAATAAAAAATTGAAATACATACAGTTAATATATTCAGAGAAAATGTTGATGAAATAACATTCACTGGGATACTGTGTACCTGGAAATGGAAGACAATGCATATGAAGAAAAAAGTTGTCTTGGAAAATAATATTAACACCAAAAGAGAAATTCAATAAAAGCCAACAAGGCAATAAAATTTCTTCAAAGTAGGAAAAAAGGCCAAAGAGGTGGAAAAGCAGGAGAGACAGGTAAGAATATCAAAAGATCAAACCTGAAAACTCATATCTAATTTGTGAAAGTTACAGTAACAGAATGGAGAGGAGAAAACCATGGGAAGGCCATTCTCCCAGCAAACATGAAAACCTAGTGACAGATATAACATTTTCCAGAATTAGAGGCATAAATATCAATATTAATGGAGTCACTGAGTTCAGAAGAAAGAATACTAAATACCACACTGAGTAGCACTGTCACAAAATAGTATTATGTGGAAAAAGAAAAGAGAACCCATGAAAGCTCTCAGGAAGAAAAATAAAAATTAAAGCATCAACACAGAACAGATGACTTACAGAGAGCTAGAGATTATCATGCCTCAGAAATTCCCAATACTAACATCTGGGCTTACCTTTAAGATTTTGAAAAAAATGATATTAAAGCTAGAATTTTACAAGGATTTAATATCACAATCAAATAGGGTAAAGTAAACACATTTTTCTACTTATTGAATAAGTAGAAAAATTTATCATCCATAGAATTTATCATCCATAGAAACTCCCAAGAAACTTCTGGGGGATATAATCCAGTAAATGAAGGCAACACACAAAGATAGTGGAAGACATGTTCTAGGAACCAAGAAATAAGTGATTTAACTCAGTTGAAAAGCAAAATTACAGAATGAAGGCTAGTTATGCTAGTCAAGAATGAAGGTGGTGGGCATGGTGTGCAGACCTCTTCTGCCGCGCCCGCTGCTCCCCTCAGCAATGTATTTTGTCACTCTGCCTGTTCTGCTCCCCGCTCTGACTCTGGTGAATTCTCTCACCCTCCAGTGCTTCTGAGTGTACCCAGTGTTTGTATAAATAAATAAATAAATCTTAAAAAAAAATGAAGGTGGTGGGAATCAGCATTTAAAAGAAAAGCTCTCTAAAGAAAACAGAATTGTTGCATTAAACTGTGTGAACAACATTGCTGAAATACATTTTACAAAGCTTGTAGAGTATTTGGGAAGATGAAACAATAGGCACATAAAAAAGCATAGCAGATTTTTTAGAACAGGGATCTCTGTGACTGGAACCCACCTAGACTGTGTGGAACTTGGAAAGGGCTGTCCCCATAGCCAGAGGTGAGCTGAAAAGCCCCCACAATCCAGGCCCCATTCTGGCCACCAGTTGGAGCCCAGAGGGGGATCCAGCCATAGCCAGGGCAGTCTGTGGGACCTCAAGACCTAACTCTGGAATTAAATACAGGAGGAGGAGATTTTCTGGGACAGTGACCATTAACATATCCATAGTACCACTGCCCTACTGGACTTCTGCCATAAGAGCATTTGACTAGATTGGACCACTAGTTTCCAATTTCCCAGAAAGAGCACACCAAAGAGATGGCAGCCAGTACCAGTGACACAGTGTCCCAATGCATAGGACAAATTAGAAAACAAGCAGCAGGGAGAAGAAAAATTACAACCAACCGAGCATGTCCCCAGGGAAAAGACACCACAAAAAGACAATCAAACACCAGACTGCAACAACAGTGACTTAGAGGAATTATGAGTCTTCCCAATAGAGAATTTAATCACCTTCATGATTAAAAAACTGAAAGAAGTTGAAAATGATATGGGAAAAATAATCAATGATAAAGGAAAAATAATCAACGACCAGAAGAATGAAATTGAGTCCCAAGGAGGGAAGTGAAGGAAATGCAGATATGAGGATTAAAGGAGGAGCTAAAGAACTCTGGGTAAAGCAGTGCAAGCAGAATAGATGAAATGGAAGAACGAATAAGTACTCTCGAAGACACAGAAATAAAAAGAACCAAAATAGAAAAGGAAAGAGAAGTACAAACGAAAAAGAATGAAGAAAGACTTTGGGAACTATCTGACTCCATGAGGAAAGGAAATATAAAAGTTATAGGAATCCCCGAAGGAGAGGACAGAGACCTAGGAACAGAGAAAATATTCAAGGAAATAATTGAAGAGAACTTCCCAAACATGAAGAAGGAGCTGAAAATAGACATGCAAGAACAACACCAACCTTCCATGACGAAAGGAAAAATACAGCAAGATACATAATAGTAAAGCTCCCAAGAATCCAAGATAAGGAAAAAATAATGAAGCTGACAAGAGGGAAGAAACACATAATATACAAAGGAAAACTAATCAGGCTGATCTCAGACTTCTCCGAAGAAACACTATGGGCAAGGAGAGAGTGGAGGGACATAGTCAACAAACTCCAAGACAAAAAAAATGCCAACCAAGAACACTATCCCACAAAGCTTTCCTTCCTCTAGGAAAACAAAAGTTTGGGTTTTGTTTCCTAATCCAGCCTGCGACTCTGGTCTTTTTATTGAAGAGTTTAGTCCATTTACATTTAGATTTAATATTGCTATGTTAGCATTTGTATTTGCCATTTTGTTTTGTCTTTTCTCTGGTTTTATTTTTTTTTAATAATTATTTTTGGTCTTGTTTCATTCTTATTCATCCCTCTGTTGTTTCTAGCTTTAGGACTCCTTATAGTATTTTTTGGAGTGGGGGTTTAGTCACATCAAGAAACAAGAAAGAACTCAAAGAAACCTAATCACACATCTTGAACTAGAAAATGAACAACAAAAAACCCTAAAACCAGTAGAAGAAAAGAAATAATAAAAATCAAAGCAGAAATAAATGAAATAGAAACTAAAAAATCAATCCAAAAGATCAATGAAACCAAAAGTTGGTTCTTAGAAAAAATAAATTAAATAGACCAACCCCTAGCCAGGCTCACAAAAGAAAAACAGGAGAAAGCACAAATAAATAGGATCACAAATGAAAGAGGAGATATCACAACAGACACAGCAGAAATCAAAAGAATAATCAGAAACTACTATGAACAATTACATGCAAACAAATTCAACCATCTAGAAGAGATGGACATATTCCTACAACTTTACAATCGCCCGAAGCTAGATAAAGAAGAAATAGAACACCTAAACAGACCAATTACAAGCAGTGAAATTGAAATGGTAATCAAAACCCTCACCAAAAACAAAAGCCCAAGGCCAGATGGATTTACAAATGAATTCTACCAAATATTCAGAAACAAACTAGTGCCATTCCTTCATAAACTCTTTCAAAAAATGGAGAAGGAAGGGATAATATCAAACACATTCTATGAAGCCAACATTACACTAATACCAAAACTGAATAAGGACAACACAAAAAAGAAAACGACAATCTCTCTAATGAACACTGATGCAAAAATCCTCAATAAAATTTTAGCTATCAGAATCCAACAATGTATCCATAAGATAATTCACCACAACCAAGCAGGATTTATTCCAGGGATGCAAGGATGGTTCAGTATCTGAAAATCAATCATTGTCATCCAACACATTGACAAAAAAAATATAAAAACCATATGATAATATCAATAGATGCTGAGAAAGCTTTCAACAAAGTGCAATACCCATGTATGAAAAGGCCCTTGAAATTCTTGGGATACAAGGAATATACCTCAACATCATAAAGGCCATATATGACAAGTCCATAGCCAATACCATTCTCAATGGTGAAAAGTTAAAAGCATTTCCATTAAGATCTGGAACAAGACAAGGATGTCCACTCTCACCACTGCTTTTCAATATAATACTGAAAGTCCTAGCCAGAGCAATAAGACAAGAGAAAGACATGCAAGGAATCCAAATAGGGAAGGAAGAAGTTAAATAATTACTATTCACAGATGATAGAGAACCCCAAAACTCCACAGGAAAACTTATCATTTTATTAAAGTAGCAGGATACAAAATCAACACACAAAAATCAGTCACCTTCCTATACACAAACAATAAAAATGAAGAAGAAGAAATCAAGAAAATCATCAAAAAATGTTGAAACAAAAAAAAATCAAATACTCGGGGATAAACCTAGCAAAAGAGGTAAAGGACTTATACAAAGAAAACTATAAAACTGTTAAAAGAATTAGAAGAAGACACGAAGAAATGGAAAGACATCCCCTGCTCATGGGTTGGAAGAATTAACATTATCATAATGGCCATCCTACCAAAAGCAATTTGCAGATTCAATGCTATTCCAATAGAAATTTCAATGACATTATTCAAAGAAATAGAACAAATATTGATGAAATTCATATGGAACCACCAAAAAGCCTGAATAGCCAAAGCTGTCCTGGAAAAAAGAAGGGGGGGGGGAATGGATGTATCACACTCCCAGACTTAAAACTACACTACAAAGCCATAATAATCAAAACTGCATGGTATTGGAACAAGAACAGACACACGGACCCATTGAACCAAATAGAAAATCCAGAAATAAACCCACAGATTTTCAGTCAACTAACCTTTGACAAAGGAGCAAAGAATATACAAGGGAGCAAAGAAAGCTTGTTCAATAAATGGTGCTGGGAAAACTGGGTCATTACATGCAAAAGAATGAAGCTTGACTACTACCTCACACAATGCACAAAAACCAACTCAAAATGGATTAAAGAACTAGACATAAGACCTGAAACCATGAAATACAGGTGAAACACTACATGACATACACCTCAGTAATATCCTTAAAGACACATCACCCAAAGCAGTGATAGTGAAGGCCAAGATAAACAGCTGGGACTACATCAAATTAAAGAGCTTCTGTACAGCAAAAGAGACAGTAACCAAAACAAAGAGACACCCCAGGGATTGGGAAAAAAAATTTTGCACACAACATTAATGATAAAGGACTGATCATAAAAATCTACAAATTGCTGATGAGACTCAACAAAAACAAAGTAAATAATCCAGTCAAAATACGGGCAGAAGAGTTAAAAAGAAACTTCTCCAAAGGGGAAATGCAAATGACCAACAGGCATATGAAAAAATGTTCAATATCACTTGTAATCAGGGAAATGCAAATCAAAACTACAATGAGATACCATCTTACACCAGTGAGAATGGCACATATTAAAACAACTAGCAACAACAAATGTTGGCGAGGATGTGGAAAAAAAGGAAGCCTCCTCCACTGCTGGTGGGAGTGCAAACTGGTCCAACCACTATGGAGAGCTGTGTGACTATTCCTCAACCTGCTAAAGATGGAGCTTCCCTATGATCCAGCCATTCCACTCCTAGGTATTTACCCAAAGGACACAGAAACATTAATTCAAAAGGGCACCTGCACCCCTATGTTTATAGCAGCACTATTTACAGTAGCTAAGCTTTGGAAACAACCCAAATGCCCAAAAAATAGATGACTGGATCAAGAAGATGTACATATGCACAATGGAATATTATTCAGCAATCAAAAAAGATAAACTCATGCAATTTGCAGCAACGTGGATGGAGCTGGAAGGGATCATGCTCAGCGAAATAAGCCAGAAAGAAAAAAAAATACCGGATGGTCTCACTCATAGCAGGAATTTAGAAAACCTAAATAAGGGACCAGGAAAAAGACTAATAAAGTGAAAATCAAAATCAACAAGCAACTATTCACCAGAGACACACTACTGGGGAGGGGGGAGGAATGAGTAAGATCAAAACAAGGGGGGGTGCGAATTGTATGGGGACTATAACCAAGATGAAAATGCAAACATTGTGCAAAAATGAAAAACGATGTAAATATATATAAAATTTAAAAAATAGTAAAAAATAAAAATAGCTTGGTATTGAGACAAAAGCAAAAACACAGATTAATGGAATAGACGAGAGAGATCAGAAATAAACCCACACAGATGTGAACAGTTAATCTTTGACAAAAGAGGCATGAAAACACAATGCAAAAAGGAAAGCCACTTTAACAAATGTTGAGAAACCTGGACAGCCACAAGCAAAGAAGGAAAATGAAACTACATCGTACTTAATTTCATACAAATTAATTCAAAATGAATTAAAAACTTGGATATAAGATGTGAAAACATAAAATACATAAAAGTAAACACAGGTGATACACTCCTGGACATCAGTTACAGAGTTGTTTTGGGGGACTCAACTCCAACAGTAAGGGAAACAAAGGCAAAAATAAACAAATGGGACTATACCAAACCAAAAAACTTTTGTATAGAAACTGTGATAGAAACCATCATACAGGGCCTCTCTGGTGGTGCAAGGGTTACTATGCAACCTATGAAGCTATCCACCCACTGCACCATGAGTTCAATACCCAGCCAGGGAGCTACCCACATGGCACAGCAAACTGACTGGCCCGCTGCTCCACTCAGCAGTGTGTTTCAGTATATCTGCCTGTTCTGTTCCTCATTCTGTCTCTGGTTAATCCTTTCACTTGCCACACCTCTGGCCTGTACCCCAGTTCTTGTATGCATAAATGATTTTTTTTAAAGGCAAAGCAAATAAATGAAAATACTTTTCTCTAGTAAAAATAAAAATTTTATGAGTAAAGATATATACCATTTGTCGTGGTAATAAAAAAACTGTGTTATATGAAGGTAAAATGAATTTTGAGTGACTCACAATTATAATACCACTATATTGGAAAAATGAAGGGAAAACTGGAGGGAGTGGGGATGGTATAAAATGTTAAATTCTCAATTGTCATAATAGGAAAGCAATATACAAGCTATAGAACTGATAGATCAAGATCAATCAAAATATACACATTATTTAGAAATACGGAGGTAAATGGATGAAGAGAATGCTAGGAGTTGGAAATGCCTCTAGAGGCATGAGGCTTGAGGTCAGGAAGAAAGCGGAACAAGCAGGTATTCTTGTTTTTGTAAGCCTCTTAAACTATGTGTTCAAAATGCATTTATAAAATAATAATTAACAAAGAGATAAGATGGAGATGTTGCCACCCTATCCTATATCTTCATGGCCCACACAAGTCTACAGGCAGCTGTAATAGAGTCCCTGGCCCTCTGACAGCTCCCTACCTCAAGGCCTGAGTGTCTCTTCTCTAAGTGTTTTCATGGCAGTGGGTGATGCTCCTTGTGAACAAAAGCAGTGGGTATGTGTAGAGACGGTAATACCTCTGGCCCCATCCTTAAACAATGGGTAAGATTGTAGGTGGTTGACTGTTCTAGCCTCTTCTTCCTCTCAAGTAAGAGGATTCTGAGGCATGTTTCTGGTGGTTTCTCAGATGGTCATCAGCCCTATTTGCCCATAACAATTACCTATTTTTTAACATTCTGTTGCCTTTCTCACTTTCTTCATTTACTATGTTTTCTGGGATATCTTCCCACATAAACTATATGCACCTAAATACTTTCCTGGATACCTAATTTTTGGAGAACACAAAGTGACATGGCTAGATGTTTGCCAATAATGCCTAGCCCACCTTTTTATCTTTTTATTATTATTTTAACATTGTTTCAGCCTTGTAGCAGTTCAAGAGCTCTACTTCTGTAATTGACTATTAAAAGACTAAGGTCAATAAACCCTTACATATTATAAATAAGATTTATGACATGTAACCATGATTCCAAAGTAGAATTAAAAGTTGAGCTTCAAAATATATGGTGAATATTTGTCATCCACTCTACTTAAACTTCAGCGCCTCTCCTAAAGCTGAGGGGTGCATAATGGTATGTATAGATTATGAAAGTCTTGAGCATATATGCATATATATGTGGATCTGTTTGTGATGGTTTTGAAATGTATCCTCCAATTTTTTTTTTTTGACTTATTAAGGGGTAGACTTTGTGTTTTTTCTCCTTGAATCTACATTGACATTAGTATTTTGTCTCTAACTATTCAGGCAGAATGATGTGTGAATTCTGAGGTTAGGTTAGCTGTCTCTAGGTTCTCTTGGTTGGCTTGTTTTCTGTACACTCTCTTCTGGGAAATTTCACCCTAAAATATAGCTCCATGCTATGAGAAACCAGAACCATTATGAAAGGTTATATGTAGGTGTTTAAATCAACAGTCTCCACTCAGCCCCCAGCCTATGTGCAAGAAACGTGTGAAGGAATTCCCAGGTGATGTAGAGCTCTCAACTGTTAAGTCACCCCTAGTCTGTGAGTCTTCCAAGCTGAGGGCCCAGGGTAGGCATCATGGACCAGAGTCAACCGTACCTGCTAGCCCTATTCAAATATATAATCCACAGAATCTGTACACATAATAAAATGTTTGCTGCACTCCAGAAAGTTTTAGCTTGGCTTGCTACACAGCAGTAGTAACTGTGACACATTAATTTGTATCAAGTAATTACTGAAATGGCTTATTGTGGCATATACCTTTTAGCTAAGCAAAATTGCAAAGAGAAAGTTCTTTGATCATTCCTATTCCTGACCACATGGCTAATGCATTCTGGGTCAAGCTATATCCGCTGTCCTTTTGGGGGTCAGGTAAAGGATGTCTCCTTCAAACTGGGGAGCAGAAAAATGCAGAATTAGAGAGGAAAGGGCATAGCTCACATTGTTATTAAAAATGTCTGAGCTGAGCCTCCCTCCCTGGTAGCCTGGGGTTAAGTCTAAGTGCTCTCACTGCCCTGGCCTGACTTTGATCCCGGGCCAGGGAGCTACACACATATGGTGCAAAAGACCTCTCCTGTCTTGCCCGCTGTTCCCCTTTGCAGTGTATTTTAGTAGATCTGCCTGTTCTGCTCCCCACTCTGTCTCTGGTGAATCTTCTCACCTCCCTGCACCTCTGACCTATACCCCAGTTCTTTTTTTAAAAAAGATTTATTTATGCATACAACAGCTGGGGTACAGGCCAGAGATGTGGGTGGTGAGAGGATCCACCAGAGACAGAGTGAGGAAGAGAACAGGCAGACTGCTGAGGGGAGCAGCAGGCGAGGCAGGAGAGGTCTGCCTCGCCATGTGGGTTGCTCCCTGGCAGGCCGGGATTGAACTCGTGCTGCAGTGGCTGCAGATAGCTTCATAGTGCGGTGCTTAACCCCTTGCACCATCAGGGAGGCCCTACCCCAGTTCTTCTATGCAAGAATAAATATAAAAAAAAAAAGTCTGAGTTAAGAGCAAGCATATGATAAGTAATAAGAAAACCTGCACCATATATAACAGGAAATAAATGCAGATCTTCCATTTGTGCAGAGTACTGCGTATTTACTGAAACAACTTGGTGTTATGAAAGAGGTTTTTTTTGATCACCATGGCATCCAATATAGTGTTCCAAAGGGATTAATTTGGTAGGAAATTAAATGCTTTGCCTAGATACAAGATCTTTTAAAATTATATATGTGCCAAATTGTGCTAAAATAATTGGGTAGCTGAGGACATCTGCTGCAATAAATTCAAACAGTGAATATTCAATTTAAATTAATAGCAGACATCAGATCAAAAAGAGTATGTTTCTCCTGCTTTGTGGAAGAACCTGAAAATAGTTCATTTTAACTATTTAAACAATTACTTGGAAAAAAAAAAACTGCAGTAGTCTAATCATGAAGTAAGATCTCAAAATGCTATTTTATGAAGTAGGGCCACAATTTATATTAAAGGCATATCTAAAAGCTTTGTGGTCAATTCCTAGATTCAAAATAAGATTCATAATTTTGAAGTAGGTGAGTTCTACATTTTAGGATTTGACCTTACTTCACTCAGTTAGTGGGAATAAATTGTTCAAATTGCTTTAGCACTCAAGGGATACAGCAGATAGATGCCAATATCTCACTGTCTGTACCAGGTTAAATACACCTATGCAAGCCAGTCATTAGTGCTTACGTCTACATATAAAGGATAGCCTATTTGCTTTACAGAATTTTCTTGATTAAATTTAATAATGACATTAGTTGGAGTCACTGTTTATCATGATTTATAAGAAACAGGCTTTTAAGAGCTAGTGTGCAATAAACTGTTTTTAGATAAAGACTAATTTAACAGAAAGATGCTTACAATTTCATTATCTAATCCAGCTACATAATCTTTGTGAGATAGCATAAAGTTTGTAAGATGCCAATACCTCTGTCCTTTCAAGGCATATTTATAACTTCATTCCTGAGGAATTACTCTCTAAGAGTTTTTCCCCCTTTTCCTTAGGAGTTTTAATTGCTGGAGTGTTTAAGAGACAAAGTGTATATAACCTCATATTAATGGGAAATCCCAGTTGTGCCACTTGTATTTATTAAATGTGTTACCTGGAGCAAACTGACTCAGCTTTAGATACTTGTATTGAGTAGAAAATAGTACCTACTTCATATGATTGCTTTGAAAATAGAAATAATTTTAGAACACCTAGTGGTATTTACTCCAGTTTCTACCTCCTGTCAACATCTAATCCAGTGCTACAAAATCATAACCATAGCTGCAAAACTCTGGACGAGAACCAATGAGGTCTAGATTTAGATAACAGCATGTTAAGCACATTTGGGTAGTATTTTGTAACTGAATAAATGAGAAGGTGAAAAAGAGAATGGAAGTAAACATGACTTATGGTCCTACTGTGCAATGTGGAAATAAAATAAGTTTAGGTGCTTTTTTATATCTCATAATTAATACAAATTGAATGCTTATAATGAAGTGTGTATTATTGTAAGGGGTCCTTGTGTGTTCTGTTTCATAAGCATGAAAACCATAGGAGGTAGGTTTTTTACAGAGGTTGTAGTGGACTAGTAATATAGAGAATATTAGGAGCATGCTGAGAAGATCTTGTGACTAGGTGAGTCAATTTTAATCAGGCAATCAGATTCTGGAACCATACAACCACTCCCTATACTGATTATTAAATAGATTTTCACTATCAATATGGGATTATAATGAGGGAGTGGGAGGGGAAACATAGAGAACCTATCATAAAATTCTGGGAGGACTTTCAAGAATGAAAGAAACTTCAAAGGGTCAGCTATTATGAAGAGGTAAATTTGGAAGTTGAAAGAAGAGACCACTCTGTAATTGGCTGTTAAACAGTGACATCTAGAGAAGTTTTATTTTAATAGTACAAAGAGACAATTGATTTTGGTGGGTTTACAAGTGAGTTGAGGTGAGGAAGAAGGGATAGTAAATATCGAGTACGTTTTTACATTCAATTCAGTTTTGAAATAGAAAATTAATCAGATGGCATTTAGACAGGTGGAGTCAGATTTTCTTTTAATTAATTCAGAAATATTTATTGAGCACTTACTATTTTACTGGTACTATTTTGGGAACTAGGGATCTATCAATGAACACAAGAAGAGGGGAGGAGATACACTGAGGTTATTTGTAAACTAAGAGAAGAGGATGGTGATGGAAGAAAAGTATTTTCTTTTAGTAAAAGTACCCTGTGTTGGGGGCCGTCATTTGCTCTGTCACTGAACGTTAACGCAGTTATAAAAATTTATTTTTCAAAGACAAAATACCATCTTATGAATTGCCACCTCTTGTCATCAGAGATAATGGTCTATCATGTGAGAATAGGTAGGTAATTACCCTGGTACTGTGCAATCCATCGTGATTTCCGTGGTAGTCTGTAGGTAGCATTCAATGAATCTGTTAACATATGTGCATTAAACATATGGTTTTTGCTTTGTAATGTTCAGCTTACTCTTCCACATAATGGCTTTTGTGTCTTTTCAAAACTTAAAATATTTCTCAAATAGTTCATTTCATAAATCTAGTACTACCAGAAAAAAAAAATCCAAATGCACACAGTAAATTACTGAATAAACAAACGAAAAATTTAAAACAAAATCTGACACCATCTACACAATCAGGCATGGACAGAAGCTATGAAGTCTCCAACTTTGGCCATAATGGGGATACAAGATATAATTTACAAAGCTTTGAATGAGACAGATGCAACTTGCTATCTTCAAAGTGACGTGGTCATGGTAAAATTTTTGAATAGCTGTTTTAGAGGCAAGATTTTAAGATGTAGGCTTGGGAACTTAGGCTGAGAGAGAGTGATAAGGAAGAACAGTAATGAGCAGTTTGCAGGTTATGTGGCACTTCTCATTATTTAGAACTAAACTCTTGAAAGGAATAGAATCTAGGGGTATCTAAGAAGCCCATGTGTTTAAGTGATTAAATTCAAGTCTAATCTGTAAGCACACTACTAAGAAGAATACTATTTCATTTTTATTAATATTTAGAAGTATGTATCTTCATTATGAGACCAATGAATCAAATATATTTTTTAATATTTTTTTATATCATTAGTTTTGGGGCAGTATTTGATTTCTCCCCTCAGGCATAGTCCCCATAGTTCTCCGACCACCATAGCACCCGTGACCCGTCACCACAGTCCCTTGTGCTCTTCCCTTCCCTGTTATGACTGTTCTTCCCACACCCACCCCTCATAGGCTTCAGATTTATGGTCAGCATTCAAGTTTTGTCTTTTTCCTGATCCTTTGATTTCTCTACATTGTGTATATAAGTGAAACTGATGGAGGACAGGGAAAGAAAAAAACCTGAAAAGGAGATGCCACAAGCCCAGAAACCTGGCTTACAAGGAGGTGGGGGTAGAAGAGATTAACATAGCCATTGACACATACATGGAAACCCAGATTCTTCACAGTTATGGAAACTAAGATCCTTAGGAGGACACAGTTGCAGAAACTAGTATCCTTTGTGCTGACGCCTAGATTACAAAGCATAACATCCAAGCAGGTATCAGACTGCTGTCTAGAGCACAGGCCCCAGGGCAAAGATGTGGTGTTTGAGCCCAACAGACCCCAAAGGTAAAGATACAGAGATTGAGCCCATTGTAGAATCTCCGGTCCCCTTCAAATTCTACATAGTTACCCAAAATTAGCTACCACTGACCACTCACAAGGAGTGACAGCTTCTGCCTGCCCGTGACCTGTCAAGGCCGCCCTCCTGCAACCATGCAGGCCTCTCAGCAAACCTGTCCCTTCTGGGGCAGCTCTTCCTGCCCGCTGGTGTCTATGCAAGTGTCTTTAACTATTTTATCCCTTCCCTAAAAACCTGCCCTTTAAACATAACTCCCGTCTCTGTCTTGTGGAGAAACTCGCCTGGGAAACCTGCCGCATGCCGCTGAAAGGGGAACTCTGGTGAAGCCTTTCCTAGAGTGAACCCAAGGGCCCTGTACTCCAAAAACCACAACAAAACCATTTGACCCTTATCTTTTCCCTTGTGACTTATTTTACTTAGCATAATCCCTTCAAACTCAAATCTATGTTGCTGCAGAGGGCATGAGTTTATCTTCTTTTGTTCCTGAGTAGTATTCCATTGTGAATACATACTACATCTTCATGATCCTTTCATCTGTTTGGGGGCATTTAGGTTGTTCCCATGTTTTGGCTATTGCAAATAGTGCTGCAGTCAACATAGGAGTGCAGGTTTCCTTTCAGATTGGAATGTTTTTGTATCCTTTGGGTAGAGTACTAGGAATGCAAGCACTGGGTCATATGGTAGATCTGCTTTTAGTGTTCTGAGAAACCTCTACAGATCTTTCCATAGTGCCTGGACCAGTTTGAATTCCCCACCACCAGCAGTGTAAGAGGGTTCCTTTTTCTCCACATCCTCAGCAGCATTTGTTGTTTCTATTTTTTTTTTTTTTAATGTGAGGCATTCTCACAGGTGTGAGGTGATATCTCCTTGTGGTTTTGATTTGCATTTCCCTGGTAATAAGGTAATAAGTGCTGGTGAACATTTCCTTCATATGCCTGTTGCCCATTTGCATTTCTTCTTTAGAGAAGTGTTTTTTTAGCTCTGCTGCCCATTTTTTGATTAGGTCGTTTGCTTTGTTTTTGTTGAGTTGTGGAAGCTCTTTGTAGATCTTTGATATCAGTCTCTTATCAGATGTATGGTGTGCAAATATTTTCTCCCATTCAGTAGGATGTCTCCATTTTTTTTTTTTTTGCTGTCTCTTGCTGTACAGAAGCTTTTTAGTTTGATGTAGTCCCAGCTGTTTATCATCTCCTTTGTTTTCCTTGCTTCTGGAGATGAGTCCTCAACGATGTTACTGAAGTTTATGTTACATAGTGTTTTGCCTATGTTTTCTTTATTTTATGGTTTGTTCGTACATCCAAGTCTTATATCAATTTTTTTTTAATAATAATATTTATTTATTTATTTATACAAGCACTGGGTACAGTCAGAAGTGCGGGAGGGTGAGAGAATTCACCAGAGCCAGAGCAGGGAGCAGAGCAGGCAGAAGGACCGAAGTACACTGCTGAGGGGAGCAGCGGGCGGCAGGAGAGGTCTGTGCGCCATGTGGGACCCTCCTCCGGTGGCCAGGGAGCAGCCGGGGATCGAACTGGCGCTGCAGAGGTTGCGGGCAGCTTCGCAACCCAGCGCTCAACCGCTGCGCCACCGGGGAGGCCAAGTCTTATATCAATTTTAAGTTGACTTTTGTGTATGGTGTGAGACAGTAGTCTAGTCTCTTTGTATGTGGCGGTCCAGTTTTTCCAGCACCACAAAGAAATTACTCGGTAAATTGACTCACTCTGATTTCTGTGTTGCTCTGACATCCCACAGTCACTTGTGGGATGCATACTGCATAGAGACCATTTATTTTTTTTCTACAGACCCATTTAATTCTACTTGATTTTTATTCTGTCTGTGCAAAGGGAAACTTATAGTTTGCCAGAGGAGAAATGGTCAGGATTGCTAATTCAAAGGACGTGTTATAAGGTAAAACCTGAAAAGTTGTGAAGAATAGTTTATAGTGCCACTTGATTATGGAGGATCTCAGGACACCAAATGAAAAAAAAAAAAAGTCAAGTTAGTATCATGTTAATTGCTTTCTAGTCTCCCCTTTAACTTCTCCCAATTCTCTTCCTTGTACTCTTAATTCTTCTTCTGTATACTCTTTTTAAGAAAGCAATTAACTTGACTACCAAAGAACTTGATCATTTGTTAAACCAGGTAAATAACTGAAACTACACCAAAATAAACCAAAAACACTTTAGTGGGGGCGAGGGGAGTAGGTAAAGCAGACAAGAAAAATAGATTTTAACATTTACCAGCCAAAAGTAAATTGGATCATTGGCTATTTACAACCTGACAGCAGTCATATTTCAAATCTTGAACAATTGTTATCAACTCTTTGGTATAGTTATGTGCTAAGAATCATATATGAATATCACACATACAAATAATTTTCAACCATTAATCCCGTTCGTGTCTAAGTTTGTTATTATTGGTCACTTTTTATAACAATATTTTTATCTGGTTTGATATAACTATGGCAAACATGGTCATGTATTTAACCATCAAATTAGGACATATAAACAGATATGCATCTATCCATTCAAAATTTGGTCAGCAGGATTTCTAAACCCATTGTTCAAACCTTCAGAAATTGCCAGCAAAATCTCCAGGGTCCTATTGACAATTGATTACTGAAAGTGAGACTAAAATTTTTATATGTTGTTCTGTTTCATGATACCATATATGGAAATATACATGTGCTTTGTACATGCTTTACATCCTGTCTGTAAAAGCATTATGAAATAAGAAAAATATGTTTTCAGTCTGTTAGTCTTTCATGCGTTGGTCCTATACAAATAACACCTGTCTCAAATGGGTAGAAAGAGTACTATTGAACATATATTATGGTGTCATGTGAGTAATAGCTGACAAGTTGTCTTATTACTGGGATAAACGATTGTGTTAGACACTGTTACTTTACCTTCAAAGTACTTAGTACTTAGAAGCTTTTTGGAAATGGGAATTGAGTATTTGGAAAGGTCAGTGGTTAGGCGCAAAGGGTCTCATCCCAGTTAGTCTAGTTTCTGAGGCAGAAATCTAAATAGTGAAGTGAAAGTCTCTACTAATTTCCAGCCCTTTCTCACCTTGCCTTCTTATAACTGAAGGGAATTTAAAGGTTTCCTTAGTTATATATAATTATAATGGCAAAGGCAGTCCCACTGACAATGAACGCTTCAACCAATGCGACACTCACCCTCACCCTGCTTGTGCTTCTGCTGCTCTGGGAATATAGTTTCTTTACCCTAACCAGGACAGTACAGACTTGTGCTGAATAAGTGAAAAATAATCGACTTCATTTTCTTTAACTTCCTTTAGAGGAAATTCAGACTGAATAAAAGATTCTGTAATTATTTTTGTCTGTTCTATATGATCTTTCCAAGTTAATGAAAAAACTTGAGTCAAAAAAGGGCCAATCAATCCAAAAGATTCAGTGAAAAGTACTAGATAGAAAAAGGGATACACATTAGTATAATGGGCACATTAATACTTTCATATGAATAGTAAATAGAAAAAGAGAGTTTTCCTAGCTTGTGCTGTGTCTTATGTTTTCTTTATATTTTAATTTTTCTGCCAATGATCATATTCTGTTTACATTCAGAAAAATGTTTACACTTTAAAAAGTATAAGAGGATACTTGAGCTCAAAGAAGAATCATTTTAAGTATTCTATATGGAATATTTCCATCATAGGATGCTCTGTAATTTCATACTTTCAATGTGTAGAAAAATGTATTTTAATATTATTTACTGATAGACAATATTCAAGTTTATGCAAAGGTAAAGAGACCATTTCTGCTGTTTTAATTCCCATCATCATTTTCATATTAGAAACATGCTTAGGCACCTCTGACAGTCAGTGGGTCCCTTATCAGCAATGATTGCTTTAACAGTATCCCCCAAGGCTTATCATGCCATTTTGTTTGACCTTCAGTTAACTAACTCCTGCTGATTTCTTTAGTGGTCTCCTAAGACCAGTTTCCCTTACTTATATGGAGTCTAATGGAGACACTCTTGTAGGTTTTCTTTTTTACTATGTCTCAAAAATCCTATTAACAGAGTCTCTATTGTAATACTCATCTAATTATAACATGCTTCTTGCTGAGCTCAGAGGGCAAGCATTCTAATAAAACTGTGGTCCCATACTGAGAAGTGGAAAGAAATAACTGTCATTCTCACTTCTGTAGCAAATTCTAATAAATTAGAGTCTGCAGAATTTTAAATCCACTTGGCAGAGGTAAAGTGAAAGGGTGAGTCTGCTACTGATTTGGGCATGAACTAAAGATGCATAAATACACTGCTTTGATTTTAAGTACATTTTGAGTTGCACGCCTTAACTAAACTGGCTTAATGCTATTGCCAGCAGAAATCTTGGGATCCTCTGCCTCTGTGGCTCTGCTTATCCACTCCTCTTCTTTCTCAGATCATTTCCTTTCTATCATTGTTTGCTGAAATTGTACCGCTTCTTCAAAGTTCTACACAAATATTGCTGTACTTTGATTCAACGTAGTTGAAAACAGTAAAATAAAATAAAGTAAAATAAAATCTTGTCTGCACTTCTAAGTATGATGGTCATTTTCTGTCTTACATACACGAGTCTATGCCCATCTTTGATAGGAGCTAGAGAGATGTTCATCTGATCAAACAGGAAGATTACATTGCTCAGCTTTCTTTGCAGTTAAGTTTGGGGCAAGTGACTGGATTCTAGCTAGTGGAATGTGGGCACGCCTGGTTCATAAAGTACCTTACATGATCCATTCTTTTTTTTCCTCCCCCCCCCACTTATTTTCCTCTTCTCTCTCCCCTACCACTTCCTTCCCTCTCTCCCTCCCTTCGCCCCCTCCCTGGCCTACTGAATAAAGAGAATCCAGTGAAGAATGTGAGGATTCCCTTTAAAGTAGTGCTGCTATAAGAGGCAAAGACAGGGGTCAGTGTGTCACCATGTGGAGATCTTGTTGACAATATTCCAACTGCAAAATTAATGGGAGAACTTGATCACATTATGATAGATTTTTAGATTACTATTGTTACAGCAGCTAGCAATCATGACCTTGAGTCATTCAATATGTTATGTTCCCCTTATAGGACAGCCCAGATTCAGGGTGGGGATGGTAGTAGCTGCAAATTCTCTCTCTCTGTCCCTCTCCACCCCCTCGCCTCCCCTCCTCTATGCCCTCTTCCTCCTGTTTTTCTTTTTAATATTTATTTATGTATTTGTTTGTTTATTTATACAAGCACTGGGTACAGTCAGAAGCGCGGGAGGGTGAGAGAATTCACCAGAGCCAGAGCGGGGAGCAGAGCAGGCAGACTGAAGAAGTACACTGCTGAGGGGAGAGGCGGGCGGCAGGAGAGGTCTGCGCACCATGCGGGACCCTCCTCCGGTGGCCGGGGAGCAGCCAGGAATCGAACCAGCGCTGCAGAGGCTGTGGGCAGCTTCACAATCCAGAGCTCAACTGTTGCGCCACCGGGGAGGCCCTGTTTTTCTTTTTTTAAAATACAAAATTTTTTTTGAGGTTATACTGCTTTAGAATACAGCAATTGACTTTGGGGAATGGGTTCATACCTCGTTAGATGTATGTCACTGCACCACACCCGCCACCAAACACCCTTTGACTTTCACCATGGACTAATTGGCCCTCACCACCCCTCTAGTAGCCTCAATTCCACAGTTGTATTTCTAGGGTTTGTTTTGGATTAGTTTGGTCTATTCCTTTGTTTTATTTCTCTGTTTTTCACCTGTGCATGAAATCATCAGCTATTTGTCTTTCTGATTTATTTCACTTAGCATAATCCAATCCAGTTTCATCCATGTTGTTGCCAATGGCAAATTTTCATTTCTTTTATAGCCAAGTAGCATTTCATTGTGTATACATACCACATCTTCTTTACCCACCCATCTGCGTTGTTGGGCACTTAACTGGTTTCTATAACTCAACTATTGTAAATAGTGTTGCAGTGAACATAGGAGTGCACGTATCCCTTTGATTTAGTGTTTTTGTATTACTTTGGATCAATACCAAGGGATGGAATTGGTGGATCATGCTATATATATATTTTAATATTTTTAAGAACCTCCATATTGTTTTCCATAGAGGCTGGACCAGTTTCATTCCCACCACCTTTGCCAACATTTGCTGTTTCTGGTTTTTGTTGTTGTTTTCAATATGGACATTCTCACAGGAATGAAGTGGTACCTCATTGTGGTTCTGACTTGGATTTTCCTGATAATAAATATGATGATGAGCATTTTTCCAAGTGTCTATTGGCCATTTTATGTGTCTTTGGAGAAATGTCTATTTAGTAGCTCTTCTGACCGTTTTTTGATTGGGTTCTCATATAATGTATTGTTGGAGGGGTCCAGATATGGGTGTCGATGAGTTGGGATGGGGCTGGCTCATGTTTGTGGCATCCCTGATATCCCTCCTCTCCGGTGTTTGGGATGAGAAACTTGACAGTCTGTGTGTTCTTAGTGTGCCTCACAAGATAAGCACCAGTTTCATGGGGTGAAAATGGGGATTAGATCAGAATGCCCACTCTATTATTTTTACTGAGGATCCAGTCTAAGTGGAGCATTGCACTCTGCCCCAAGATTTTCCCCTTCCCAAGGGTATGTACCTCTATACAACCTGTGCTCCCACCTCCCCAGGGCCCCTGCCTGAGCTGACAGCCCTGCCACCATTGTACCCTGCTCTAGGTCTCAACCCCCAGGTTTCTCTACTTCGATGAAGTGTGAATCTCGTCAGTGTCAATGCTGTTCAAGTCTCCTCTGTTCAACAGATAATCAAGCCACTCTTGTATCCATATAGCTGTCTCTCCAACCAGTACTTTGGTTCATTGCTCTACCAGCCATAGCCAATAGGGACCAGGCCCTGCTTTTGCCTCTGCTGGAGACTGTCATAGCTATACCATTGGCAGGATCTGCTCCACTGCTTGCCAGGGTCTGCCAGGGTCTACCAAGTCATAGATGCTCATTGGTTCAACTCTGCAACATGTCTGGGCTACTTGCCTGGGATGCCTCCTGGTTTGCTGGGGTCTGCTGACTCTTAGCATTTCACAGCTGCTTTCTGGTCCCACTCTTCTGCATGCAGGATCTGCCACATGCAGGATCTGCCACATGCAGGATCTACCAGGGTCCACCTCCATGGGCTGCCTCCTTGGCCTGCTCTACTGCTCACTGAGCCACCCCTTTTCCAGACTTTGCTCCTATAGGGTTGTGTGCTATACTCATCCATTTTTCCTTCAGTAGTTGTTGGTTTTGTTCCCCTGCAATCTAGCTATGAGTATATGGAGGAGGTTAGTCCGTGTCTTCACTCTGCTGCCATCTTGCTGCTTCAGTGCAAAGGCACTTTCATGGAGAGATTTATAGGAAAGGGAATCATTATAGACAATTTGTAAGCAATCTAACCCAGTCATTTTTTTCTACTACTCTGGGAAAATTAACTCAAGTTGTTTAAATTTACCTTAATACTGGAACCAGAATGTTATATAATGGCTTGTCAGTAGAAATGAAACTGCTAAATAGTTTGCTTTCTTTTAATGATTACTTTTCCCTGAGAACTGTGGGAAAGGGAAAAGTTTAAGTAAAATAATTGAAAAGAAATGTAAGCACACAAATGGACAAATCCATAGAGGAAAAACAGGAAGAGACATAAACATAGCACTCAGAGAGCCATTTGTCTTCTTCCCTGAGAACTGTTTTTGTGGTTCAGATTGTCTTTCAAGCGTTCATTTTTCATTTTTTTCCAGTTGTTATTCTAAATATAAAATAGGTGTTTAATACAATTCTCTTGATTCTTTCAGGACAAAAATTTCATGAAGGACCAAAATTCTCTAAACCCTTCTTCTGTTTACACTGTCAATTAAACATTTGGTTACCTTCTACTATGTCATTTCCAACAATATGTCAGTTTATTTCAATATGTGGACTAGCATCAATAGCACCTGGGAAATGATCCATTCTCCGAGATCTACTGCCTCAGAACCTTTGAGGGAAGAGCCCAGCAAGCTGATTTAACAAACTATCCACTTTTGAGAACCAGTGCTTTAAAGGAACATTATTATTGTGGAATGAAAGCCTAACAGTATGTGTAGACAGAAACACACAGGTTCCTACACTGAGCAGTGATGTACATATAGTCACAGATTCCCCACCTCTTATGTTGGCATAGAAAAACATTCCAGTTTTATGTTTGGTCCAGAAGAAAAGTTTGATGATTGTAATGAAAGATTGTGTGAGAGTTACAGAAAAAATAATAAACACATGATATTTAGTAGATTTTTCAAAAAGGAAAGAGAATGAAGTATATTTCTGAGCAAAAATAGGCAGTATTTCAGCATTATTTTTGTAGACTTAAACTAAAATGGAGGCATTTATGTCAATAACAAAATGGAGATGGTCAATGCAGGCATACAAAGGAAACCTAACCTTACATGATTTTGTAGCTCTTCTCACAAACCAGCACAGGACACCTGCCAATCTCCATACACCAAATCTAGTCTTACCATCTCTGGACTTTCTTGTTCAGCTGACTCAGCTAACCTCATCCAGTGTAAAAAAGACCACTATGGAATCAAGCAGCTAAAAAAGCCAAATGACTTCTGTGTTTATCCCGTAAAAATTTCTTAGTCTATGAGTAAGTAGAAACTTGCTGCTGTAGCTTTGTGATTCCTAGTGTGTAGGTCCAAATCCTTGCAATAAACTCTTCTTTTTGCTTTGTTTTATTCAATATGCAGAATTTCATTTTTTACATACTCATTAAAAGTAGTCATCAAAATAGAAATTCAATCTGTCAGTGACTTGCACTGCATAGCTATTAACATGATCATACTTAGCATTAAATTATATTTTAAATAACCATAAAAAAGTATATCTTGATACTGTTCAGAAATATTACAATTAACATGTTTTTATTGACTATTGCATTATTATATGTTCTAGGTGCATCCTTATCAATCAACATCTGTATATATTAAATTAGGTTCATCACTAAAAGTCCAATTCTGTCCTTCACTATACAGTTGATCCCTTGTGCCCGATTTATTGTTGCCCCTATTTCCTTCTCTTCTAGTAACCACTAATTGGTGCTGTAGTCTAACTGTTTATTTTTTTTAATTTTTTCTTTTGTTTATATAACATACATGAGTGAAGTCATACAGTCTGTTTTCATCTGAATTATTTCACTAAGCATAATACCCTCTGTGTTCATCCATGTTGTGACAAATGGAAGGATTTCATCCTTTTATATCTCTATGCAGTAGTTCATTATCGTTATATATCTCCTCTCTTTTCTGCATTCATCTGTCAGTAGGCTCTTAGGTTTTTGCCAATTCTTGGCTACTGTAAATAATGCTATAGTAATAGAGAGAGAAAGAGAGAGAGAGAGAGAGAGTGTGTGTGTGTGTGTGTGTGTGTGTGTGTGTGTATCTCCTTGGATTAGTGTTTTTCTATATTTCAGGTAGATATCCAGAGGTGTGACAACTAGATTGTATGATTTCTGTTTTTTTATTTTTTTGAGTTGTCTGTATTGTTTTCCATAATGGCTATATCAATTTACATTCCCAGCAGCAATGTACAAGGGTTCCTTTCTCTCCATATGCTCTCCAACACTTGTTTCTTTTCTTCTGGGCATTTGCCATTCTCACAGGTGTGAGGTGATATCTCTTTGTTGTTTTTATTTGCATTTCCCTAATAAAAAGAGATGATGAACATTTTTTATGTGCCTGTTGACCATCTGTATGTATTCTTTGGAGAAGTGTCTTTTCAGATCCTCTGCCCATTTTTTAATTGAGTTATTTTTGTTCAGTTTTATGAATTTGTATATTTTATTTCTGTATTTTGGATATTAACCCATTGTCAGACATGAGATGTGCACATACCTCCTCCCATTCACTGGGATGTTTTTTTTTTTAATTTAGATGCAAATTTATTTTGCTCTGGAGAAGCTTTCAAGTTTGATGTAGTCCCATTTGTTTATCTTTGCTTTTGTATTCCTTGCTATTGGAGTTGATCCCTAAACACATCTCTGAGGCCAATGACCAGGAGTGTTTTGCCCATGTTTTCCTCTATGTATTCTGTGGGTTTAGGTCTTACAACTATGTCTTTAATCCACGTTGAACTAATTTTTGTGTATGGCATTAGTGGTCTGCTTTCATTCATTTGCATGTGAGTATCTGGAAACAAAAATATATATATTCATATGCTGCAAGTTTTAGAGCTTTAGAGAAAGCCCCTGTAAATGAAATGAGTCTCTTCACTTTTCAATTATTTGGTCTCGGGGTATGTAATTTGTGGCAACATTATAATTCCAGGTAAAAGTAAAATAAAATGCTTATCTCTATTAGTCAAATAGAGAACAAGAAATAATCTATTCCAAATGGTTTTGACTTCCTATTTACATGCAGAAAGAAGTAGTGCATTAACACCTGAAAAACTTTAAAAGTGAGTCAGAAATAAGGGTTGTAAAAATCTGAAAAGATGCACATGCTGTCTCTGAGGTACTGATTACATCTGAATAAAACATTTTCCTAGAATTAGTGTTTTAATGTAAGAAGCACTAAAACCTTTTATACATTGGTCCTTAAGCATGTCAGTTTTTAATTTTTTTCCCTTCATCTAGGCAATAAAAGTTTGAAATTGGAGTCCTTAAAACAAAGAGCAGGTGTTTAAGTAAAGGTAGAATTTGAAGAGTAGAGCTATTGCTGAGCAAGAGTATATGAGTATTGTTGTGGAGACAAGTTTTGATGAAGGCAAAATTGTTTTCCAAGTCATGATTATCAGGAACTATCACATAAATAAATAAACTGGATTTAAAAAATTAATCACAAGTAAAAGAAGCAGCCAAAAAAAGCATGACAGAAGATATATGCTAATCTATACACCATGATTTTTTCCTATAAATGAAATGAAAAATGAAATAAATCATAAAAGTCAATGAAGCAGCAAAAAGATAGTTGACTGTAAATCCCAGTCAATGTCCTAGATATGTCATTCTTCATGAAAGGTATGCTTTCTGATGTTTTCCATTAGTAAATCGGGCAGCAGGACCACCAAGTGTATTTGCTTTCCTGACTCATTTGCATGTCACCATTTATAACTTTCCACTGGCCTGTGGCATTATAGCACCCACCTCTCAAATGAGGAATATGCAGCAGTAATAATTTTTTTGATAACACCCTAGTAATTACATGACCCTTGAAGGGCTTCTTTTCAATATTCAAAACTCACCTTCCCTCCCTTGAGTGTGAATCTAATCTCATTCTTGGCTTGGAACCTGGTGATTAACTTTCCTTTTCTTGACAGATCTGGTGGGTGATGGTAGAATGGGTCAGAGAGAAAGGTCAAAAAGAAGGAAGTTGGAACCTATAGATTTGCTACAAGTACCCCAAAGAAAAAAACTGAAAATGTGCTTACCTCTTGGAAAATTAGCAGTCATGGAAGAAGGCCTCTACTTAGAGACTTCATTTTTATTCTAAATGAAAATTTGTGTTGTATTAAAGGGATTATATTAAAAACAGCAAAAAAAAAAATCAAATGCTGGATTACCTATGAACATATGTGGATTTAAGGCCCATTTATTTACCTATATGGAAATTCTGTTGGATTTTCTATCATAGAAATTTAGAATTTTGTCTAAAGGAAATTATACAAACAAAACAAGATGTGCATAGTTCATGATTTGCTTTTTACACTTAAAGAAAGCCCTGATTTTTTCAGCTTAGTTGTTTTTCAGCTTTCATGTAAAAATGAAAATCCTTAGACCTAAGCATGGTATTCTGATATTATTGACCATCAATATACAGAATAGAATATGTAAGATCAAATGATCTTGATGCCTGGTGTTTTTTTTTTTTTTTTTGCATTTAAATCCAGTATAAGTGTTTTATTTTTTTTTTATTGAAGTAACATTGCAATTATAACAGCAACACCATAAAAGATTCAGGTGTAGGGCCTCCCTGGTGGCGCAGGCGGTTGAGCACCGCACTGTGGAGCTGTCCGCAGCCTCTGCAGCACGGGTTCTATTTGGCCAGCCGGCGAGAATGCCACATGGAGCGGCAGACCTGTCCTGTCTCGCCCGCTGCTCCCCTCAGCAGTGTATTTCGTCAGTCTGCCTGTTCTGTTCCCCGCTCTGTCTCTGGTGAATCCGCTCACCCTCCTGCGCATCTGGCCTGTACCCCAGTTCTTGTATAAATAAATAAATCTTAAAAAAAAGTTTTTAAAAAAGAAGATTCAGCTGTAAATCTTTATAAATCAACATGTGTATCTACTACATTAAGTTCACTATAGAAGTCCAAATTAATCCTTCACCATGTGATTGACCCCTTTTACCTGTCATGCTTCCCCATTCCCTTATGGTATTATAGTCTAAAAGTTTTTGTTTTATATAGTGCATAAATCTGTTTGTTTAAGTACCATGCAAGTGAAGTTCACATTCTATTTGTCCTCCATGTGATTTACATCACTAAGAATAATACTTTCTATGTCCATCCATGTTGAAAATGGCAGGATTTCATTTATATATCTATATATATCTATATATATATATAGAGAGAGAGAGAGAGCTGAGTCATATTCCATTGTGTATATATGCCACATCTTTCTTATCCACTCATCTGTTGATGGGCACTGAGGTTGTTTCCTATTTATGGTTGTTGAAATAATGCTGCAGTGAATCTGGAGGTACATATCTTTCTTCAAATTAATATTTTTGTATTTTCCCGGTAAATATCCATATGTATATGGATATCCATGGAGCATATGAAATTTCTATTTTTCATTCTTTGAGGAAACTCTACATTGACCTCAATAATGGGTAGAACAATTTACATTCCCAACAGCAGTGTACAAGGGTTCCCTTCTCTCCACATGCTCTCCTACACTTGTTTTTTTTTTTTTTTTTAACTTCTGGATATTTCTTTTTTTTTTTTTTTTTACTTAATTTTCTCTTGTATTGCTTTACGATGATAGCTGCAATTTTTTTTTTCTTTTTCCCCACCTCACCCCGCAGCCCCACGGGAGCTGTCTCCAGGGCCTGAGACTGAGCGCCACCAGCCAGGCAGCCAGTCACGAGTCCTGCGGGTTACTCTGGCACTGGAATGGAACCCCCCAGCCACAGCCAGGCTGATGTGTCACGAACAGTGCTCTCTGGATATTTCTTTTTTTAGTTATGGTATGTGTTTTTTTTTTTTAAAGGTTTATTTATATAAGCACAGGGTACAGTCAGAAGCGTGGGAGGGTGAGAGAATTCACCAGAGTGGAAAGAAGAACAGGCATACTGACGAAGTACACTGCTGAGTGGAGCAGTGGGTGGCAGGAGAGGTCTGCGCGCCATGTGGGACCCTCGCCCAGCAGCTGGGGATCGAACCGGCGCTGCAGAGGCTGCAGGCAGCTTCGCAACCCAGCGCTCAACCACTGCACCACCAGGGAGGCCCTATTTCTAGATATTTCTTATGGTCACAAGTGTGAGGTGATATCTCATTGTTTTTATTTACATTTTCTCATAAAAAGACATGGTGAACATCTTTTCATGCACCTATCGGCCATCTGTATGTGTTGTTTGGAGAAGTGATTTTTGGATCCTCTGCCCATTTTTTTATGGGTTTTTACTTTTGCTGTTGAGTTTCATGAGCTCTTTGTATATTTTAGATTAACCCCTTGTTGGATATATGATGTGCAAATATCATCTCCTGTTCAGTAGGAAGCATTTTCATTTTGATGATTTCTTTTGCCATCCAGAAACCTTTTAGTTTGATGTAGTCCCATTTGTTTGCTTTTTCTTTTGTTTTCCTGGCTGTTAGAATTGAGTTCCCAAACATAGTTCCTAAAGCCATTGTCATGGAGTGTATCACCCATGTTTTCTTCTGTGCATTGATATTTTCTGATTTCATGTCTTATATTCAAGCCTTTCATCCCTTTTACCTAATTTCTGTGTATGGTGTTAGTAGCCTCATTTCTTTCTTTTAAATGTGGTTGTTTAATTTCGCAGCACCATTTTTTTAAGAGAAGTTTCTAGCTCCATTTCTGTACTCTTAGTTCCTTTGTCTTAAATTAGTTGTCAATAGATGTTTGGGTTTATTTCTGGGTGCTCAATTCTGTTTAGTTGGTCTCTGGTTTGCTTTTTATCACAAATAATTATTTGATAATTATTAACTTTGCAGTATAGCTTGAAGCTTGGGAAGAAGATAGCTACATTTCCCACCCCACTCAGGTTTCTGAGGTCTATTGTAGCTTCAAATTACATTATATTTTGGTTATATTTCTGTGAAGAGTGCAGTTCTACTTTTGATGGCGATTGTGTTGAATCTATAAATTGCTTTAAGTAATAAAGCTATTTTAACAATGTTATTTCATTCAACCCATGAGCATAAAATATTTTCCATCACTATGTGTCTTCTATTACTTTTGAAGATGTCTTACAGGTCTCGGTGTACCTATCATTCATTTATTTGGTTAAATTTATTCCAAGATACTTATTTTTTTTTGATATGATTATAAATGGGATTGTTTCCTGATTTTTTTCCTGCTATCACATTATCTGTATTTTGTATATAGCAACACAACAGATTTTGTATGTTATTTGAGTAGTCTGTCTCATCTTTGTGAGTCTAAAGTTTGTCTATTTTATCTGTTCTGTGAACCCCTTCTTAGTTTTATTGATCTTTTGAATTATCCCTTTGATCACTATTTCATTTATTTCTGCTTTAGTTTTTGTTGCTTCCTTCCCTCTTTTGAATATTGGCTTTGTTTTTTCCCTCTTTTTCTAGTTCCCTTAGTCTGGGCCTTAGATATTTTTGTGTGTGTGTGTGTGATTTTTCTTATTCCTTGAGGTAGGCTGGTATTGTTACAAACTTCCCTCTTAGTACTAGTTTGTTGGATAGTATAAATTCTGATAAATCATGATTTTACCATTTGTCCCCAGGTATTTTTTTAATTTTCTTTTTGATATAATGATTATTCAGTAATATGTTGTTCATTCTCCACATATTTGTAGTTTTTCCCTTTTTATTTATATAGATATTACATAATTGTTCATTTTTGTGCAATGTATGCTTGTATGCTCTTTCCTTTCAGGTGTAGTCCCAGTAAAATTCCCACCGCAGTCCCTTGTGCTCTTCCCTCCCGTTTTGATCCCTCTCCCTCTCATCCCCTGAAAAATGTCTCTGATTTATAGTTGCCTGTTAATTTTGGAGTTTTTATTTATTGTTATATTTTTCCTGATCCCTAATTTGGTTCCCCTATATTCCTTCTATAAGTGAAACCATCCAATATTTTCTTTTTTCCTTCTGGCTTATTTCACTGAGCATCTCCCCTCTTTCTTCTTTAGGTTGATTTCTACTTTCATACCATTGTGGTCTAAAAAAGATGTTTGAGGGCCTCCCCTCGTGGTGCAGCAGTTGAGCCCTGGGTTGCAAAGCTGTCTGCCGCCTCTGCAGTGCTGGTTCGATCCCCAGCCATTGGCGAGGGTCCTGCATGGTGTGCAGACCTCTCCTGCTGCCCGCTGCTCCCCTCAGCAGTGTATTTCGTCAGTCTGCCTGTTCTGTTCCCTGCTCTGGCTCTGGTGAATTCTCTCACCCTCCCGCACTTGACTGTACCCAGTGCTTGTATAAATAAATAAATAAATCTTTAAAAGAAATAAAATAAAAAGATGTTTGATAGGATTTCAATCTTCATAAATTTTTGAAACCTCTTTTCTATCCCAACATATTGTTTATTCTTTAGAATGTTCCATGAGCACTTAAGAATGGGTCTTCTTTTGTTTGAGGTAGGATGTTCTGGAAATATCTATTAAGTCCATCTCATATATATATTTTTTTTTATTTAAGGTCTTTTTTTCTGGTTGATTTTTGGTCTGGATGATCTGGTATTGCTATATATGAAGTATTAAGACCCCCTGCTCTTACTGAGTAGCTTTTATGAGCTTTCTTGTGTCTATTTGACTTTGCTTTTGTGATTTTTCTTTGCTAATCTTCATGATAGCAATTTTAATTCACTATCCAACAGGGAAATAGAATCTTCCATGGTTTTGAATTTGGTTTCTGAAGTTATTTTCTTCTTGTGTTGTCATATTAATATTACCTTGAGGTCTCAAGTTGCCAGGTATTAAAATTTCTGTCCATTTTTCCTATTTTAACTTATCCCTGGCTTAAAAAAAAATAATCTGGATCAGCAACTTAGAATTAGTTGTTTTTACTTTTCTAGCAGGTGATGCTATAATTTTATTTATTTCATTTAGGGTTACTACTGGATGCTTTAGGTCCCTCTGGCAAGTGAGTAGCTGTTGCTTATGTCAGCAGGGTCATGTAGATAGGGGTTTGAAATGGGCAAGCTGGTGTTGTGGATGTGGTTGGGAGGCCTGATTCCTGGTTCCTCATTCCTCAACAGTCTTTGCACTGTCAGTACCTTTGACAGAGCCAGTGCAGATCCCTAGGGGTATAGGGGAAGGAATGTATTATAGAGTGCTGTCTCTGTTGTTGTTCTTGCTGTGGTCCGAGCATGTATGGAGCACCTCAGCTCCTCTGCTTTGGACTTTATCTGGGTCAAGTGTGTGTGTGCTGCTGCCACACACTCTCTGCTCTCTCTTCTGCAGCACATGTGGTTGGGCTGACACCCATGCCATCTCTCACCACCGCCCCCTTGATCACTTCCTCTGTGCATCACTCTCCACCCATCTTTTATCACATCAATGTATAGAGCTCCTCAACATCCCCTCTACTGCACCTAATGCTGTCTGTGTTGGTCTCCGAGGTGCCAGATATGCTTCACTCGCACTGGCGTCCCATTCCTGACTAACTGTTCGTTGGTCTTCCTGGGAAGGAAGCAAGAAATGTCTATTGCCAACTTGGTGACAAACCTGCCCAGTGTTCATTAGTAAATGTTAATGAGTCATTGTTAATTACTGAGCTCTTTGAGAAAGGAGAACATAGACGATGACCTTTCTCAGTAAACTCTACTACCTCCTCTGCCCTGGGGCAAAGTTGCTCTGTTGTGCAGTTCTAGTGGCTGCAGTGCACTGAACAATTCCACATAGTTGCCATTTACATAGACTGAAATATGGAATAAGTCCTCTGAGCTGCACAGTGTAGCTAGCACCCCTACTGTGATAATTTATTGAGCACTTAAATTTTGTGACACATTTGCCTAGGTTCTGAAGATTCTAAGATGAGTAAAAATATACATGGCACTAACTGTAATAATTAAATGCTAATGCGATACTAGTTAAGTAATTACACAAAAAAATGCAGAGTCATAATGATGACAAATGATGACAAAGTAAGAAAGAGTGTTATATTCTGGAACTGTGTTATCCAATATGGTAGCCACTACCATATGGTAGCCATGATTTTTTTAAATTTAAATTTGAACATTGTAAAAATGGATAAAATTAAAAATTAAGTTCCTCATTCACACTAGCCTATTTCAAATCCTTAGCTACATGTGGCTATTGACTACCGTATTGGAGAGCAAAATATAGAACCTTTCCATCACTGTAGAACCTTTAATTAGAGAGTGCTGATATAGAATGATATTTAAAATGGGATCACAGAAATCTTTCTTTCTGAAACATGCATGAGCAAGAGCTAACTTGATGAGGAGGGACTTTGGGAAAAAAATGGAATTTTTTTTTTCTCACAAAATATTGGACTTCTAGTTTCTTAGATTTGTCATTAAAATTACACAAAAGTAAAAAGATTATCTGAAAAGAGCAATTTCAGAGATTAAAATTTTGTAAGCGTGGTAAATTGAGCAATAAGATAGCAACTTGATGTAATATTTACAGATAAAAAATTGACCTAAAATATATCACCATGTGCTCTGTTGGTAACAGGTTAACTTCAAACAGCAGCATGGTTTGAAAAATTATTGAGGTATTGTGATTCTTATCTGTGTATAGTGTTAAATTATTTGGCAAACCCTAAGCAACATTTAAAAAAGTACAAATTTTACATATATTTGTGAAAAAATATATATATAACCACCTTTTCAAATAAATTCAAATATTCAGTTGTACTTTTATCTCAGTTAATCAAAGATCTGAATGTTAATGTTTGTAAACACAAACAGACATAATATTGTACGTGTTTATAGTTTAAGCATGATTTAATTTTCTCTGCTGAAAGGTCATGAATAATATGCTCCGTTATTATTTTTGCTCCATCTCTTTGCTGAATTAAGTGTGGATGTGATCATTAATAGTGGTTCAATCTGTACTACTTAAGGTACTACAGAAAGGATTGCTTTCAGTATTTATAATGTGAATTTTGTTTGCTTGAGTTTTATAAAATAAGATACAGTGATTTGCCCTATGATGAATCACACTGTCAGTATACAGTTTAAAATTAATTTGGTTAAATATAAGGTATATAAAATTGCTATTAATGTGTATAGTATAATTGAGAAAGTTATTGCTTTTTCCCCTGCAAATCAATGACTCCTATTTTTACATTCTTACAGAAAACAAAATAACTGATTATGTTAATGTATAAAAATAACACAATAAATTCACTTCATTGTCCTTCCATATAGAGGTTTGATGTGGGTCAAGTCCATCTAAAGTGATTGTTACAGAAGGAAAAACGTAAACAAATTACTTCTTCAAATTGAAGGATTGTACCTCATTCACTCAAAGAGTATTTATTGAAGACCTATTTTGTAACAGACTGTTGTGGATGCTACAATGAAAGTAATAGTCAAAAGAAACAAAAGGACTTTAGTTTGTATTAATTCCCTACTTTAATGGTGCTTCAGTTGTATTGTGAGAAAAGAGACAATAAGTAAAACGTCTTGTTAGATGGTGGTGTTAGAGTGGAACATAAAGCAAGGAAGAGGAACAGGGGGTATTAAGGATGGTTTGGTGTTTTAAAAGGGTCACCAACAAAGGCCTTACTTGAGAGATATTTGAATAAAGATGAAAATAGGTGAGGGGTAATAAGCTGTGTGCATTTCCAGAAAAAAGAATATAGGCAGAGGCAACCACAAATGCTATGGTAATGAGGTGAACTAGTGTTTAGAGAACTCAAGGAATCACAGAAGAGCACAGGTGTCTGGAGAAGAGTGGTGAAGGTGAACATAATGGAGGAGGCGGTCAAAGACTTGGAAAGAAAAAAAAAAAATTCATGACACTCATTGGCCACTATAATAACTTTAGCTTTTACTCCCATCGAAGGTGCTGGTGAGATTTGACTAGAGAAATGACAAGATCTGCTCTTTTTTTTCAGGGGCACTTAGGATGCTGTGTTGAGAATAGACTAGAGAAAGGTGATGATAGAAATAGGTTAGGTGACTGTTGCAGTGATTCAGGTGAGAAATGCTGATCGCTTGGAGTTAGCTTTGAATGTGGAGGGAACTGATGAGATTCTGTGTGCATTTTGTACTTTTATCTGATGAAGTTTATTAAGAGATGACATGAAAAACATGGGGGAAAGAGAAGGATCAGAATTGACTCCAAGGTTTTTATCCTAAATTGCTAAGATGAAATCACCTCATTGGTATAAGGAATGCTAAGGATCAGGTTTGTAAAGCAAGATGAATAGCTGAGTTTTATTCATGTTAAGTACAAAATGTCTCTTAACCACCCAAGTGGAGATGCTGAGTAATCAATTAGATATAATAGAGTAGTTCACAGAACCCGCCTGGGGTTATAAATCATGAAACTGTTGACTAAGGGATTGGTTTTAAAGCTTTCTGATACCAAGTTGAAGGGTTAGAGAGGGAAGAGGTTTAATGACTGTTTTTCCCCTTCTTTTAGGATTGCCCTACTTTAGAAGTTGAGGACATGAGAAGGAACTTCCAGAAGCCACCACAGCTAGTGACTGTAAGTATTGTTCCCTGTAGTAAAATTTAAAAAAAAAAGGAGTAGAAACAAAGTAGAATAGTGGTCTGGGGATGTGGGAAATGGGGGAAGTTGGTCAAAAACTATAAACATCCAGTTATAAGAGGAGCATGCTCCGAGGAGCTCAGGTACAGCATGATAACTGGAGTTGACAGTACCATATCTATTATGTGCTTGTAAGGTGCTAGAGAATGTATCTTAAATGTTCTGACCATATGTGTGCACATGCATGCACATAATCATTTAGTGAGGTGATGGATGTTCTGAAAATCTTGCTGTGGTGGTCTTTTTGCAGTAGATGTATGGAACACCTTAAACTTACGCAATGTTACGTGTCAATTATATCGCAATAAAATTGCAAAAAAAGAGTGTTTGAGGAGGGCATGAACAATTTTTAAAAATACTGCTGATAGGTTAAGAAGATCAGTATGTCAGGCTTAGCAATATTACCTTATGAAAGTCGTCCTGGAAGCATGGTTGCCAAAATGCCTGACGAATAGGCTTAAGAGCCATTAGGAGGAAAAACACTGGAGATAATCAATACATGTATAGCACTTTCAAGAACTGCCATGCATAAAAGGAAGGAGAAAAATGGAGGAGTGACTAGAGAAATGGACCAACAAAAATTTAAGCTGGAATAAGCATCAGTATAAATGTGGGGTTCAATAGGACAAACCAGTTGAAAAATGAAAATCATGATGCAGGAGAGAGTGACAGGAATTGCTAGGATAATGGCTTAAGTAATCTATGAAAAATCTTGCACTGGGTATATAGTTTGTCCTATATCAGGAACATGGAAATTTCATCCATAATAACTGGAAGGAAGATTTAAGGTAGATGGAAAGTTGTAGGTAGGTGAGTGGATGTTATGGAGTGTGCTATCTACATCAAGGTAGGTTCTTTTTTTAAGTGAACTAAAAAGAAAGACCATAAGCCTAGAGGGAATGGAGAGAGGGATTAGTTACTCAATACAGGGAAGGTGTGACTTAGTTATGAGAGAGAGAATAAATGGACCAGGGGAAAAATGTAGGCTTGCTGGGAAGTACTAATGGCCCATCAGACCAGTCACTGTGGTGATACCATTTTCTTAAGTTCTATTCAGCTATTCAGAAATAAAGCAGAATTTTTGTTTTGCTTTGTAAAGGAGTACGAGGGGTGAGTGTAAGGACAAGTGAGTTGAGGGTGGTTAAAGTAAACAAAGGAGGCCATTACACAGAGGTGGCTCTGAAGCCTTGGTAGCCTTCCTAAACAAACCAAAACTTAAGGCAGAGTCAGTGCACTCAAACTAGATCAAGTGAAACTTAGGAACAGCCGGTCAGACAATAGGCTTTCCTAAATAAGGGAACCACTTAAGCTATAACCAATCCAATTACTTATTTGCCTGTTTCCTCATCTTCTCTATAAAATTATTCCCTTGAACTTGTTGGTTGAGCCCTCCTAACTACCTGGGGTTTGGCACTGTCCAATTCCAATCAGTGGATAATAAACTCGTGACAATTTTAATGTGCCCTAGTGTACCTCTTAACGATGTAAAACAACAATGGGGGTTTGACATTGTAAAAACAATGTAAAACAAGAACTTTTACTTTCTGGCCATGAATTTTTAAGTTGGGAAGAGAGAAATTAAATTCAGAGAAAAGGTAAATAGGATTTATAGATCATAGGAATAGGTAGAAAGTGAGTTTTGTTGAATCAGAATTCTAGAAGGAATGGGAAGGGAGAGAGGGTCAGAGGTAGAATGCTCTAACAAATTTCAGGGCATAGCCATGGGGGAGGGAGAGGCTGAGACAATGGAAATTTCTGTAGGAGTGGTTAAGGACCTGAGAAGCTCGAAATTTGGTGAGGATTCAATCTGTGTGGATATTGAAACTAAGAATTAGGACAGAAATAAAGAGGTGCTATCTTCAAATAATGAATGACTTGGGGCCAATGGATCATTACCTAAAAGAGAAATAGTGATATGTATGATTGTCTGAAAATATAATATTCAAAACTGGGCATTAGGGAGAAAGGTTAGAGACTGGTCTGAAAGATGTACTGAAGTTCAAGAAGGATATTTTATTACACCTATGGTCAACAGATGGAGGGGTGTGGAGCATTGAAAGCCGGGGCATGGAACACTGAGAGGTATGATCATTGTTTATTTCCTTTTTTATGATATGCTGATAAAGTTATACATTGCAATTTGTTTCGGGTCAGCATTTTAGATTTTAGACATCTTAAAAATTAGAATGCTATATTTTCTTTAATTGGCCCCTAATATTAAATATAGTTAATTGTTATACTTTATTTGGGCTGATCTAGTGTTCCCAAAGCAAAAAAGTAACACATACAAAATTAATGACTAAGAATTGCATGACATTTATTCTATTCCATAAGTTACCTATTTGATAAACTAAATATTTTATGAATATTCATAAAGTACATCAAGAATTTTTTTTTTTTTTTGTGGGACCCTGGCTGCCACCAGGGGAGGCCCACTTCAAGAATTCTTTTAATTAATAATTATATCTCTATGTAATAAAGAAAACAAAAAGTTAAACCTATATTGGAATAGATTTTTCTTATTTTTGTGAATTTTTGAGGCCTGAAGGATTTGTAGCATTCCGTGATGAACTGCCTTTGGGTATAGGCTTCCCTGCTAAGTACAAACACACACATTTGTGTGCATCACACACATACACACACATACAGGTTAAAATCACCCATAACTGTGAAACTTGGGTAGAGCTTTGATGTGTCCAGTCAATAATCTGAAAGATATGAGTATCTTAAGTGATACATGAAACACACAAGTTATTAAGTTCAAGTAATGTATACATATTTTCCCACTAAATATCAGTTTTGACATCTTAAGGAGTTTCTGTTATTACAAATAATGGTTCAAATTCCATTTTCAATCAACCCACATATATGGCTAGGGCTACACAAGTTATCTAAGGAGTGTTGCCTACCTCAAGTTCATGAATATATTCCTGTTTTCTTTTAGAAATATTACACATTTTAAAATAGATGTAGACTTATCTATATTGAACTAATTTACATGTTATCTGGTAGATGTGTGTGTTCACTTTAATCAGTACTTTCATATAGTTGCTCCAGCATCAACTATTGGGGGGAAAAAACTCATTTTTCCATTACCCTGCTGTAGTGTCTTTGTCAAAAATCAATTTACTGTGTAAGTGTGGCTTTATTTTCGTAGTCTCTATTGTACTTTATTGATCTGTTTATCATTTTGCCAATACCATACTATCTTGATTATTATTAACTTTATGGTTAGTTTTACAGTTTTCCCTTTCAAGAATATTTTGACATATATAAATCCTTTGAATTTCCATACAAAATTTAAAATCAACTTACCAATTCCTATTTTAAATAATCTTCTAGGATTTTCGTTGGGATTAAATTAAAATTATAGAGTTTAGAAATAACTCACATCCTCATTTTTAGTCTTGCATGAATATTTTGATTTTTATTACATGATTCCATTTATTAGCAATATCCAGAATAGACAAATCCATGGAGACAGAAAGTAGATTGGTGGGGGCCAGAACAGAGGCGAGGAGAATGCATAGTACCTGCTAATGGGTAAGGGTTTCTTTGGAGGATTATTAAAATGTTCTAAAACTAGATAGTGGTGAAGGTTATGTAACTTTGTGACTGTAATAGAAACCATGCAGTTATGTATATAAAACAAATACATCTTGTGATATGTGAGTGATATATACTTTGGTAAATTTGTTAAAAATTATATAGAGCGAATGGAAGTAAAAAATATTTAAATGTAAGGGAAAAAAGTACGTGGCAGAATGAGAGAAAATTCAAAAAGTGAAGTTTCTTGTCTTAGTGATTTTGTTTAGATGACTCCTCTTTATCAACTTCCTTTGAGACATTTTATTCTTTTTCATTTTTATTGACATGCCATTGTTTCACATGCTTGCTAGTGTCTTGACAGTATAAGATCTCCCCTTTCAGGTGTGGTTACCAGAGCACTCCCACCACTGAAACACCCACAGTCCTCCACCGTAGTCCACTGTGCTCTCCCCTAACCCTGTCTTGTTACCTTTTTTACCTGCATATAATTGTCCCTGCCTTCTTTGGTTCCCATCTGCTTGTAGAGAATATTTTATTTTTGACACAATTGTCCATGGTGAAATTTCACTTGCATGTGTGTACATATTTGTATATTGATCTGGTATTCTGTGACATGGCTGAATTCACTTATTTGTTCTGCTAAAGTTGGCTAGATTTACATTCCTTTGGGTTTTGCATATATGCAATCATCTTGTCTGTGAACAGACACATTTTCCTCTCCAATCTTCATGCCTTTTAATTTACCTTGACTTACTGAACTAAGACCTGTATTACAATCATGAAGAGATGTGTGATGTCTTTGTTTGCCCCATAGAAACAATAGCTTTCTTAGAAACAATAGCTTTCTCTTAGCAATGGGTATGTTAGCTGTCAGTTTTTCATATATGCCTTTTATCAGGTTAAGGATGTTCAGTTTCTCAATACTAAGAATTTTTATAAGTGATTTTATATTTTTTTATTACTGAAACTATGGAGATAATCGTGATATTATGGTATCTTTTTCATGTTAATGAGGTAAATTACAATGCTACAATTTTGCTTCATGGGACTACTACATAAAGACTACTTTTTTCAGTTGATATTAAACTATATAAGAATGATTTCTGCTAATATGTGTGTATATATATCTGGCTGTTCATGAGGTATACTTTGCTCATAATTTTATGACTTTGGTATTAGAGTTATGGTGGTTTTATAAAATGAGTTGGGGAGTGTTCTGTTTTCTGGAAGAATCTGTTTAGAATTGGTATTTCTTCCTGGTATATGCTTCACAGTTTTGTTCTAATAGAAGCATTTAAAGCTATAAATTTCATTTTGACCACTGCCTTATTGGTATCCTACTAAATTCTACAAATTTTGGTATGTTCTGTTTATCTTCATTTACTTAAAATGCCTTCTTCCTCTTTCATCCAGGGGTCATACAAAAGTGTGTAATTCCTAAATGTTTCTAAATATTTGGTGGTTTTTCTGATGTCTTTTGCTGTTGACCTCTAAGTCCATTTGGTCAGAGTACATACCTTGTTTCTTCAGTTCTTTTCAAAATATATTGAGGCTCTTTTAATCACTCTCAATATAGTCTATTTTGGTGAATGTGCCATGGGTGTTTTAAAGAATATGTAGCCTGTAGATGCTTCTTGTGTACTGTTATAAAGATTGGGGTCAGAATGGGGCATGTGCAGTTGTATGGGGGAATATAAAAATAAAATTTATTATTTAAAAAAAATGTTAATTGGTAAATTGAATGTTAGTGTAATTCAAATATTTCATACTTTTATAGTTTTTCTGTCTTTTTTTGTTCTACAAACTGAGAGAACAATGTTGAAAACTACGACTGTCTGACTTGCTTATTGTGTTAGTTCTGGTAGTATTTATTTCATATATTACCTAACTGTATAATTAAGCCATAAACATTTAGGATTAAGTATTCTTGATGAAGTCACACTTTTGTAATTAAAAGAGAACTCTTAATTCAGGCAATATTCCTTATCCCTAAGTCCAGTAATACAAAATTTCTAGTGTATGATTTGCATGTCTTTGTCAAATATCTATATCTTAATATTGTATTAAATATATATTATATATAATATACTCTATATATATCTTAATATTTAAGGTGTATGTTTCATAAACAGCAAATAGTTGTCTTACATTTTTATACAGTTTTAAAATTTCTGCCTTTTAATTGCAATTTTTAGCCTGTGTACATTTAACTTAATAATTGATAAGCTTGGATTTCACTCTGTCATCTTGTTATTTCCTATTTCACTCATTTTCTTTTGACTGTTCTTTTCCTAAATACTTTAGTATTATGTGTTTTTCATTTCTCATGACACTTATAACTTTTTCCCTTTTAAATTATTGTTCTAGAGTTTATATGCTTAAATTATGCTACACAAAATGGCTATTATATAAATTTATATATGCTATACGTTATTTTTATTAACCACTTCATACAAATGTGCAATATCTAATCTTTCTATTTATATTTTTGCTATATTCTGACATGGATAAGTTTCTGTTGCTCTGTCTTCCTACAGACTTCTATGTGGATCTGTTCTAATCTTCTATTGAGTCTATTATTAATTTTTCATTTTTGATACCATATCTTTCAGTTACAGAATTTCTAGAAGTTTTCTCATTGTTCTTTTCTTTTAATTAATTTATATTTCAGATGTCTTTTTCTGCTAACTGAATTTCTGCAACTGTTTCTATGGATTAAATTTTGCCTTGTTACATGTCACAAATTTCTACATTTTTTCCTAAGCTGTACATGTACCAGATTAAAACAGAATCCTATACAGATTTTTAGAATTCATTCTTTTTGCAAAGTCTTTTTTGATACCCTGCCCCATAAATTGTAGCTACTTCAGTAGCTTTGCACTACAATCTCAGTCTCCTCAATTCAGCAAGAGATCTTTTTTTTTTTTTTTTTAATAAATTTTATTGTTATATTCCCCATAAAATTGCAGCCCCCCCATTCTGACCCCAATCCCTCCCCTCCCACCCCCGCCCCCCTAAAAGTGTCTCTGGTTCATAGTTTTTTGTTGATTTTGATTTTCACTTTCTTATAGTTATTCATTTTCCTGGTCCCTTATTTAAGTTTTCTAGATTCCTGCTATGAGTGAGACCATCCGGTATTTTTCTTTTTCTTTTTGGCTTATTTCGCTGAGCATGATCCCTTCCAGCGCCATCCATGTTGCTGCAAATTGCATGTGTTTATCTTTTTTGAATGCTGAGTAATATTCCATGGTATATATGTACCACATCTTCTTGATCCAGTCATCTGTTTTTGGGCATTTGGGTTGTTTCCAAAGCTTAGCTATTGTAAACAGTGCTGCTATAAACATAGGGGTGCAGGTGTTCTTTGGAATTGATGTTTCTGTGTCCTTTGGGTAAATACCTAGGAGTGGAATTGCTGGATCATATGGAAGCTCTATGTTTAGTAAGTCCAGAAATCTTCATACAGTTTTCCACAGTGGTTGGACCAGTTTGCACTCCCACCAACAGTGCAGAAGAGTTCCTTTTTCTCCACACCCTCGCCAACATTTGTTGTTGCTAGTTTTTTTAATATGTGCCATTCTCACTGGTGTAAGATGGTATCTCATGGTAGTTTTGATTTTCAGCAAGAGATCTTTATGTTCCATTTAGGCTCCAGCCCTGTCCCATGATCTGGTAAGTGTTTCCACACATAAACACATGGCTTTTCTTTCTCTCAGGTATATCAGTCCTTCTCTGCTTGTTACCCAATGTCTGTAAACATGTTTTATATACTTTGTCCAGTTTATAGTTTTTATCGTGGAAGGACTTTCTTAGTACCAAATATTTCACCATGCCTGGATGTAGAAATCTGTTATTTTTCATTTAGTTTATTTCCCTGAACAATTTATAAACAGTAAAGGCTCAGAGTGGTCCATGATGATTAATAAGATACTGTCCCTGCCCTGAAGGAGCTTTCAGTTTCCTGTATTTTCGATGTGGTAAGGATAGAAAGGGAAGATTTAAAAACAAGGGTGATGGGATAAAAGAAGAATCGTTTATTATAAGTTTTATCCTGGCCCAAATTAAGTTTTATGGCATTCGTTTGGATCATAGTTTTTTTTTTTTTTTTTTTTTTTTTTTACTATGACTGCAATATAGGAGGCCCTTGGCTCTAAAAAGTACTGATGCCTGTTTCCTACATGAAGTTATGAAGTTTTCGGATTTAGTTGGCCTGTGGTATGACCTGGGCTTTGGTGATCTTACTGTTTTGTGCAAATAATTGCTGTGAAGCTAAAGATAAGAATGTTTTTACTTTAGAATTTCATTTTTAAAGTAACACTGCATTATTGTTTTATTGACATAACACTGCAGTACAAGAAAAGTTTCACGTGTGCATTGTTGCAATGTAAGGCTATACTACATTAAGTTCACCATTGGAAGTCCAATTCTGTCCTTTAACATACAGTTGACCTGACCCCCTTTACCTGATTTACCTACTTCCTTTCTGGCAATCTCTAATTTAGTCTTAATAGTTTAAAAGTTTATTTTTGTTTTATTCAGTTCATTCATTTGTTTGGTTTCTCTATATAACAATACAAGGAAATTATAAGGTGTTTTTCCATTTGATGTGCTTCACGAAACATAATACTATCTTGGTCTATTCATGATGGAATCTACTTGTACTGCCCAATATTGGAATATATTGTATTTTAAAGGTAAATTTGAACAAGATGTGTTACAAATAGAAGGAACTGATTCCAGCATAAAACACTGGTATAGTTGTCTTATAATTTCGTAGTCCATTGTGTATATGTACCATAACTTTATCCAGTTAGTTTCATTGGACACTTAGGTTGTTTCCAGTTCTTGGCTATTGTAAAGTACGTCATCCCCTCAATGTTCATTGCAGTATTACTCCATGAATTGTTTTACTAGTCTTCTGACAAATGGTGGAAAACTGGGTTATAGGTAATTTCAATTTTTCATTTTTGGGGAAAACTCTCCATACTGCTTTGCATAATGGCTACACAAACTTCCATTCCCAACACTAAAGAAGGGTTCCCTTCACTCCACATCTTCTCTAGCACTTGTTTTTTGTCTTTTGGATAATAGCCATTTTCACAGGTCTGAGGTGGTATCATTTTGATTTTTTCCCCTAATAATTTCCACTGAGCATGATGTTAGGTCGGGGTCTGCCCTATAAAGCCTTTATTATGTTTTGGTGTGTTCCTTCTGTCCTCATTTTATTGAAAGTTTTTATAAACGGATGCTAAAACTTATCAAATATTTCTCCATCTACTGAGATGATCATGATTTTTATTTTGTTGATGTGATATGTTTGTATATATTGACCCATTCTTGCATCCCTGGAATAAATCCCATTTTATTGTGATAATCTTTTTAATCGTTTCAATTTGATTTGGTAATATTTTGTTGAGGATGTTTCCAGCTATATTCATCAAAAGTAAATGGTCTATAGTTTCCTTTTTGTGATGCCCTTGTGTGGTTTTGAAATAAGGGTAATGTTGATTTCATAGAATCTATTGAAAGTGTTTCCTGCCCTTTAAGTTTATTGGTAGAGTTTGAGAAAGGATAGGTATTCTTTAAAAGTTTGATATAATTCATTAAGTGAAGCCATCTGGTCCTGTTTTGGGGAGGCTTTTGATCAATGTGTTCAGATTTGCTATTTCTTCCTGTTTCAGTCATGGAATCAGAAATCTCTAACAAATTGTCCACTTACTTTACTTCCAAGCAGGTTGTGCTATGACTTTATTATCGTTATTAATACTGTTACTGCTGGATGCTTTAGTTGCCCACGGCAAGCAAGAGACTGCTTCTGTCTCAGCACATGAGGAATGGACATGGAGTGGGCCAGCCTCTATTGTGCACATGTCAGGGAAGCTCTGATTCCTGTGCATGGCTCTGCTGTTACCCCTCCTCTTTGAGGGTTCCAGATCTGACACTCAGCAGTCTGTCTGCTGTTTGTCCACGCTACAGGACCAGTGGAGATACTAAGTGGGGAGGTGTATTCTAGAGCACTTTTTCTGTTGCCATCCTTGCTGGGCCCCCAGCCCACACAAACTACCTCCACTTAGGACTTCACCTGTTTCATCGCTTTCCCCCAGAGCCCTTGGCCACTCTCCTCTCTTCCTGGCCACTGTTGGTCAGGAACGTGCCAGCACATCATGGGGACACACTGAGGGACAAGTCGTGGAGCAGGTTTGAAAGGAAAGACTCTGCTTCTCATTGAGCAGCCCTCTTGCAATTTATTAGCAGTAATAAACAAGCATGATTATGTGATAGTGGCAGGAGGAGCAGGGTCCAGGGGGGACAAAGGGTGATCAACTTTATGGGGAACAGGAGGGTACATGTTGGTCACATATAAGGTAACACTGGCTGACATTATTACTGGTATCTTGAAAGTATAAGGTTCCCCACCACCCCCTTCACCACCTAAATTTTAAAAGAGCTATGCTGATAATATCAAGAGGTGAAAATTCATACCTTTATTTTCTAAGTGGGAAATTATGTATGAGCGGGTAGAATTTAATAGCTATGGGCATGTTTTGCCATATTAAGAGTACATATAATTTAATTTGGAACACTCCCAGAATTTAAAATGGAGTAACAATGATGACTCATCTCCAAAAGAACAAACTAATGGACCATAAGAGAATAAACACAAATAAGATGTAAATTAGGAATGTTAAGTGTTTTAGCTCATCCAAGCTACTGGTTCAGTTATATACTATGCAGGTAGCAGAGAACCTGTCTTCGAATACAGGCTGGTTTGATAAATGGGGAAAGATCACACCTAATTTGAATTGATAGTGAGTTCTTTCCTTCTGCATCTTTCTTGCTCTTTTCAACCTATTCGCTGTCTGATAAAAATGATCTTACACTGAGGTGTCTATATTATATTTGGTGCCTTGAGATTGAAATTCTTAACAGTGAATGCTTTGCTTCAAATTACTGCTTGGCATGTCACACTTTCTAGAGCAAATTGTGATTCTCAACATGTGTTAACTAAAGACCACTGAGCTATTCAGTATGTCAGGAGTAAATCTTTCTAATCTTGAGCCTCTTAGACCCTTGGGTGCAGCAATGACTAGAGGAAATCTGTGAGATGCTTTGGTTCTGTATTTCTCTACAGGCCTAAAATCATCACTTCCTCAAAAATACTTGTACAAGAAAATAGAGAGCAAAAATACCAATTAGCTCTGCCTTTTATCTATATTGAAGGCCATTCTTCTTATATTTAAGTAATTTAAACAAAAAAGTTATTTGTTAGATTTGATGCTCAAATCACTTTGCAGGCTTTTACTCATTTTTAGCCAAAGAATACAGGGATGCTAAAAAGGCTCAATTTTATATCAATGTATCTGAATCCAAAGTCCAACCCTGACAAATAATAGTAAATGCATTAGATGGAGAACAACTTAAAATGAATAAATATGAAATAGAGAATATACAGAGCTATCAGAGCCGGACTTTCCCAAGGAGGACTTTAAATACCATTAAAGCAACTAAAATCAAATCCTTTTTCTAAATGACATTTGAAATGGATACTGGGATTTTAATGATAGTCAGTAGAAGAGATGGACATGGAACCAGAAATGGATAATTTCAACTATTCTGTGGGAAGGAAACACAAAGGTGACCCCAGAAAAAAAATTTCTTAGTGTCACTGCTAACTAGTAGGTTTGAGAGGACAGTATCTTACCTCAAGGTTGTTTATCCTCCCAATTAAGTGTAAGATGACAGTTGGTGGGTTTCCTAGAAAAATAACACTTTTACTCCAAGAACTATCCTGTCCTCTTCAACTAATATCTGAGCCTCATGAGGACAAAGTATATGCCTATTTTTTTGTTGTTGTTTTGGCTAGAGTATATCCAGACTGATATGCTGGAATAACTGAATTTGTATGGAAGAAAGGATCTGTACTGGAATGTCAGAACATTCTAGTGCCCAAATCTGGAGTGGTTCCCTAACTTCATCGAACCTTCAAACTGATAGAGCTGATGACAACTTTCACTCTCATTTTATTTATAACCCTATACTGGTGAGTATTTTAAAATCCTAAGTTCTACAGTACAGTGAGCTTTCTCAGCATACTGCTGCAGGTAATGCAGTGACCTGGCAATAGAAGGGCACTTGGACTCACAGTCTTACCTGTGTGATCTCAGGCATGGCATTGACCTTCACCGTCCTGTACTTTCTGCTCACATAAACCAAAATTAAAAACCTCCAGTTATCACTAAATTATGATTAACAATCTGCAAACAGAAAAGTAGAAGTTACTAAATAAATGGTAGCTATTATAACAGTATTTTGAGAAAAAAATTAAAACACAGGTTTCCCTTACTGTCCAAATGTAGAGTGTTACAATGCAACCTTTTGTAAGCTGAAATGGCTTAATGTGAAAATGTACATATCATTAATTTATATGGAAAAATGCTTGAGCCTGTCCATACCCAAAAAGTAACATAAAACTTAGAATACTACTAATATATAGTGAAAGCAGGCAGGGTATGCTACAGCCTGCAGAGAGTAGAAATAAAGTATGTGCAGTGGTAGTTTCACTCACCAGTTGGAAAGACAGCAAGCACACTGGAAGGCTGGTGTGTTAGGCTGAGTTGTTGAAGGCTGGAGTTGCGGGAGGTATAGGAGAAAAAGGCGGGTCCTCTATTAACGTCTCATTGTTGTCTGAATCCACCAGGGCAGACTGGTCACTAATTCTGCATCTTTTTCTATGTCTGCCTCCCTCCATGTTGACGGTCAAGGTTTGTAGTCTCATGTGGAAAGCTTTGAAATACGACAGTATGCTTGACTGCTTAGCCTCATGTTTTTGTTTTTTTCTGTCTTACAACTCTTTGCTGGCACTCTCAAACATGCTGCAAACCTGCCCTAAACCTAACCGCCCTTAGTGAATTAAAATCTACTTTCCTGCAATCATTGTAGTTCTGTCAGTTGTAGTGAAAATATCATGCAAGTGCTTCATGCTCAGTTCCTGGATGACTTCACTTTCAGGCCAAAACCTAGTGTACCTATTGTGTTTGGTTTTGATTTGTATCCTTTCTGTTTGCAGTTGCCTCAGGTCTTTGTCAGTTCTTGGTCATGGGATGCCAAAACCTCTTCAACATTGTCTTCATCAACTTCACTTAATGCTGAGGTGTTGAGTCTAGTTCCCAGGGAAGGAGCTTGGAGCTGTCACTCTTGCTGCTCAGGGTGCATGCTGCCTCTGTAGCAGCCTGTTCCAAGACAAATACTGTGCACTGTGTTCACCTTTGTCATAAAAGCAAAAATTCATTTGGATTTCTTTTGGTTAACAAAAACAGGTACTTTGCTTTAAGCAAAGTTACATAAAGGAAGCTTCCAAAAACAAGGGATACCTACAAAGATTTCAGAGAGACTAGAGCCATATCTGTCCCATTTCCCAAATATCCCCAGTGCTCTGCCCACTGCCTTACAGATAGTAGTCATTAAATATTAATGCTACTATTAATTATAGAGGGATTAGACTAGTACCAAAATTCGTTATTTTGGCATTACAATTCCCTAGCAATCTAGTTTTATTTTTTTCTCAACTGGGATTTTATTTTTTAAAATAGAAATATGAAAACAGAATCTTAGATCAGGGACTATTGTCAGCTACCCTCGTGGAAGAATGGAGGGTTTGGGATCACCTTCTCTCCTAAAAGCAACTATAAAAATATTAGCTAAAAAGGATGATTTGGAAGTTCCCTGACATTGTAGGTCATCCCTGGAAAAGTCCTGAGACACTAAGGTTGGTGCCTTGCTGCAGGGCAGGAGAGGGAAGAGGTGAAGGGGAGCATGGCCAGGAAAGTGGAAACACAGGCCCATGACACAGGCTGGGGACCAGCCATTCACAGCCCTACAGGGTGCAGTGAATTTTTACCATAGAGACTTTTCCAAAAGAAAGTGGAGTCACACAGAGGTGCAGGTATGGCCTAGGTCACTGGGAGTTCCACAGCCAATGCAGAAGAGGAAAACTCCGCGCCCCCCCCCCACCTCTCCCAAAGGTAAGAGAACAAAGAGGCTTGAGGTGGACCAAGCCCAATAGCGATGCGATGAACAGGTAGGAAAGAGATCTTGGAAAGAATCAAGTGGACTCAGTGCTTGCAGCCTGGGTCCCTCACACAAGATGTTGGCGGTGATGGCTGCAGTGGCAGCTGTTGCTGAGCAACAAGGCTCACAGCCTACTTGGGTGCTCCCTGTTTGCCAGGGCCAGCTGAATCCGAGGGCTTAAATCCTGCATAATACCATGCCTAGCCCCCCTCACTGGGAGATGCAAGTTTGGAGGAACATGACCTACTGCAGAATGGAGTAGCAAGGAGGCAGGGCCAGATGTTAACATAAGTGAAATTTTGACTGGTTTTGCTGTGGAGCGAGGGCAAGCACTATATGTCTGCCGTTTACCTCACTCAGTAAGACTGAGACCAAGTACACAAGATGGAAAAGCAAAAAAAGGAATAGAAGTTCAGAGACTTATGTAAAAGATACAGAAATAGATGGCCTATTAAAGACTTTAAACTAATATTAAAAATGCTAAATGACGTACTGGAAGGTCAAAGACAGAAAGGCCAGGTACAAGATCTTAGAGAGGAGATCCAGGAATAAAAAGAGCTCTTCACGGAAAGAGAGAGAAAATATTAAAAACACAAAAAGACTCTGAAATGAAGACAAACATGGCAAGTATTTTAAAATAGAATTAAACTGGCAGAAGAGAGAATTTCAGAAATAGAAGGCTCAAATGTACAAATCACCCATTGGAAAAAGAACAAGATTTAGGAAAAATAAGGGAAGTCTTTAAGAAATATCAGACTCAACTAGAAAAGGAAACATTCCAGAGGGTGAAGAGAGACCCTATTCAAAGACATAAAAGCTGAGAATTTCCTGGACCTAAGAATGCAATAAACATGGATATTCAGGGGGCAGAACACCCAAATATCTAAAAGCAAAGTGACTTCTCATGAAACAAAGATAAATATTTCCAGGTAGCCAGGGAATGGATGGTAACATACAAGGACATCCAGGTTTCACCCCAGTCACCCTCCAGGCAAGAAGAGAGTAGAATGAAGTATTTACAATCATAAAAGATGAGAACTGCCAGTCAAGAATATTCTGTTGTTCAAAATTTTCAAATGTGAAGGTAAAATAAAGGTTTTCCCAAACAGAAGCTAATGGAGTTTCTCACCAGCAGATCTGCCCTAATGTTGAAAGGAGTTCTACAGGAAATTAAGAAACAAAACCCTGAGCAAAGTGATTACAAATCAGAAGCATGAACAATAATATTCTTAGTCAACAACAGAAAACACTTAAGGGGAGGAGGAAAAGGACAGAATCTGCAGACTTAAATGTGGGTGAGTTGGCCATTCAACACCAGAGTCAGTTTGGTATAGCTCCTCTAGCAAGCACTAACCAAAAATCTAGTCTAGAGATTTGTAGAAGGAATGGCTAAAGTGAGAGAACCACTAGGGAAAGCCTTCCAAAGGAAAGAGTGAAAAGAAACAAATGGAAAAAGCAGCAAAAGATAAAACAGCGACAGGCCGTAGCAACATATTCAGTAATCACCTTCAACGTGAATGATCTCAACTCGCCAGGTGAAAAGGCACAGAATGACAAATTGGGTTAAAAAGTTTCAGCCGTTTCTACTTGGCTTGCCATAAACATATTTAAAACCAAACGACAGAAACAAACTTAAAGTGAGAGATGGGAGCCATAGTGCTTCAAGGTGATAACAGAGAAAATCAGGAGCAACACTTCTATTGGATTAACTAGACTTTCATCCAAAAAATTTCATCAGGGTCAAAGATGGCGTCTACATAATGATCAAGGGAACAATTCATCAAGATATAACTGTCACCTAACACAGGAACACCTGGTTATATAAAGCAACTATTAACAGACCTAAACCATATAGACAAAAAACAATTATTGTAGCACACCCCCACACACCAGTGACACAAAGGGATTTATTATCCAGATAGACTTACCAGATGTTTACTGAGCCTTCCATCCCAAAAGAAGTAAATGCACTTTCTTCTCAAGTGCATATGGAACATTCTCAAGAGTAGATCATATGCTGGGCCACAGAAGATGTCTCAGAAAATATATGGAAATAGAAATTACATGGAGCATCTTCTCAGATCACAATGGTATAAAGACTAGCAATGAACCACAAAAATAATTCCAAAATAAACCAAAACATCGATAATAACGCCTGGTCAAAGAAAAAATTAAAAAGTATCTGGAGACTAATAAAAATGATGCGAGAAGCTACTAGAGCCTATAGGATGCTCACTGTGACGGAAGTTCATAATACAGGGCCGCATTTAAACAAATGTTCTTTTGCTAGTTTCTTCAGCTGTAGAATTAGATTATTTGGGGTAAAAAATCTGGAAGTCAGAGAAGGGAGGGAATAATAAAAATTAGAGCTAAAATTAAATAGAAAACAAAAGACAGTCCAGAAGATCGGTGAAACTAAAAACTTGTTATTTGAAAAAATAAAATTGGCAAACCCTTAACTAGGTTTACTAAGAAGATAGAAAACCCAAATAGAATCAGAAATGAAAGAAACAAAATGACAACAGATGCCACAGAAATACAAAGGGTCATTGGAACCCACTGTCTTTCTATGCAAACAAACTAGCCAGCTTACAAGAAATGTACATTATTTTGGTTCTTACACTCTTACAAGACTGAATGAGGACAAAATAGCTTACACCGTGTAATCAAATTGCAGAAACTGGTGGCACAAGGGGTTAAGCACAGCACTGTGAGGCTATCCACAACCTCTGCAGCATAAGTTCAATCCCCGGCCGGCCAGGGAGCAACCCACATGGCGCAGCAGACCTCTCCTGTCTCTCCCGCTGCTCTCCTCAGCAGTATATTTCAGCCAATCTACCTGTTCTGCTCCCCAGTCTGTCTCTGGTGAATCCTCTCACCTTCCGCACCTTTGGCCTGTACCCCAGTTCTTGTATGCATAAAAAAATAAATTGGAATACCCATATGTTGAAAACTTCAATACTCTGTTAAAGGAAATAAAAGACGACACAAAGAAATGGAAAAATAGTCCATGCTCATGGATTCAAAGAACAAATATTAAAATGGCCATAGTATTGTAGTTAAAGCAATTTACAAGTTAAATGCAATACCTACGAAAATCACAGTGAGTTTTTGCAAGGAAACGAAGCAATTGCAAAATTTGTATGGAACCACAAAAAGGCTCAAATAACTAAAGCAATCTTGAGAGAGAAGTAACACAGGTATCACACTCCCTGAATTCAAACTATACTACATAATAGTTATCAAAACGGCATAGCACTAGGGAAAAAAAAAAAAAAAAACTAGACATACAGACCAATGGCATAGAATAAAAAGCCCATATCACAAATATAAACAGTTAATCATTGAGAAAGGAACCAGACAATGGAGAAAGGAAAGCCTCTTCAACAAATGGTGCTGGGAAACATGAATAGCCACATACACGAAAAGGAAGAAAAAACCTAGATCCATACTTAACTCCATACACAAAAATTAAAAATACATTAAAGACGTAGATACAAGAACTGAAACCATAAAATACTCAAAACATAGGGGGCATAGAATAGGACATCTATCACAAAGATGTATCTGGAGATGCAACTCCAATGGCAAGGGAAACAAAAGCAAAAATAAACAAGTGAGGCTACATTAAACTGAGTTCTTGCACCTCAAACCATCATCAAAAAAAAAAAAAAAAAAAAAAAAAACAGCACTCAGTCTGGGAGAAGATATTTTACACTCTACACATCTGACCTGGGGCTGATTTCCAAAATATATACAGTACTTATACAATCCAATAACAGTACCCAATCAAAAAATGGGCAAAGGACCTAAATAGATGCTTTTCTAAGGAAGACATTCATATAGTCTGCAGGCATATAAAAAACAATGTTTAACATCATTTTTTACAAGGGAAATGCAAAACAAATCCACAAAGAGGTATTAGCTCACCCCTGTAAGAATCACTTACATGAAAAAGAATGGAAACAACAAATTTGGCAAGGAAGTGGAGAACAAGGAACACTCATCTCCTACTCATGGGAATGCGATTTGAGACAGCCTCCGTGGAAAATTGTATGGCGATACCATAAAAAAATTAAAAATGGAAATCCCATATGATCAGTAATACCTCTGCTAAGTATTTACCCAAAGAATATGAAAACTCTAATATGAAAAGACTTGCATACTTTTATGTTCATAGCAGCACTGTCCACAATTGCCAGGTCATGGAACCAACCGAAGTGCCCACTGATTGATGGACCTTGAGGTGATTATGCTAAGTTAAATAAGTGAAACCATCTGTTGTTTTTGATTGTTTTTTACATTTAATGAACTAGGCACTATTAGCCAGTTTTCAGTCAACATTTTAGTCAAGCTATCTTCCCTGTATTGTACATATTTTTGAATCATCTTGCTTAAATTGTTTTACCTTGGTTATTTTTCTCATCTGCCAGTTTTTCCACTAAATGAAGGAGTCAAGTTGTCTTTCTGAGTTATTGCAGCTTCCCCTTGCTCTCTCCTGGCACTGCTGTGGAACACTTAACAACTGACTCCTGGTCTAGACAGCGGTCCCCAAGGATGGGGACTTCTTCCTTTGCACATTTGGAAACTCCATTTCTGTCACATGGTAAGTAATATATATATATATTTTATATTTAAATTTTGAGTGAAGGGAGCAGAATGAATAAATACATGTGACAATTATAGGTACATGTTTAGGTCAAGAAATATATCTTGGTTTTGTCATTATAAATGGAAACAAGACCATCAATCCAGCATTGTAAAGACACTTGCTGTGTACCTAAATAGAAGGCAAAATGTTTTTTTTCCTATCAGCCCTTCTCTTCTCTCTGAGGAATCACATTGCTCATTATCAGGTTATTTGAAAAAAACTGAAAGAAGGCTTTTATGATTTTTCTACTTAACATAATGATAATAGAGGGAAGATTGGTCAAGCAGAGGTTGGTTTTTATTTATTTTTTTTTTTTTATTTTTTTTTTTTTTATAGAGGCATGTTTATTTCTTTATTTGTTTTGTTTGTTTGTTCTGTTTACACATGCACTGGGTACAGTCAGAAGCGCGGGAGGGTGAGAGGATTCACCAGAGCCAGAGCGGGGAGCAGAGCAGGCAGAAGGACCGAAGTACACTGCTGAGGGGAGCAGCGGGCGGCAGGAGAGGTCTGCGCACCATGTGGGACCCTCCTCCGGTGGCCGGGGAGCAGCCGGGGATCGAACCGGCGCCGCAGAGGCCGCGGGCAGCTTCGTAACCCAGCGCTCAACCGCTGCGCCACCGGGGAGGCCCAGAGGTTGGTTTTAGAGTATTAGAAAAGAGTTACTATATAGAGTGATGGATTCAAAATTTAAATTATTCAGAGACCTGAACTTAAGTTTTGCATCAAACCATGTAGTTATAGTTAAGCCTTCTTTGGAACTTGTTTTTGAGTTCACTATTAACTGTTCCAGTTTCCCACAAATGGAACATGTAAAGGACCACAAAAGTAGAAATATCTTTGGTTTTCACATTCATTTTGCTTAAATGCTGTACAAAAGAAAGCAAATACTAATTATCTTGTTTACAATCATTTAATTATCGGCAGGAGAGGGATTAAGAACCTCCCCCTAGCAATGTCTCTCTAGATGCAAAATAAACACCACAATTAAGAAAAAAAGGCAGCAACTAGAAGAAAAAAGGTTTTCCTAATGTGACCATTCCAGATGCTTAAAATTGTCTTCCAAAATAAAGTAGTACTTTAATTAATAATCAAATCAAACAAGAAAATTTACCAAGAATTCCATCTAATTCCTTTTGTCCAGAGGAAACCGATAATGCAGGCTCTCCTGTCACTTACTAAACCTTACATTAAAAAAGAAATAATGCCAGTTGAGGATATTAAATGTTACTCACTTTTGCCTGTAGCACCAAATAGTTCACACAAGTATATATGGAGAAGTCTTTTAGAAATGTCAGTGCAACACTGAAATAATGTTATGAAAAGATGTCAATAAAACTAGCTGACAGCATTGCTTACTTGCTATATGCCAAGCACTGTTTAGAGTGCCGTGCATACATTACCTCCATTAATACTTGGAGATACAAAACAAAAAGAGTGCTGTCATCTTCCTCTTTCATAGATAAGTGTGAGGCTTTGTGAGGTTATGAACATTGAATTGATCACGCATCTACTTCAACACAAGCCAAATCAATCTAATTTTAGAACCCACTGTTAATCTCCTCACTGGAGTCACTGGGTGAATTGTGAAATTGCCAAAAGAAATGTGAGAGAAGGCAAAGCACCATATCACTTACTGGAAACAATTATTTTATTTAAAAAACCTTCAGCAGGAATGTAATTGTTAAATTGTTCTTTCTTTATTGCCAGTTGGAAATGCCATCTGTATAACTGATTATTTTTTCTTCACTGTGTAGATTTTAACAATGTAGTTTTATGTCTTTAAGGAATGGAATTTTGCTGTCATACATGTATGAAAAAGGGCTATGCCAATTTACTCATTAGCCCACTTCTACTTCCCTCACCAAAATGTGAGTACAGTTTTGTTTGTGTTTTATATTCCACAGAAAAAAATAGATCATGTGCTATGTGACAGGACAACGACAGATACACACCTATTTATACACTTTGGGCGTCCCCATGTACTATTTTAGCACACTTTAGGCCATAAAGGGGCATTCGGTATCGCATCCTATTAAGAACTAATCTAGAGGGGCCCAAAAGAAGACCAGCAGTCATGTTTACCGCTCAGCACCACAGACGGCTTTCTTGGTTCTGTTCTATACACATGCTACAGAAGATTTGCTTTCATCGAGTAAGAGAGAATTTGTGTCCAAAGGAATTATATTTGTTTTGTTCTACATAAGGCAGTTAAAAATGGGATAGAACAGTCACCTGTTGAAATTAAAAAAAAAAAAAAAAAAACACCCTTGCACAAAGAGGACTGAATACAATGTCTCTTCAAATATCATTTAGCCTCAGTTGCCTTATTCTTTATAAATCTACTTGTAATCTGTCCCCATGGTCCCAAATTGGAATACATTGTGTTTTAAAGGCAGATTTGAACAAGATATATGTTACACCAATAGTCAGAAGGAACTGATTCCAGCATAAACCAGTAAAGTTCAGACCTCATTATTAAGCATATCCTATTTTCAGGGCATATAAAGGTAGAGACTTGAGAAGGCAAAATTAATATAATTAAGACTGTGCTAGACACAGTGACCCCTGGCAGCTTTAACTGACAGTGCCATGATAGAGCATGCTGTCCCATCCTTCCTTTGAACCCTGAGTCAGTAATGGATTTCCTTTGTGGCACAGATAACTCCTGGTCTATTTGGCAAATAAGTAGTAAAAGGGGAAACCAGTGAACTGTATTATGTATGCAAGGTAAAGATCTTCCTTGATTTATGATGGGATTACATCCCAATAAATCCATCATAAATTGAAAATACCGTAAGTGGAGAATGCATTTAATACACCTAACCAACCAAACATCATTCCTTAGCCTCACCTACTTTTAGGATTTTTTTATTTATGCATATAAGAACTGGGGTACAGGCCGGAGGTGGTGGGGTGAGAGTATTCACCAGAGACAGAGTGGGGAGCACGACAGGCCAATCGACTGAAATACACTGCTGAGGGGAGCAGCGGGTGAAGCAGGACAGGTCTGCTGCACCATATGGGTAGCTCCCTGGCCGGGGATCAAATACGTGGTGCAGAGGCTGCGGTGAGCTTCATAGGTTGTGTCTTAACCCCTTGTGCCACCAGGGAGGCCCAGCCTCACCTACTTGAAACATACTCAGAACACTTATATTAGCCTACAGTTGAGCAGTCATCTAACATGAAGCCTATTTTATAATAAAGTATTGAGTCGTGTATCATGTATTGTCTTGAATACTGAAAGTGAAAAACAGAATAACCTAATCAAAATTTGAAGTACGGTTTCTACTGCACACATACCACATTTGTACCATTGTAACTGAGGGACCATCTATAGAAATGTTTAATCTATTTTTTTAAAGTAAATTGGAAATGGATTACACAGTCTGTAGACAACATTTGAAGAATTATATGAAAGTTTAACAATATATATTGTTAAATAGGAAAGACTTCACTTATACAGACAAGTGAATAATAAATCTGTCATACAATTTTTTTTAATCCTGTATATTTTTCTAATTAAAGTAAAATAAATTGGGGCCACTTAAATCTAAATTTGAAAATTTTACCTAAGTTTTAATAATTCTCATATGGATGTCTTTAAAAGGATTGAAGATAAAAGTTTGCCTTCAGAGCAAGAAGAAATGTGTCTGACCTGTGCAAAATTAATTTTCAACACATTTCAAAAAATATGGTAGAATGCTATATTGTGAACATTTGCATTTGTTTGCTCTATATGGAACAAAAATAAACATATATTCTTATAGGCCAAAATCTGCAGATGTTCTCATTCCTAAGTGAGTTATTTACAGCACTCTGTTACTGTTTTGTTCCTCTTTAAACTTCACACAAAAAGAAGCCCAGAACATAGAATCTGGAGAAAACATTAACTGTTTTCTGATGAACAACAATAAAATCAAATGCTGGCACCTGTGGAAAAAGATGAAAGTTTGTTTTAAACAAATCTTGGGTTTTTATTTTTTCCCCCAGATGTCAGACCCGTGATACAAACTCAAGATTGGAATCTGCTACTTGAAAGACGCAGTTGGCTGTGGAGAGAGCCAAAGATGCAATTTTATAACCAGCAAAGGTTTGAATTATTCAAAAGCGAAGTACTTAAACATTTTAGAGATAAATCAGCCACCAAACTGCTGAAGTGAATTAAACTAAACTGGTCAACAAAGATACGGACAGTAAAGATTCCTAAGAACAAGCACAGCATAATACCCTTGGACGCAGCGTTTTGTTGGAGTGGGAAGGGCAAATATAGACAATCTTACATAAAATCTTTAATTTAAAAGACAGCATGAATTTTGGGGTTTGATTTCTTTCTTTGCAACAGTATTACTTGTGAATATTAACCTGTTTAGCTTGTGTTCATTAAATATTGCCAAGTGAGATTTTCCATTCCTAAAACAAATGTTAAAATATCTTCAGTGGGTGAACCCATTTATATTTTGAATATAATAATATCTCAGATTTTTTGGATGTGTTGATAAAACCCGAGGTACTTGTCAATGAAGGTTAGAAGAAACATGATAAATATTTATAATTCCCTGACAGCTTAGCTTTGGAACAACATTTTGGTAGAAGTCTTGATAATTGAGGAGATTTTTAAAGAATGTTTTCACAAATCTCTTAATGCCTTCATATTTTAAACTACAGCAAGCAGATAACAATCTTTAAGTATGAAGTAATCTCCCGAATCTCATCGTCATAATTTGTTACATAAAAAGACTTTAAAGCATCTCAAAATCTGTAATATGTATGGATAAATGCATGCATTTTGAGTAACATTTATACCAACATTTCCTTTTCCTTAAAACTCTGCTCAACAGCCCATTGTGAAAGTCCTTTACCTGGTTCATTGTTTCTCTATGAGTATTTATATTAATCTGAAATGCTCTCAACAAATGTTGCTCTGATAATAATACATTGAGTAATCTTAGTCTGGAAAGGGCAAGGCCAGTAAGAATAAATATTGATAAGGATGAAAACAACAACAGACTTGTAGGGAAGGCAGTCTAAAGATTGACTGAGGCTTTGGCAGCAACACCTACTAGAATAATGAAGTGTTTGGGAAAAATATTGTTGCCGCCAAGACAGAATTCCTGATAATTAGAAGGTTGTAAGGATTTTGTGATTGATCAATATGGACCAGAGAAATGCCAGTCTGTTTTTCAGAACATTAAACTGATAAAGTTCAGTGGTTCGTTGGTGGCAAAAATCAGTAAGATTTGTAGGGACTCTGCATTACCTACTTAATACATTACCTGTTGCTTTTACCTAAGATTACTGTTAGAAATAACTCAACAGAAAATCGTTGCTATGACTCTATTCTCCGTTACAGTAATGAGGACAGAAGAGTAACCAGGTTAAGTTCTTTTAACTTGATCCTAGAAGCCTAAGGGGTGGGAGGAAACAATACTTTGTAAATAGGCCTCTTCTCTGTTCCTGGCAGGCTGACTGAGGGCTGAAGTGAGCCTGCATGGGTACGCTTTTGTCCCTAACTTTTCATATACTTGTCAGGCTCTTTCTAGGCTCTTTAAAGTATGGTCAGAAGAGATGGCCTGGCAGAACCAGCCAGCTACAGATTAACTCTGCCTGTGCCCTACAACTAGAGGAATGCATGCAGTATGTATCCCACTACAATCCCAGCTCAGCTTTGAACCTTCTTCTTGTACGTAGGGGTGGAAGGCATTTTGGCTCGGGGTGAGATTTGCAGGGGGTCTTTCCAACAGACACTTGAAGGATACTGTAGTTAGATTTCAGCATCTCCTCTTGACAGTGTCTTAAAGAATTTGACTCTACCATATGTTCATCTCTATAATCTATATCCTCAGAGTTCAGAATACAATACCAAACAGCTTTCCAAAGACAATTAATTAATTGTTCTTGGGTAATGTTGAGATTACTTGGTTTGCATAAAAAAGAGCTAACCTCTAGCAAGTGATGTATTTGTGTATGCCCATCTAATAAAAGCAATCCAGTCTCTGGGTGTGGAAATTTCTGAACCTTATTTTCTAGAAATGAGTTAATGGTTTAGCCTGGCACATAATAGGCACACAGCTATTATTTGTTGCATAAACCAGCTTAAATGAGATTCTTCTCACATAGCATCATAACATGAATTTGCCCTTTACATTTTCCCTCTTGGTCAACAGTCATTTAGGCCATCACCATATAATTCTTAAGTCACTGACTATAAAGAAAACAAGTTAGATACATGTAATTGCCTACTCACTTCCTTGTTTAATTCATTAAGTTTCAGTCATATACCAGGCACTATGGTGGGTATTTTTTTTTTTTTAAGGAGAATGATTTCTCTCTCAATATTCTGTATATTATTCAAAGAGTTTAAAAAGTAAATGGGTCATCAGCAAATGGCTGCAATTAGGAATTTCACAAGTGATTTTATTTTTAATCATGTTTTATCTGGCTAAAATTCTATACCTCATGATAGCTGAGTTGCTCTAAGTATTTCTGAATATTTCTATGTGAATAATAAAAGTAGAACCACAAAATAAGTACATACTGCATTTGTATTCAGTGGTTGCATTAAAGTTTACAGCCAGAGGATGCCTCTTGACAAGCTTAAATAGCCCCAAGTAGAGAAAAAATATTAAATGATGAATTGTTACACTGATTTTATTTCAACTTTCTATTTGGTAAGTGCTCTGAATATAAAATTATAAGCCTACTTTATTTGCTCAATGTTTATTGTTCTGCCTAACTTGATAAAGGAACTGTACTGTTAGATCTATTAAAATGTAGAAATAATTCAATTTTGGGGTGCTCTAAATATATAGCTAATTTAGTTTATTTTCAAGTATATTTTCCATACACATGACTTACAAACATGATCTTTTTATATATGTAAAATTTTTAGTAATTATTATGAACCCTGGATTTTCACTCACAATTTTTTTTAAACACTGACTATTGGATTAATCTCTGCTGGACTTTGCAGATTAATAATAAGCACATACATACACATGACAAGATAGCTGAAATAAAATTTTTCAAATAACATTTGCAGAAGATATTTTTATTGTTCAATCCTTCCTTGACTAATTAGTTCTAAGAGCTCATATGTATATTAGTATTTTTCTACTAAATGAACTTGTAATGCTCACATCTACTGCTAACTCGTATAACTTTCATATTTGAAAAACCACTTTGATTCATACACAACTTTAGTTCACCTATGTATGAGAAGCTGTGTGTTAATGAATAGCCTACTGAGTTAAAAGTCTTAACTAGTTTGGTGTCACAGAGATTTGTGAATGTGTCATTATCTTAACTATTGAAACAAATTAACATTTTTCATTTAATTGAAAACAGTTTGGCATATCATTTGTTCATCTTGGTCAAATTTGGAAACAACTTTAAACTGTCCATTTTCTTAAAATTTCACAAGTTAACTCTAAGTTTTGTTCATTATGATTGAGACATTTTTTTCCCATGTAGTCTAAATATTTCAAATCAGTGAAATGCAATAAAATGAAAGAGATTCAAATTCCTTTTTGGCTAGCATTCCTTTTTCAAGCTTAAAAACTGCCAAGAATTAGCTCAGAAGCCGCTTAAAAAACTCTGCCAAAATAAAAAATTAACATCTACAGAGACAATTAAATGTAGTGAACAAATGAGAACTTCCAAATAGTAGTAATATTGTTAAAGGAAACAAACAAAAATGTAATATGATCATAAATTTGTATATAATCTTAGCCAGTATAATTAGGATCCAAGGGTTAATGAGGTCAATATCAAGGTCTCTGTTCAACAAAGTCCAAAATACATGACCCCTGCCCTCATGTGGAGATGTACTCATGACCCTGAAGAGGTAAATTTAAGGGTGTGGGTGACATGTCACAAGAGGAAATTTGGTGCAAATATGAATTCCTCCAGTCTACATACTAAGGCATATATTCAGTGTACAGTGGTAGCAGATAGGGGAAATCCAGAAAGGCTGTGAAGATGCTATTTGTGCTGAGAAGTACTCCATGTATAATAAGCTCAAGTGGATGTTCAAACAGGAAAGAATATAGAAAAGAAAGGAGATGCGAGAAGACATTTCTTCCTTTGCTCCCAAGAGGACCAACTGACAACCTTCAAGGATTATTACACCAACCAACCACTGAGGGAAACCTGCAGCACAAGTGTGAAGCTGAAGCAACCCCTGCACCTCACAAGCCATCACAGACTTCATCACAAGGGACACCAGGGAGATCCGCGCATCTGTGTGATGGAAGGTGGGTGGAGGGATGCACGGAGGTGGCAGTCCGTAGGGCTCAGATGGCCAGGCTGCTGGCCTGACCAGGGACGCTGGGGAGGGAAGAGCAGACATGGTATGGAGGCATGTACCCTGGGCCCAGGTGAAGCCCAAAGTAGAGGAGATGCTTTGTTCCACACTGGTTTGACCCCAGGAAGGGGGTCAGAAAAGGCGCTGTGCCCCCACACCCGCATGCCATAGGACTGACACTATTCAGGGTAACAACAGCAGATAGCTGGCCGAATCTCTGATCTTGGATCCCTGAGATGTGCTCTCCTGAGTTCTTTATATAGTCATGTTAACTCATTTAATCTCCACGACAAATTTTTGTGCTAGAAAATATCATGCCCATATTATAAATGAAGCAGAGAGAGATCAAGTAATGTGTCCAAGAGCTCACAACAAATATATATATATTCACATTTGATCTAGGGATTTAGGCCCATTTTGTCATGTCTCACTCTCCTAATTTCCACGTGGCTTCATTTCCATGCTAACCATCTTCTCTGTATCTGATAAGCCACTCGCTGTCTGAGCCCTCGTATGCTTTATTTATTGGAAATTTAGCAATTTGAATTAGAGAAAAAGCTGAATTCCAATAAATCATTTTCCATAGTAAAACTTCAGTCAACGGGGAGAAAAGCCATAGAACTGGGTATGTTACATGGGCCTCAGTCCCATGTTTTTGATGCAGTTAAGTCTGGGGTATTGCTCAGTAATTTGTATGTTTAACATGTTCCTGACAAATGGTGACAAAGCTGGCTTAGAGTCCACAACTTGAGAACCACTAGATATCGATAAACTCAAATATTTCATGGTACAAACTATTCTCTCACTTCACCATCCAGCTTTTCATTTCTATTTGGTTTTACACATTTGCCTCATAGCTGAAACCTGACATTTTAGCTTCAGAATATTCAATACTCTCATTTCTTCCATGTTTTTGCTGATATGGTAGGTGGAGACTAGAGTCAAACGTACTTGGTTACATTTGAAAACACTTTATGAAGTATGCATTCCAGTCTAATTTGTAAATAGTGCTTTGCCAACTTAAAGACACCCTTCAGGGGAGGAGGAAGAGGGATCGGAGGGAGGGAGGAGCACAGGGGACTGAGGTGATGGTGCACAGGTGCATTAGTGAAGGCAACTCTATGGGGACGCAACTCTATGGGGACTACACCTGAGGGGCTGGGGGGAAGCAAACATTGTTTAAAAATGAACAGTGATGTAAAAAATTAAAAAAAAATTAAAAAGGTAGACATCAGTAAGAGGTAAAATGAAATCCATAATACTGTATCAGTTTATATTTCAATAAATGAAATGTTTTAACAAAATAAGTTCTTAACCTATTTAAAACACTATAAAATCACAGATAAAGGTGATTTTTAAAAAAGAAATTGTAAGAGAAGAGGTAGAATTTTACTAGCACAAGTATATTTTCTCAATTGAAAATTAGACTTACAATTCAATTATTTTCAAACTCATTTTGCAGGTATATATTACTGAGCACAAATAATTTTTATGATCAGAAGTGATTATCAATATTCTAAAATGGTTAATTTCATATGATTTTATTAGTGAATGACTGTTGAATATAGCAATAAATATTTTTATATACTGAGAAACATTTCAGGTCTTAAATACACTATAAAGTATACATCTTTGTATACTTTGGAGATTCACACTTCATTATGATAGGATAATTTAGATCTCAAGTGGCTGTGATTTCATTTTTTAGATGAATATGTTAGTTATGGCAGAAAGTGAAATAGCTTTTTACCATTTCATTTTTCCTTCTAAACTCTGCACATTAGAGGTTAAAGTGGATGCAAATTCTTGTCATGGGCTGATTCCACTATATAATCAGGAGTCTAAGGTGTCATCTAAAGCCACTTTTCTGTTTTAATGAAGAACAAACTGAATAAATCCAGCACATCAAAGATAGCCCATGCACAGTGATGAGGACAATTCACTGCAAGTGATTCTGAATTATATCTTCAACCCTCTACAGTGGACAGATGATAAGAAAAATATTACATCTTATGAATGTTTGGTTCCTTTAAATCTCAAAACCCTGTAGGTTTTATTTTGTTCTGAAGTGCCTAGCCATCCTTTATGGTATTCTGAACGAGTCTATTTATTTTTGGCCTGAGAATATTTAGAATCAAAGGACAAAAATGAAAACGATGTTCTTGCTTTTAATTCTAAACTGTGGATGTTTGTGGATTTCTAACCTCATCTGGCTTTTTATAAGGTTGTACTGTTATCAGTGAGAACCAGCCATGGGGCAATCGGTTATGTAATCTCTCTGAGCAGCCTCTGAGGAAACATTCTGAGTGGGGAAAGTTTTATGTCATTCCTTTTCCCAGGAATTTTTGTTTTACACCCAAATCAATAGCAGCATGCAAATACCAGAAGGATGAATGGCACAGAAACAGATGGGAACTCCTTAGTTTATCAGAAGGAAATGACCTAGTATTTTCTGGAGACAACTTTCACGACTGATTAATAAGTATGTGGACTTTACAATAAAAAAATGCCTATAATTCTTAATACCACACTTCCCAGTCATAGGATTTTGTGTTAGTTTCTTAAAATTCTGGAACTTTGTAATCTAATATGCTTACTGGGCCCCAGAACATACCTTTCTGAGGGCAAGGATCATGACCAGCACTAATGTATGATTTGCACAATATGGTATTGAACATTGTAATATTCATTAATTTATACCCAACTGATAATTATAATTTGCAAAAGAATGAAAATTACTGACACCATACACAAAAATTAATTCAAAATGGATTAAAGACATGATTTTAAGACTGTAAGCCATAAAAAAATATAGATGAAACAGGTTATCTGCTCCATGACAACAGCCTCAGAGATAGTTTTGGGGACTAGACTCCAACGGCAACAGAAAAAAAAGCAAAAATACACACACACACACATAGAGACACCCTACTGATAGAGAGAAGACAACCCAATCAAAAAATGGGTTGAAGATCTGAAAAGACATTTCTCCAAGAAGTCATTCACATGGTCAACAAGCACGTGAAAATATGTTCATTATCACTTACCAGGAAAATGCAAATCAAAATCACAAGATAGCATCTCAAACCTATGAGACTAGCCTATATGGGGAAGAAAAAAAAAAACAAAAAAAACAGAAATTGTGTTGATAACTGTATGGAGAAAAGGAGTTTTTTGCATTGTTGGTAGGAATGTAAATTGGTACAGCCTCTGCAAAAACAACAGGGATAGTTCTCAAAAATTTAGAAACAGAATGACCGTACGATCCAGCGATTCTACTTCTGAAATTTATCCAAAGAATATGAAAGCACTAATTTACAAAGATTTATGCACCCTTACGTTCATTGTAGCACTATTCACAATAGCCAGGACATGGAAACAACCTAAAAGCACACTGACAATTGGCTGGCCAAAAATAAATAGTTCTCAGCTATGAAAATGAGGAACTCATGCCATTAGTGACAACATGGATAGACCTTGAGGTGATTATGCTAAACAAAATAAGTCGAAGAGAGAAAGACAAATACTGATGGTTTCATTCATGTGGAATATAAAGAAATGAAGTAAACCCACAAAACTCAGTAAGAAATCACATTCTGACAACAAAATGGTGGTTACCAGAGGGAAAAGGGAATGTGGGTGTGCAGAAGGGGTGGTGAATGGCACTAGAATTTTGGTGGTGGGTGTGTTGTGGTAAAAAGAAAGATCAAGGTAGGAAGCTACATTCCTGAAAGACTTACATAGTTTTTTAAACCAATGGTAAATCAATTAAAAAAATATTTCCTTATAGTTTCAAAAAAATTCTGTTAAAAAGTCATTCTTTCAACAACATTAATGGGATTATTATTTGGGTATAAATTAGTAAATCCAACATAAGTCAGGTTTATGTAGGGGAAAGGCAATAAACTATTAACAGAAGATATACATGTGCACCTTTTGATTATGGTAAATTCTGTACAGCTGTAGTAATAGGAAATAAGGGTGAACATTATTTAGATAAATGAATTAGGATACTCTTTTTTTTAGATGCATTTATTTATACAAGAACCGGGGTACAGGCCAGATGTGTGGGAGGGTGAGAGGACTCACCAGAGACAGAGCGGGGAACAGAACAGGCAGACTGACGAAATACACTGCTGAGGGGAGCAAGCAGCGGGCGAGACAGGAGAGGTCTGCCGCACCATGTGGGATTCTCACTGGCTGGCCGGGATCCAACCCATGCTGCAGAGGCTGCGAACAGCCTCACAGCACAGCACTCAACCACCTGCGCCACAAGGGAGGGCCCAGGATACTCTTAGTTAAGATAGTTTTGCGTCTCAGAGAAAGCCATGTGACAAAGGAGAGGAAGAACATTCAAGAAGACACAATATAAACAAAGGCTTTGTGAAGGTGACATATCTTATAATTATTAGCAATATGATTATGACAAATATTTCCCTATTCCTTTTTTTAAATGTGTGTTCTTAGGGGATGGACAGGAAGTGTATGCTTACTAATTTTGATTTGATTTTAGAAAACACTAGAGGAGTTTTTATGCATCCTGGCCTTTTGTTTACCACTGTTAAAAAATTGTTCCTGAGACTTATTGAAACAATCAGGAACACTACTCAGGGCTACTGCAATAGATGTCAAGGCTGTGGCAATAGGAGAGGGAGAGGTGGGGCTCAATTTCAAATACAGTAAAGGTAGCCGGGAATTTAGATCCAAGAAACAGTGGTCGTGGGGTTGGTAGATGGAAAAGAGCTAAGACACATCAAGGGTAGGGGGGATTCTTGTTGAAGGCAGGCCAGGGTAACGAAGTATAAGGGGTAGGGGATGGGAATTGTGAATATATAGAGAGAATGATCAGATACCAAGGATGGGGAGATTCTCACTAAACTGACTTAGCCAGATTTTTGCTACACATGACTAGACTGGTTGAAAACAAGGCCTAAGCACAAGCCCTAGAGCCTGTGGAAAGTTTGGTCAGGAGAGAGTCCTTGTCAACATAATGACCCTGTCACTGACTCTTCTGTTAGTCTTATTAGATTTGCTGTATTTGACTAGCTTTCCATTGAAATCCTTTTGATTTGTAAATTAAATGAAATAGCCCACTGAACTGTCAATCACGATCTTTTATTGCTATAAATCCACTAACATCTTACTTCCTTTGGATGCTAATATAGGGGAAAATGATGAATCATGAAAATGATGCTATTTTCCTGCTTTACGAAGCAACTGCTAAATAAAGGCAGAGAGAAAGAAACCTTTTCCCAGCTGTCTCATTGCCTTTTTAAGCCTGTATTATAAGCATCTACAAAATGAGGGAGATAGAGAGGAAACCATGGAATACTAAACTTTGAGACTCCTCTGAGCTAAATTTTAGGTTTTCATCAGATTCAGAGAATTTGCAGCCCAGATACACAAAGTTGTAGAGGGACTTAGCAGGAATAAATTTAGGGAATGAGAAACATGGTTACCTAGAATGAAGCCTATAGCTAATACCATGAAAATATCCTTTATGGTAGATATTTAAGACTAGATCTTTTTTCCTAAGAGAGATTTGCAATCACTGCATATACTGACCTGGTAAGTAATTAAATCTCCCAAAAGGCCATCTGACTGCAAGTTCTTAAGGGCAGACAGTGTGCTCTATTCTGTGAGGTCCTTGGATCTTCTTTCGTTAATTCAGATTCACTCACAGTGAATTTAAGGAGCACAAATTTCAGGATTTGCAGCATGGAGTCACATGAAATACATCTTTATCACAAGGAGCTCACAGACTACTTAGACAAATAACAAAAGAGCCACAATGTAGTGCAACAAAGAATTATGGTAAGGATGCATAAATGAAATTATTGGAAAGTAAGAAAGGACTACATAGAGCTCAAGGGTATTGAAGAAATCACCTGAGCTGACAGAAGGAGTTACCTAGAAAATATAAAGTACATTTGTAGGAGTTTCTGAGGGGCAGAGATCCATTTTTAAAGGAGATTAGTATGTATGCAGCCAGGGACTGTACATGAGAGCAGGCCCAACGCTAATCCAGCACATACTGGCTTAATCTGTACAACTCAATGAAGCCTCGAACCACCATTATCCATTGGACACACATGAACCTACCTCTGTGTTTGCAGGTCAGAGAATGCACAGCTGTGAGGTAAGGATTGATTTGCTCTTCAGGGGACTAGCAAGCCTTTACAACACGCCATCACACAGATGGCAAGAAGGCCCCTTAGTCCTTGTTGGTCATGAGTCCGTGTCTACAGATCTACAATAAACATCAAGCAGCAGCCCCCTCTCCTTCTCTGAAAACTGGCAGAGACACTGACCCCTCATGACTCCCATAGTTCCCTGCTTTTCTGCACATAAACCTTTCTATAAAAAAATCTGTAGCCATTCAGTCTGGGTGGTGGATTTGAGCACTGCCTCCCACCACCCTGTTCAGTGCCTTCCAGATACTAAATTCCTTCCCAGCTTCTAACACGTGGCATCCCGTATGTGATCTGCTGTGCACTCAGCACACAATCCAGTCATTACAGGCAACATGTATCACCTGCTGAATTCAGAACACAAAGTAAGCAAAGTACCATGGCCTGGACGAATCACATGCTGCACGTGAGTGGAGGGGAGAAGAGTGGGCCCCAGTTTTGGGAAAATGAGCAGGTAGGCCATGGGTGGTTTGGTTTTCATTGTGAGAACCTTTAAGTGATTTTAAGCAGAGTAGAACTGGAAGGAAGAGTAACTGAGAATGTGTTTAGTCATCCATAGAAGTAATTATGATGAGTGTCTCAACTAGGACATTAGCAGGAACAACAAACAGGAAATAGGGTATAAAAGATACTTTGGAGTAAGATTCATACGAAGGAAGATCACTTGATGTGGAGAGGCCAGGTTTCTGTTTTTGCCAACTTACTTCTTCCTGAAACTTTGCCAATATTTTGTACATAATAGGTACCATGAAAATAAGTATGCATAAACTATAAGACATTGATTCAGAGACATTTCTCCTAGTACCTCTTCTGAGTTTAACTGGAGCCACTGTAGACAATTCCTTTATAAATGTCAGATTTATAAATTGTCTCACCTCTAGTGCTTAACTTTTCAATTCCCTAAGGATTTTCTTTTGGGCAGTTCTTGCTCAGCCCACATTCAGTGGGGCTAAGAAATGCCAGGGATTAAGCACCTCCATGGATCTCTCTTAAGCAGTGATGATCTGGAGTGGTAAGTAAATATGCTGACCTCTTGAGTCCTCAATGTAACAATTTTAAGCAATATTCCACATAGTACCTGAGAGTCTCTTCGGTGGGACTGAGATCCAACTGCCCATAGCAGTAATCCCTTCTTAGCTCATTTTTCATTTCTCCCCTTTTGTTAATTACTGCCACTTTCTTGCATGCCCTTTATGGGTTTGCATCACAAACAATCCACCTTTACTATAATGTCTTGCCAGAGCTCTGATTCTGGGGAACAGAACTAATCTAATACAGGAGGCAGGTGATTAACTACATTTTTGACATAAAATTGGAAACTTCCCTTCATAAGAAAAAAATAGTAACATGATAAAATCCAACAGGTGCTTACAATGATATGCTTGTATTTTTTCAGAAATTCTAAGGCAAAGAAAAAGAAATCCACTTGAGCGTTGCCATGAGGTAGAATAATCTTTCTCACATAATAAACAGACAACACAAATGACATTGTTACTCTGCACTGAAAAAAAGATGATTGAAAATAATTTTACTCTCCTAATCCTTTACCCTGAACTATCTCAGGTCTGTCTCTTCCTTGATCCGGGTGCTCTCCCAGCAGCCTGGCTACAGGTGGGGTGCTTAAGCCCAAAGCCAGTGTACAAAGTAGACATTCAGAGTCTGTTGCATTTGTGCAGCTGCTCAGGGATTTTCTCTCCTAGTCCAGTGTTCATCTTTCTGAAGAGCAAGTGAATTTCACTTTCGACCAGTTGGTATCCAGATATTAAATTTGACTTTAATAAATTCTCAGGTATCTTTGACAAAAAGCAGACTCCTAGCCCTCTTCAAGGTCAAAGAAATCAGGCAATCTAAAGATGAAGCAGGTATTTCTCTAATGTTATACTTGGTTCTTTGTAAAGAATGATACATGAAGAAGATAGAAATCTAATAGACAGCATGGTGATTAAGATTCATAATACCCTAAAGTATACTTAAAATTTTCTAACAAAGTAGACCTAAGTCCACACCCTGACATGCAAAATGGTAATTTGATATAAATGTGTGTTATTTGTGTGTTCATCATTCCCCAACGTATATGTACATCAAAACATGACTTTGTATGCCTCAAAACAGTGTACAACCTAAGCCTTTACCATCCCCATTAAAACTGGGAAACAATTTTAAAAAATCAAAGGAATAAAGAACCTGGCCCAAATAAAGATTTCATCACTGACGAAGAATCTCTGAGATACACTCTCCCACCATACAGCTTTAAGTTGGTGTAAAGATAGATGATTAAGATACAAAGAAACACTTTATAAATTATATATCACCATATGATTTTTTTTAAAAAGTATTATTTGGAGGTGGTTGAATTCCAGGCTTAAGTTTGTGGATGGCTGTAATAAAGTTGCTATAATGTTAGAACATGTAGAAACATGATTAAATTAGTATTTTAGGATGAGAAATCATATAGCAGGGTCCCATAAAATGAACAGATCTTGAAACAGTGAGGTTATAGGACAGCCGCGAATGATATTTTGCAGTTCTTCAAGTATTAGGTGGGAAAACCTTTGACTAACAGCCTAGCAGTGGGAAGGAAAGAGAAGAGAAAAATTTAAAAGGACAAAATGATTTCAGGATTATTTAACCAGAGAAGAATGAAATGGAAACTTGAAAGCAGTTCTGTTTAGGACGTGGTTGAATACTGTTGCCTTTGATAGAAATACAGAGTTAGGGTGGGAAAGATTTTGGAGAATCAGTTTAGCTTTACAAATCCTGGATTATTTACCTTAAATGATCACATTAAAACATGATGTTCTATCAGAATTTTTTCTTAAATAAAAGGAAATTAAGTATAAACATTTAGATATATAAATAGGCTGTCAGAGGAGTGAAAGCATCAATACACTTTTCAATGAGAAAGGAAAGAGGGAAATTTTCAAGACTCTAATTCATTATATATCTGGACAACAGTCACAGGCAAGAAGTAGAAGAGGAACAAAAGAATGTTATAAAAAGAGACACTTAAAGAAGAAAGTAGGAAGAGCTTCATGAAGGGCATAGAGTTTTATGAGTGTTAAATTCTGCATAAATAGAAAATGTCAACGGACTGATATTTACAAAATGAGAAAATGAGTCAGAAGATCAATTATTAACCTTGAAATTGTAGAGTTAGGTTGTTTGATTTTACTAAACGTTTCAATGAATACTTATTTCACTACATATGAACCAAACTTTGATTCCAAACTCTACAGTATATTATCTGAAATGCAACCAAGGATTTAGTAGTATGATCCCAATTTTGGTTTTATTTTTTATTTATTTCCCTTTCTGTACTTTGAAACACTTCTTCAATATTAGTAACATAAATTAACACAAATGAAATAATTATCGTTTATATCAAAGTGGGACCTACTGCTCTCAGTTATTTAATTGTCTTACAGACTCCCAGCATACGGACATTTGAACTTAAACATGTTCTACTAAACCTTTGTCTTGTAATAGACAATTCAGTATGTGAAGCTCTTTCCAATATGCTCCATTATAAAACATATCTGGGTGTTTGGCATTAACATGTAGAAGCCTTGATCTTATTTATGAACATCAAATATCACATTCTATTAGAACATTTCGCTTTAAACAGCTGAGAAACAGCTTTCAACTGATTATTAGTGACTATGATTGGGGACTATTGCTTATCCATCAGTACTTTATCTCAGTGGTTCTCTAAATTTAGTGTGCATCAGAATCCCTGGAGGGCTTCCTGAGGCGTACAAGCAGAGTGTATAGTCCAGTAGCTCTGGGGTAGGGCTGGAATGTGCATTTGTCGCAGCTCCCATGTGATGCTGACTCTGCTAGTTGAGGTACCACACTTCCAGAACTAGTCTAGGGCAAGCAGAACTCATCTGCTAGACAAAGATTTATTAACTCATGATTTCAGGTGCTAGCAATAAAAAGCTAAAAGGACATGGTCCCAAGTAAAATGAGACAAATATGTAGTATTGAATGAGGGGCAGGGATAAGCCTGGAGTATTAGGCAAATGGAGTTCCTTCCACAGGAAAGAAACATGGCAATAATTTTCCCCTGTAAGGACACAAACTTTTCCATCTAATATTGTATATTGAAATACTCATGTTCCAATACTTTTTTCCCCTCATAAATTTGGAAAAAATTAAAAGCAAAATGTTGCAACATGTTTAATGCCCAGTGTTGGCTAAGGTGTAGGGAAATTGTCCTCAGTTATGCTACTGGAAGTGGTTATAGTAAGATCATGAAAATGTTTCTGAAATTCTATTTGGCAAGGTATACAAAGGTCCTAAAATGATTAAAACCCTCTGGCTCAGCAATTTCCCTTTCAGGAGTTCTTTCTAGAGAAATAACCAGGCATATGTGTAATGTTAGCCACAGGGATGCTCAAAAACTGAACTGCTGAAAACAAAAATCAAGAAAGGAATGTAACATGGGGGAATCTTTAAAGTATTAGTGGATCATTGATGGACTATAAAAGCTTGCATATATTAAAAGCAAGTAAGTATAGTTAATGGCAACAAAACATATCTGTGAGATGTTAGACAAAAATAATTAGATTCAAGAAAAGTACATATCATGTCATTACAAAGCTAGATATCTTTACTACATAGCCATAGCCCCCAACAAAGACTAAGAGATTTAAAAACCTTAGCAAAGATTATGACTGAGATGTCAAAGTTTGATTTAGTGTATATACTTTTTCATTTTCTTTAATATACACATATAACTATTTTTTTTACTTCTTTTTTAAAAAGATTTATTCATTCATTCAGTCAGTCATTCATTCAAGCACTGGGCACAGTCAGAAGCGAGGGAGGGTGAGAGAATTCACCAGAGCCAGAGCGGGGAGCAGAACAGGCAGAAGGACTGAAGTACACTGCTGAGGGGAGCAGCGGGCGGCAGGAGAGGTCTGCGCGCCATGCAGGACCCTCGCCCAGCAGGCGGGGATGAAACCGGCGCTGCAGAGGCTGCGGGCAGCTTCGCAACCCAGCGCTCAACTGCTGTGCCACGGGGGAGGCCCTTTCTCTCTTTTTTTTTTTTTTAATTGAGGTAACATTGGTTACAATACTGTCTATGACTCAGAGGTACAGGATCACATCCTTCAGGTGTATGTGAGCACACCACACCCACCGCCACATAGACATAACTTTAGTTGTTTCAAAAGTACTAAAAAGCTGCCAAAGCAATAACTTTTCTCTCACAGTAGTACATCGGAGTTTTGTGTTTAAAGATAAATTTAATTCAGGATATATTCCACAATTTCCTTATCCAGTCATCTGGTGATAGGTAGGTTCAATGACTTGGCCATTGTGAATAATGCCACTATGAAAATAGGGGTGCATAGGTCTTTTCACATTAGTGTTCTCATATTCTTTGGGTAAATATCTAGCAGTGATATTACAGAGTCATATGGAATTTCCATTTTTTTTTAAAGGAGGTTGTACTAAGTTAGTTTTTATGGGACACAGTGGACAGCTCTTGAGGTGGTTATGCAAGTAAAAGAAGTTAGAAAATGAAAGACAGTTGCTGGATGGGTTCATTCCTTTGTGGAATTTCAATAACCAAAGAAAACAAATTAACATGGCATAGCAAGAATAATTCTTAGACTCTTTGCAAAATATACTGGTTACCCAAGGAATGGAGTGGGGGATGCTGGGAATGGGAAAGGAAGAGGATTGGGTAACAGCAGCTTTCGTGGAGGGTGAGTGAGGCATGGACACATATGGAGGGGTGAAGTTATACTCCCCAAACTATAATTATGTAAAAGACTGAAATTTTTTAATAAATGTGAAAACAACTATTTGAAGATTCACAGTAAAGCAAAACATGTAAATAATAATTAATAAAATAAAAAGAAAGATATTGAAGGTAGAGGAAAGTATTCATTTCTTTTAAATGGTATCCTGCTGCTGAATTTTTTCTTTCCTCTGTGGCTCCAAGTGTTAAAATTTTGAGCTTTGTTAGACAGAAAATGACTGGTTAACCAATAAAATTAGTATATGATCTAAAAATTACTATAATCATAAGATCATAAATAATGCCTCTGAAATTAACATCTCTTCACTGTCATTTTAATAGAATAACTGATAATATATTTACATGTATGTATTTTAAGAAGAAATTTGCAATTGCAGATTTATAAATATAATTTACATATAATATCCTTATCAAATACATAATTATAAAAACTATCACAGCTATAATTGCAACTGAAAAAAAACTATGCATTGATAATATTTTATATTTCAAATGTATTTGGAAACTGAACTTTTTCCTATCATCTATTCTCTTTCATTATCCAGGTTTCTACTCAACGTTGCTAGAGATAACATATAGTTGTACTGACACTTTAGAACTTAAAATAAGAAATCAAAGATTAGTTTTTACCATCCATCAATTCAGTGTAGCATGAAACTTGCCAATTATTCCATTTCATTTCCCTAATACAATAACTTCACAATTCTATCCCTGAGAATATCTAAGTAGGCTTTATTAAAACTAAATCACTGAGCCATTGATAAAATTCATTTTTTTTTTTAAAAAAGGTCATTTAATGTTCCTTTGAAATATTTGACTTCTTTAAATACTGAGATCTACTCATGGATAGTGAACCCCAAAATAATATTTTTTTTTACAATCACACACACACACACAATTAAAAACATTGAAGACAAGTCAAAATTTTGAACTGAATCATCTTAATGGAATTTTATTTGGGAAATAAATGATAATTAAAATGAGTTAAATGAAGATTGCTATCTTTTTAGCAACATGTAATTACAGACAAGTAAGTAAAAGAGTGAATTTCTTAGTTTTCATCACCATGTTCAACATTGAACAGACAAGTCATATATGTACTACAAGCATGTTGTTACATACCAGGTCAAGGAGGTATAGCAAGCATAAATAACTAGAATATATGCAAGAGTAAGTCTGATACTATTGTGTTGAAGTTGCTGATTCCTCTAGATGGTGTTTTCATCAGCACTTTGATTCAAAATGATATACTAGCAGTATATACTACTGTAAAATATTTCAAAGAAATCTAATACCTGAAGGGTGTGATCCTAGACCTCTAAATCACAAACAACATTGTAACCCACTGTTACCTCAATAAATAAAATTAAGAAGTATCACTCCAACAAAAAAGAGTACTAAATTAAAAAAAATAATTTTTTAGTGTTTCTGTATATTTTTTCTTTTTAAAATATTTTTTATTGAGGTAACACTGGTTTACAGTACTGTATATGATACAGAGTTACAGGATCTCACCCTTCAGATGTATGTGAGTTAAATATGTTGCAAATAATGCCACAGTGGATAGGCCCATAATCTAATCTTGCTTTGTTTTGAAGCATCTATTTAAAAGTGAATGCTCTTCTCTTTGATCTGCTACCAACTGCAAATGACCTGAATGTTAAGCTCCAAGTGCTAGAGCAATGAGAGAAAGAACAGACTGTGGAAAAATAGGTTAATAATGGAATTAGCATGTAAAAATAAACTGTCACTATATTGATATGGTCACACTTGTGTAACACAAGCTATGTATAGCACTGAACTGTGTTAAGTCATTCAAGTACACTGAAAAATTTAGACCTGCTGTTAAATTCTATGTAGTAATTTCAAACATAACAGGAAGAGTTGACTGGTTTGGAAGATACTTCCTACATTATTTTTGATTGTTTTAGCTATCTATACATGTTTTTAATAAAACTCTAAAGATAGTTTTATTAAAATTATTTACTGATTAAATTGTATAGCGATGGTGTGAATAAGCCAATGATTTGCTAGTTCTACTTCAACACTTACATTACGTGAAAGTCATCTACTTTAAGAGTTGCCTGCGATTCTCTAAAAATGGAGCTACCATATGATCTGGCAATTCCACTACTAGGGATCTACCCAAAGGACACAAAACCAGTGATTCAAAAGAACACCTGTACCCCTATGTTTGTTGCAGCACTATTTACAATAGGTAAAACCTGGAAACAACCCAAATGTCCCAAAATAGATGACTGGATCAAGAAGATGTGGCGTATATATATATACAATGGAATGTTATTCAGCAATCAAAAGAGAGAAATTCATGCCATTTGCAGCAATGTGGATGGAGCTAGAAGGAATTATGCTCAGTGAAATAAGCCAGAAAGAAAAAAAAATATATCAGATGGTTTCACTTGTAACAGGAACATAGGGGAATCAAATAAGACATCAGTGTAAAAAAATAGTAACAACAGTACAAAACACAACAAAGCAAAAACAGACAGTGATAAATCAGAGACATCCTGCAGGGGAGGAGGTGGGAGAGGGATCAGAGGGAGGGAGGGAGGAGCACAGGGGACTGTGGTGATGGTGCACAGGTGCCTTGGGGAAGGAAACTCTATGGGGACTCAATCTGAGAGGGTGGTGGGAAGCAAATATTGTTTAAAAAAATAAAAATTAAAAAAATATTTTTAAAAAGTTGCCTTCAATTCTCAACATGATAAACAACATACACACTACTAGAAGTAGTACTATCATTATATGTTCAAAGTCATTCAAGATCCTATTCTTATTTTTAATGATCTATGATAGTTTTTGTCCTGAAATTAGAAGAGAAGGTATAGTGCCTAAAAATGGACTAGGTTTTTTGTCTGATATTATAGGTCTGAGATTATTTTGACTTTGGTTAGTTTTTTATGCCTCTGAAATTGACCTATAACCTGAACTTTTATGTTTAATCATTAAGGCATTTTTACTTAAACTCTGAAAAATTAGTGGGGGAATTTTATATTTTCTATAGTTCTGAAGAAATCAAGGCAATTATTATTGTATTTTCACTGTATAATTATATATTCTGTAAAATTTAATTTTAGATGATTCAAGTGAATCATTTTGGTGACACTACAGAAACAAGTAGCTAGATTCCATATAGTTTATAGTGATGAAACCAACCATAGTCAGTTAAATGACAACTCCATTATATCCACTCAGAAACTCAGAATGTGATCTTATTGAGAAATAGGATCTTAGCTGATATGATAAATTATCTCAGGATGAAATCATCCTGGATTTAGAGTGGGTCCTAAATCCAATGATTGCTGTTTTCATAAGTGAAAAAAATAGGAAGACTTGAGCATAGAGAGACAGCCCCAGAGGACACGGACTCACAGAGAGAAGACGGCTATGTGAAGTCAGCCACAGAACTGGAGTTAGGTTTACCAGCCAATGAACACCAGGAGCCACCAAAAGTTATGAGAGTCAAGGGAGGATTCTTCCCTAGAACCTTTGAAGAGTGTGGTCCAAATGACACAGGCTTGTAGACACTTAGACTTCTTGACTCCACAACTGAGAGAATAAATTTCAGTTGTTTTAAGCAACACAGTCAGTGGTATTTTTTTGCAGCAGCGCTAAGACTAATCTAAGTTATAAATTGTATTTTTGCATTTATAAGAAATCTAGTTGTCAGTGACCTGAATTAATTAGCTAAGTTATTTTTTCCAAATTGTCCCTTGATTATACATTAATTTCCCCTTCATTATTAATAATAAAACAGTTGAGGATAGTCGCCAGCTACATTGTCAGAATTGCAATACAATTATGAAACCAGTAATATTTTAATTCAGCTTTACTGGTTATATGAATCTTTGTTTAAGGGTAAGATTTAAAAATCACTTATTCAATGATTTTCCAAAGGCAAATGATATTATTTCCCTTTTTCTTTAAAGCCCATTAAATGAACCAGCTCTGATCATTAACTCCTTACTAATGGGAACTGAAGACAGAGTCAGTGAATATATCCACACCATGGTCAGATGTCTGTGCAGGCCAGACTACTTACTTCTGAGACGTAGCCCAGATACAAGTCAAGGAGTATGTTATAACTGAAGAATGAAGAAAATGTAGTTAAAGTGTATGCCAATCATTAGAAAGGAGGGATCAGAAATTTTACTTCCTTGTCCTTTTATTAACATTGTGGGAAATGCATTTAACCTCATTGGATCTTAGTTTTTTGTCTATAAAAAGATCTTAAATGGATAATTTAACTTTACACCTTAAGGAACTAGAAGAAGAATAACAAACTATAAACCCAAAATCTGAAACAAGGAAATAATAAAGTTTAAACCAGAAATCAATGAAACAGAAATCAGACAATGAATAGAAAAAAATCAACCAAACGAAGAGTTGGTGTTTGGAAAGATAAACAAAACTGACAAACTCTTAGCTAGACTAAATTTAAAAAAAAAAAAATCAGATAAATAAAATCAGTAATAAAAGAGGTGATATTATAATTGATGCTACAGAGTTAGGAAGGATCATACAATTATTCAACAATTATACACCAGTATTTGGATAACTGAGAAGAAATGGATAAATTCCCAGAAATACACAGCTTACCAAGACTGAATCGTGAGGAAATAGAAAATTTGAACAGGATAATGATGTATAAGGAGAGTGAATCAGCAAATAAAAACCTCCCAACAAAGAAAAGTCTGGGACAACATGTCTTCATAGGTAAACTCTTCCAAACATTTAAAGAAGTATCACTGATCCTTTTCAAATTCTTCTAAAAAATTGAAGAGGGAACGCCTCTAAACTCATGAGGCCAGCATATGGAGTCCTAGGGCAAGTTAGGGGCAGTTAGGCAGCTTCAAGGGCAGTGCAGGGACTTCAGGAGAGTTAAGGAAGGCTCCAGAGATAAGGGCAACAAATTCCAAAGGGAACTAATCACAGGCTCCAGAACTAGGGGCAACAGGACATTCTGGGACAAGGGCAATATAGGAAAAAAATAAGAGCTGGGACACAGAGACTTAGTTCTGGGCACAGAGACATTTAGGCAGTGAACTAACAAATCACTGAGAACTGACAAATCACAGACCAGTGGAACTTTAGAATAATTAGGGAAAGAAGATATATATACATTCCCTGAGGCACGACTCCACTTCCCCTTCCTTGCCCCTCCCTGGCTTGGTTTCACCAGCCTGTGAGTCCCACTATTTCTGTCCCTTTTCTCCTCATTAAACTTTTTCTTTCTCTAAACGAATCTGCCTCTTTCCCCTTGCTTGCCTGAGTGTTAGCAAATCTGCTGCTGCGGCTTCGTGAGACACCAACCCGCGGCGGTCTAGCGGCTGGGACTCAGCGCTGCCACTGCAGCCTGGGATCCTTTCCTGGCTGGGAGTCTAGGCCTGAAAAACCTGACATTATGTTCTCGATATTACTCTCATACCAAAGACAAATAAAGACAGACAAGAAAAGAACACTGCAAGCCAACATCTCAGTTCAGTGTGATGCAACATTCTGGAAAGGGAGACATGAACATTTATATGCAGGAATACAACTGTGGAGTTTGGATGTGATGCTGATAATTTTCACATGACACTTAATAAAGTCTTAAATCCGTATTCTAGAAACCTCTCCAATTTTCAAAAAGCTGTTTAAATATTCTGGTTTCCCTGCTTGATTCATCTCTATAGGACGGCTGTACTCCAAATCCGTACTATGAAAACATAAAGGACCTTAGTTTTCACATTGTGTAAACTAGGGCATAATTAAATCTGTGCCTTGGTATAACTGCTTTCATCTTTTCCCACTGGCTTGTATTGACCCTGCAAGGTTGTGGGCAAATTTCTGCCCATTAGTCCCTGAAATCTGCCCTGCGATTTAATGAACCTGTATTCAAGGAAAACAATTACTAGACCCCTCCACTCACAAAAACACTGACACATACATAGAATGGAACAGAAACAAAAGCCCCAAGACCAGAGTTTTAATCATTTCCTCCTAATTTGGTTTTGGAGGAAATTTTATAAAGAGAAAAACTTCTTTTAAAGTATCTCATTTAAGGCAATTCAAAAAACAAACTGGCATTGAGCAACTAATAAGCTGGCTCTCAGTTTCTCAGGAAGAATGGCCGTGGCTGATTGTGCTGATTATGCTTGAAGGATAATTTAAACGGAGTATGCTATGAGTGGTCATTGACTTAGAGAAGACCTGTTCTTTGTCCTTGTGTTCAGAAGGAGAAAGCAGTTACAGTTTAATTAAAATGAACAAGTCATCACTTGGAGTTAAGTATCGAAGAAGCTCACATTAAAATAAATTGAAGGTGTCAAATATATATCAAGCAAAAAGGTATTAAAAATTTTATCCCAGTGATGATTGCATACTACTAACACATACAAAATACACCCGAACAAGTTCTTTCACTGTCGTATTTTGATAAGCGATCCACTAAGGTTTTGTTAATTTATCAAAACGTAAGAAATATACACATCTGGGTCCCCATTTCCATTGATGTATTTGATGTGCAGATTTTTTTAAAAGATTTATCCATTTATTTATACAAGCACTGGGTATAGTCAGGAGCGTGGGAAGGTGAGAGAATTCACCAGAGCCACAGCGGGGAGCAGAACAGACAGACTGACAAAGTACACTGCTGAGGGGAGCAGCGGGCGGCAGGAGAGGTCTGCGTGCCATGTGGGACCCTCCTCCAGAGGCTGGGGGGCAGCCGGGGATTGAACCAGCGGTGCAGAGGCTGTGGGCAGCTTCGCAACCCAGTGCTCAACCGCTGCGCCACTGGGGAGGCCTTGATGTGAAAATTTTTAATGCCTTAAATTCATTTTGTTCAATGTTAAGGTAGTTTACCTAACACCATAAAGCCAGTTATGACCCCATAATAAATACTAAGACAGTGATTGTTATGACAGATGGGTGTCCTCTGCTCACATACTCATAGTAACCCTACACACACACACACACAGATACAATTTAAAAGAAGAAAGTACAACAAATCCTGAAGCACATTTGTAAGCTTATTAAGAATAAAAGCAGATTATTTTTGCTTTCCTATAAGGAGAAGATAAGAGTAAAAAGGAAAAAAAAAAAAAAAAAAACCACAACCCTATGGTAGCCAGGACACAATTTGTATGGGTTTTATAAACTAAAGCCAGCAATCGTTCTTGGAAGCAAATGCACATTCATAGCCAATCTTGGAGTATGGATATCACATTCAACATATGGCAGATTTGTTCAAGCATATGGCAAACCAATCTACATTTGTGGGAACTTTCTCCCCTCCTCTCCATATTTTCCTATGGGAAAGAATGCTTCTGGGCTTAACAAAGCAATGTGAATGTGACATCGATTATGAGACTTGCATTTTCATATGAAACCAGCAAGTAGAGGCTTGGACACAGTTCTAGACACCACAGGAAAGATCAACTGGCTATAGTGTTTGGAGGCTACAGCATCACAGATCCAAGAAAATTCTAATATTTTGCCTTTAGAAAATAAAGTTCATTATGTTTCTGCTGAATTAGCAGGACCCACAGAGAGTGTCCCCTTAAATCAGGAATTAACCTGGGTCCACAGAATCACATGGGCTCTGTGGCGAGAATTCAGGAGATCGCTGACCTTGGACGAAACATATATTTTCACTAGGTTTAACTGAAATTTTCTACTTATTATAACTAATAACCAATAGATGTCACAGACATTCTCATATCCTATTATCATTGACACGGATCTTAAAATAGCTTATGTAGTTTTGACTTCAAAATTGCTAGTTATTAGACCTGCCAAAAAAAAGACATATATATAGCCTTTTATCAAAAGTTTAATATTTTGATGAATGTATTTCAAGTGGTTCCTTTGTGACTTATGTATTTAATTCTATTTAATCTGAGATAACATACATACATACACATACCACTAGAGGGTTAAGGTTTTTTAACAGGTTAAGGATCCCTACTTTTAAAAACTAAGGTCTCAAAAAAGAGTTGTGGGCAAACATACTGACAACAAACTTGAAATGGCCCAAAAAGCAAGATTTTGTATCATTTGAAATGCAAAATTTGACCATGACTTAAAAGTAAGAATAATGTTAGGTCTCTGCTGGCTTAGGGGTTAAGTCTCAGGCTATCACCGCTGTGGCCTGAGTTCAATCCTGGCCAGGGAGCTGACTCACATGGCTGACTCACATGGCAGACCTCTCCTATCCCACCCATAGCTCCCCTCAGCAGTGTATTTCAGTAAATCTGCCTGTTCTACTCCTCCTCTGTCTCTGGTGAATCCTCTCACCCCCCACACCTCTGGCCTACACCCCAGTTCTTGTATGCAAAAAAGTAAATCTATTTAAAAAAAATAAGAACACTGTTAATGATGTATCAAAGATCCAGTCTTTAGCTACCTTGTCTCTGTCTATGGAAATCACATTTCAGGTATGTCAGGCACTTCAAAATACTTAAAAGCAGTTGAATTATGTGAGGAGATGGAAAAAGGGGTGAAGTTACAGGTGGCGCTCTAAACTTTGTAACTGGAAACATTTTTATAGACATGTCAGCGCACACCTCATGGACATACGCATACTTACAAGAACACATGCACACATTAATAATGAAGGGTTTTAATCCCCCATTGAACGACATGTGAGTATCTTCCCACTTTCATGGGCATCGTTCCTGGTCAAATCTTAAAGCAAATCATCATCTGCATTTAATTTTCACATACCCTTGACAGTTTATTTTTTTTAAAGATTTATTTATTTATTTTATACAAGAACTGGAGTACAGGTCAGAAGCATGGGGGGTGAGAGAATTCACCAGCGCCAGAGTGGGGAGCACAAGAGGCAGGTGGACCAAATACACTGCTGAGGGGAGCAGCGGGCGAGGCAGGAGAGGTCTGCCGCACCATGTGGGGTTCTCCCTGGCTGGCAGGGAATGGAACCGGCGCTGCAGAAGCTGAGGACAGCTTCGCAGCACAGCGCTCAACCACTGCGCCCCCAGGGAGGCCCACCCTTGACAGTTTAAAATTGACATTCTATTCTCCTGAACAGACAATTCAAGTTGTCATGAAAATGCCAAATGGGTTTAAGTGGGTTTTTTTTTCAACATTTATTTTATTTATGCATACAAGAGCTGGGGTACAGGCCAGAGGTGTGGGGAGTGAGAGGATTCACCAGAGACAGAGTGGGGAACAGAACAGGCAGATTAACTGAAACACACTGCTGAGGGGAGCAGTGGGTTAGCTCCCTGGACGGGGTTGAACTTGTGCTGCAGTGGCTGCTGATAGCTTCATAGTGCTAAGACTTAATTAACCCCTTGCACCACCAGGGAGGCTGCTGGTTTAAGAGTTTTGTGTTTTGTTCTTTTTTTAAGTTTATTTTACTGCAAGGTCATTCAAGGATGTTTCTCTTACCAACGAGTTTTGGGAAATTGTTTTTCAGTAAATTTGCTTGTTTCAATCTCAGTGAACAGTGGCTATGCCAGCACTCAGAGGGGACAATAATAGTGCTTCTGTCTGGGCAACAGTACCCAGAATAATTTTCCAAAGTTTCAAAACAAAGCCACAGAGAAACTGGCTAAACACAGTTACAGATGTCTTAGCCTCAGTTCACTGGAGAAGGGAGTCAGGTGAAATTATGATGGGGACCTGAAAGAGCAGAAGGACTAAAAAAGTGAGACAGGGAAGAGGGGAGAACAAACTCTGAGGGTGCCCCAAGCCATATGCCAATTCTAAGGCAGATGAGGACAAAGGCCAAGTGGAAAACGACGGCTCAGAGATTTCAACAGGCCAACGAGGCAGCACCGGGGGAAACTGGATAGAAGACTGTTGAGGCAGCCAGGGCATGAGGGACCGTGGTTCAGAGTTGGGATAACCTAGAAACTAAGTATAACACAGTTTCAACAAATTCTAAACCCCGAAGCATAATATAAATAAAATATTAAGTATATCATAGTTCGATGGGCATGAAATCCAAAGAGAAAATCTTGAAGAGAGATGAAAAGGTACATTATCTACAAACAATAAGATGAGTGGATTCTTCAGAAAAATATGAAAGCCATGAAAAATGGAATGCTATGTTTAAAAGGAAATAGCTGCTATTAAAGAATTATTTACCCATTCAAAAATTCTTCTAAAATGAAGATGAAATGTAGGTTGCTTATAAAAAGAAATGAGTGAGTTCATGGCCAGAACTACACTATAATATATGCAAAGGGATTTCTTCAGGCAGAAGGAATATCGTCCTGTCCAGGAAGAAGCCTGGAAAAGCAGGAGAAAAAGAAGAAAACTGAACACAGAAAATTTTATATAAATTAATATAGTTATTATAAACAATGGGCATTTTATCTTATGGCATTAAATATGAGTGAAGACAAAATATATGACAATATTGCAAAACATGTCAGTAAAGGTAGATATAACTTTCAAACTTTCTAATATTGTCTGTAAAATTAAAAATACTAAGTTACAGTTGACTAAAATAAACCACTAAAAGAATAAAGGAACAACTAACACAGTAAAGGGAAGAGCCAACTAAATTTAAAAACAAAATGATCATTCTAAAAGTGAACGAGAGACAAAAAATGAACCAAAGAACACCACTGATGAAAAAAAAAAAAAGGTAAGAATGACTTTAAGACAAAATACAACTATATGAAGACATTAAGTTGTAAAGTCATAGGTCACAGATTGGGAGAAAATACTTGGAAAAGGGAAATCTGATAAAGGACTATCATCCAAAATATACAACCAACTGTTAAAACTCAACAGGAAAACAAAGAACCAAGTTAAAATGGACCAGAGACTTTAACAGCTACTTTATCAAAGAAGATATCATCAAGATTCCTTATAAGCATATGGAAAGATGTTCCATCTCACATATCATCAGGGAAAGGCAACTACAGCAATGAGGTACCACTCTGCACCTACTGGAGCAGCCAAAATCCACGACCCTGACAACACTAGATGCAGGTGAGGACGTGGATTGACAGGAACTCTGCCATTGCTGAAGGGACTATAAAATAGCATAGCCACTTTGGAAGATAGCTTGGTGGTTTCAGCAATAGTGTTCCTTGATATTTACCCAACAGTGTTGAAAACTTATGCCCACAGAAAGCCCTGCAAATGTATATATGACTATTTATGAATGTTCATAGCAGCTTTATTCCTAATTGCCAAAACTTGGAAGCAACCATGATATGCTTCAGCAGGTGAATAAAACTATGGTAGTCCAGACAACGAGATATTATTCAGTGCTTATAATAAGAGTTGTACAGTGTTGTAAACCAGTGTTACTGCAATAAAGTAAATAAATATAAATGAGCTGTAAAGATATGAAAAGAGGGACTTTAAATGCATATTACTAAGTGAAAGAAACCAGTTTTCTAAAAAGGCTACATATTTATGACTCCAAATTTCTGACATTTGGGAAAGGCAAAGCTCTAGACATAGCAAAGAAGGTAATTGGCTGTCAGGGTTTGGTGAGAAGGCATGAATAGGTGGAGCACAGAGGATTCCTAGAGCAGCGCATGACACTATGATGATGGCTGCATGTCATTATTTGGCTACATTTGTCCAAATGTATACCACATCCATTACCATAGAATGCACCCCACCAGGAGTGAACTGTAAACTATGGGCTGTGGGTGATTATGACGTGTCAATGTAGGTTCACCTTTGGTTAAAAGAATGTACCACTCTGGTAAGTAACACTGATAAGGAGGGAGGCTGTGCACATGTGGGGGCAGGGGAAATAAGGAAAATCCCTGGACCTTTCCTTCCATTTTGCTAAAAGTGTTCAAAACTAATCTTAGTTAAAAATTATAGAAACCTTGGAATTTAAAGGGTATAAAACACTATTCAAAAGTAAGTTGATGGGGCAAATACTGTCCCCTACAAAACCTTAGCTAACCCTAGAGATAATATGTGTGGAATGTAACAATTTTAAAGCTCTCCTAACTTCCCTTCATTAAAAAGGCAGCTTAGCAAAGAAAAATACCGGATGGTCTCACTCATAGCATGAATTTAGAAAACCTAAATAAGGGACCAGGAAAAAGTCTAATTATAATAAAGTAAAAATCAAAATCAATAAGCAACTATAAACAGACACACTATGGTTGGGGGGAGAAGGGAATAGGATCAAAACAAGTGGGGTGGTAATTGTATGGGGACTATAACCAACATGAAAATGCATACATTGATGCAAAAATGAAAAATGATGTAAAAAGTATTTTTTTTTAAAAAAGTGAATAAAAGGGCAGCTTATGACTATGTCTTTTTCCATCAAATCTTCTATGTTCCAGGGACCTCAGGGTACCCTAAAAGTTACGGCTAACAGTTGGAGTTATTGCAGAAATAATTTCCAAACTATTGCAAATTTATACTCAGTTGGTATATTGGGAGATGTAGGATTTCATGTGCCATTTCTCCATGTTCAATGTGCATGCACCAACCTTCCTGCTCTTTTTTCCTGGTAGCTGAAGCTGCTCTGGTATTTTTATTGTTGCCAATTCCTTTCCCTACTCCCTCATAATTACTGTCCAAAGGTCAAAAGATAATTATGAAATAGCTATAAACAGAAAAATTATAAATGGGCCTTTCTCAGGACTAAGTTTGGATGATGATGTGCTTTGACAGATGGAAGGAGAAAGTTCAGATATTAGCTCTGCTGCCCATGAGTTCCATTCCACTTTAGTTTTCATTATTATCTTCTGTCCCTTTCCCTAATAAATCTGCTCTTTAAATATATATTAAAAAAAACTGGTTTGAGGTAACAGATCCAAAGCTTCCAGACATCAAACAGAGGCCTATTATATATTGTTAGTAGGAATACAAAATAGTAGAGCTAAGAGGTGGAAACACCCTAAATAACCACCAGTGGCTGAATGGATAAAGAAAACTTAGTATATACAAGCAATAGAGTATTATTCAGCATTTAAAAAGAAGGTGCCTGCATGGTGGGTGAGGTGTGGTAATATACAGCTGAAGATGCGTGATCCTCTATCTCTCAATCATATGCAGCCATTGTGAACCAATGTGACCTCATTTTAAAAAATACCTCTCTATATCTAGCTCTATATAAAAGATTATTCTATACATTCTTAGTGAGACAGACAGACAGGTAGGAAATCCTACCCTTTGTGAAATCGTGGGCAGATCTGGAGGACATGTGCTAGGTGAACTGAGAATCACAGAATGGCAAAGACTGCATGACACCTCTTTTATGAGGCATCTAAAATAGAAATAATATGGAATGATGGCTGCCAGGGGCTGGGGGAGGAGGAAGAGGGGAGTTGCTGTTTACCAGGTATAAGGTGTAAGGCAAAAAGAATACTCTTGGGTGATCTGCTGTATGACATTGTGCACATACTGAGCAATACTGCAGTGTGTACTCAATCCGTTAGGGGGTGGGTCTCCCAGTTAGCGTTTGTAAGAGCCCTTTCCTTCATAATAGAGTCAACACTGTCAGATGATGTAAAGGGCTAAAATTTTAGCAAGGACTAAAATGTCCCTATGGGTATCAAAGGTGGCATTTCAGATTGCTAAAATCAGACCAATAGCTCCCTTTCCAAAATGGTGTATTTTCAGAGATGAAGCTCCATTATGTTTGGCCATCAGCATTTCAAAGTCAAAGCCAAGGTGAGTGTACCGCTGCACTCTGCGCCAGAATTTCTTTGAGCAGATTTTTGGTAGGATGGTTCCTCCAGACCGCAATTTAAGTGTTAGCAGGGGGCTGACTCCTGTCAGAAAAAAAACTCCAGGAGACTTTGAGAGAAAAGTCCACACACCGTCATCGCAATCTTGCCAGTTCTGTGTGAGCTGCACTGCACCACCACCATTCCTGAAGAAAAAAAAAAGTTCTGATCTCAAATTATTCCTAAACGTGATTATTACTGTGGAAGAAGAACGTTCTGGTAGTCATTTAATAGCAAACCTTTCTCGTGAAGGTTGTTTGACATTCGGATGACTTAGCTGTTGTTAACTTAAGCCACAAGGGAAAAAAAAAAACTAAATTTTGCTAACTTGCTCTGTGTCGGATGCTTTTCTGAATATTCTACATGTGTACTACTTTATTAACTATTAACAATAATCCAGAGGAGGTACAATTATTACTATTTTTATAGGTGACAAAACTGATCATCGAAGAAGTAACATGTTCACTGTCACATTAATTATCAGTAAACCAGAAACAAAGCACTAGACTACATAATCCCCACATTATAGTTTTTCCAGAACAGCACATCACAAATCCTTTCCACCATGGTATATTTGTTGATTTCATTTAATTAGGTGAATTCCATTTGGCAGTGGGATGAAAATAAGATTAGAAGGATCAAGAAACACTAGTTACAGGCCTCCCCTGGTAGCGCGGGCAGTTGAGCGCAGCACTGTGAAGCTGTCCGCAGCCTCTGCAGTGTGGGTTCGATCCCGGCCTGCAAGCGAGAATCCCACATGGCACAGCAGACCTCTCCTGTCTCACCCGCTGCCCCCCTCATCAGTGTATTTCAGTCAGTCTGCCTGTTCTGTTCCCCACTGTCTCTGGTGAATCCTCTCACCTTCCCGCACATATGGCCTGTACCCCAGTTCTCGTATGCATGAATAAATCTTAAAAATCAACAAGAAACACTAATAAAAATATTGTACAAATCATATCCTAATCGCTAACTGTGTATGTTGACTTGAGCTTTATTGTTGTATATTCATTTGATATTGATTTTCTATCTTCAAATATGCATCAGCCCTATCAAGAGAAAGAAATCTTTTTGTTCTCCAAAGAAACTCCAGCACTTAGAACAGGAATAACACATGATAAATGTAAAACAAATATTTGATGAATGAATAAAAAGACAACTTGTTTCCTATTTTTCCTTCCCTTGTATTGTAATTCACACTGTATAAAATATTTAATATTTTTTTCTATTTCTACCACAGACATTAGTATGTCAAGAAGGTGCTTTTAGTTTCCTAAGCATTTCCTGAGTCATAATGTTCAAAATGGCTTATGTTTCTCAAAATTGTGAATTCTCCCTGTCATCTGTTTCTTCCTACCCTCATTTGCTATCCCATGAGCTTCACTTTGCTATTTTCAGGGTGAAGATCTGGATATTGAGAAATCAGTCAAAGGTAACAGAACAAAAGACACTTGAATGCTTCGTTCTAAAAACTTTTGAGAAACATAATGGTAGAAGCTGATAGCAAGTGGGGCAGATTTTAGTGAGGGCCGAGCTTAGTCTGTCCGGAAACTATAAGGCAGCTGTGAGCAGACCACCAGAAGTTCCACCAAGAGCAGGTTTCCCACATGTGGCTGTGTCAGCTTGGCTGCGCAGGCCACTGTGTGGCTATTGTAGCGGAAGCTGCTGTATACCTGATACCCAGTAACAATTGTAAGAGAATGGGGATTCTTGCCTTGTGACCTCTGAGATTTTCCAGTAGATGTATTTGTCATATTTTTCTGTTATCAAGCAGCTAGGAGGTTGGGAGGGTAAATGAATGGCTCACTCGGGCATTCAGCTTAGAGGCGTGAGGGCATTTCTCCCAGGCGGCCAGTTCCTGGTAACACAGGTGCTAAGAATTAATTTCTGGTGTCTGTAAAGCCTACATTTTGGGAGGAAGAAAAAAAACAACACTTGTCAAGTGTCAGTAATTAGAGAAAGCCATTTCCGCAGAGTTTGCGATGGCCATCTGGAGTTACTTTGACCTTTCTCTTCAAGTTAAGAGTCAGCAGAGGCACAGCCATTAGACACTTAAAAAACATATTTTCACCATGCATTGTTGACCACACACCTGCACTATTAGGCTGTTTTAAAAAAAAAAAAATCATAAGGAGTGCAAAGTGTTCTCCTACCTTGCCTAGCAGGAACAGAATTGTAAACAGAAATGCCTGATGGGTTTCAAGGTGACATGCTGTTTTCCAATCATCTCTTTCATGGCGCACTATTTGCGCTTAGGTAGTCACCAAAGCAATGCAATTAAAGCATTAAAGTGTCCTTTCATTACTTCACCTTTTAGGATCCAATTTATCCGGCATTTTTTTAAACCAGTAGTTTGAAGCTCAAATCTTTTACAACTCTCAGATAGAACAGATGGCACAGCCATATTAGCAGTGACACTATATATACACACCAAGTGCACTGGTGCTATTATCTGGTTAAGTGGCTGTCAGCATTTCCATTACAAACCCAGCTTTCAAGGGTCTATAATTCAGATACTTTAAATAACATCTGGCTGAAACTTGGTGTATAGAAATGATGAGTGTTGAGTAAAAATTAGTATAATTTTGTGAATGTGTGAATACTTCTGGAAGATTCAGCTTGATCAATTGGGTCCTTTTTTAGTGATGACTTTCACTTATCAGTATATTTTAGGGCCCTTAGTACATGCCACTCATTCATTCATTCATCAAATACTTATTTCACATTTACCATGTGCCCGGTTATAAGCACGACAGAGTTCCCTCTCCTCCCAGGACTTACATATTTGGGAAGAAAATTTGAATTCAGCAAATAAAATACAAATAAATGAATGAATCTCAAGGCAGGATGTATAGGTAGGGACTAGAGTATATTTCATAAAGCATTCTCAGTGTTTGAAATAGCATGTCTTGATCTTTCTGACTTCTTATTCCACTATCACAAAAGTAACAATACTGCCCTTAATATGTACATTGTCAGTCATAGTAACAAGAATCGATGGAAAATACATCCTGAAACAATTCCAGGTTTTTGTATCCTTTTGTCCAGAGGAGGAAAGGGTATTCCGGTTGTGTAGGGATGAAGGCTTTACCATCTGGGGAGTCCTCTCTTATGAAGCTGTATCTCTAGACATGAAGACAAACAGGTATGAAAGTTGATGTCTAGAATGAGGAAAGAATTAAAAGTTACAAGTACATAAAAGCTCACACACACATCAAATCAAAAATCCTGGTCCTGGAGAGCAGCTCATGTAAGTGACAGTCTGAAGCTTTAGCGTCCTGACTGACCTTCACGGTGGGTGTGGCTCTCAGGACAGGGGTCACCCTGGGCCAGTGTGGTGATTTGAGACTAACCTTAAAACCGAGGAACCTACAAAAAGTTGGATGCAAATTTGGAAGAAAACAGACAACATAGGACTGTTGACTGATTTGTAATCAATGACAAGAAACAAGTAACACAACAGAGACCAGGAGAATTTCTACTTTTAATTTCTGTCGGGTGCCTATGATTTTTTTTCCCTTTAAAACCACCTATCTATCATTGTCTGAAAACTTCTGTTTTTAAGGCCAGGATATTGTTTTCTCTCTAATGGGCAAATTAATTTTATGTAGCAAAAAAGTCACCTCCTGCAGTAATGAATGTTTGGCACACTTAAGACAGGGATCATAAGGCCATGTTTCATGTTTATGGAAAAAAGCATTATAATAAGATAAAGAATCCATAGGAGTGAGAAGTGATCATGGGTGATAATGATTTACTTACTGTGGGTAAATCTAGAGAGGAAAGAGTACAGGCTTGGGAGACAAAGATTCAAGTTCAAGTCCATGTTTTGAATCATATTAGATGAGATCCCTGAGGTAAATTAATTTCTCTCTCAATCTTATTTACTATAAAACTTCTATAATAATATCTTCACTGTAAGGATGTCTTCAGGCTTAAATGAGATTTCTGTGTCTATAAAATTACAGAGCAAAAGGCAATAAATACCAGCTCTGTCCCCATCGGCACTGGCATGTAGTGGTGAACTTTGAGTATGTCAAGTAAAGAAAATCTGTTGTCCACAGCCCAGTCTTCTTTCTGGTAACCTACAATCTTCTTTCTGTTCACAGTCTTCTTTCTGGTAGCTTTCACTCTCCATGGCATATATCACCATTAGGGTGGTGTCTATTGTGACAGCCTCTCTCGGCACTGAACGATGATAGCCTTGTACTACAAGCGCTTCTAGGGAATTACCCCGCTCTCTTTAAAAGGAGCAGCTCTCTCTCTCTCTGTATTACAGACTTATTTGTTTATCATGCACAATATCTTGTAGGTATAATGATCACAGTTCCTTTGTTCAAAGATATCCCACTAGCCAGCCAATTATGTTGGTGATCTGTTCCTTTCCTTTACAGCCCAAATGCTCCCTGCTCTCCAATTCATGGGAACCCTTAAGAACACCATATGCTCAAATTGCTTCACTCTGTACTTAGTCCCTCTTCTACTATTATCCCCGTCTGTGTAACTGCATGCTTTGGGGAATGGATACTTGACTTTTCGTTGGTTTTAAATCCAAGTTACTGCCCGGTTTATTTACATGTGCTTTCTGTAATTGCTTTCTTCGGGTATTTAAGGTATTTAATTTGTTTCATGTTTACTTGACTAAAAATCTTGGTTAAAACTGTGTTCTGAGAAAATGTGGAAAGTTTCTAAGTTGCCCATCTTACTCCTAGTTTGCACTTCTAAGGATATGACCATTTACATCTCAATATAATTGCTGAAACACATCCTGTCTTTGTTCCTGAATCATTGCACAATAGTTCTAAGTCTCCACTTTCTACAGTCATCTCATCTTTCATTTATTTAGCCATTTAACTTAGTTAAGATAAAGAACTAGCCTCTTAATGAAAATTTAGTCATTTTTAATTAATTAAATAGCATAAAAATAACGTTGTTTAACTCCAAATGGTTATGTATGACTGCTGGTGGGGGTGTTACCAGTATGATGCCATCAATCATTATTGTGATGACTGCAAGGTTATAATAAATCTGAGATTGTCTTGATGCTTTCATCAATATCAGCACTGTTTCTGTATCTGCTTTAAGGTTCATTTTGACCGACTCCTTAAACTAAAATATCCATATCATATTTATAACTCCCTGGAGAACTGGTTAGTCACATTGCTTTGCATCAAAATGGTATCTTTGGTTAATGGTTTTCTGGTAGAGTTTTGTTTTCATTGTTCTGTAGTGGAGGTGGTTTCATGGAATACGTTTGTCTCCTGTCTCTACTTTATGAAAGGAATGAATAATCTCTTAGAGATATCAGATTTCCCCTCTGTAGTATATAGCAAATATAAGAAAATACGGAAGCATATTGTAATGCTGTCTGTGCCAAGCTTCTTCCTGTTTAGGGGCAAAGGTTTCACTATGTATTTCGGAATACAAAATTTCCACAAGCAGAAGGTGGAAGATTTCAGAAAGGTATTTGAAAAGTCAAGAAGAAACTTTAACCTAATGTATGAGCCCTCTTAATATTGGATAGGGGTGAGGTTCACTGAAGGGGTAGCCCTTTGTTTATACTTCTTAAACTGGAGCTCCATGGACACATCTCAGGGAGTACCAGTGAATACAAATCTCAAGTATGATGTACCTTCTGTGACTGTCCATTCTACTTGAAATCTTGGGAGGGGGAGGTGAGAAGAGAATAATATAATTGTAAATAATTTATTGGAAAGGATCATATAGCTATATTACTGAATGGAATGTGAAGTACTTTTGATTAGACATGAGACTTCAAAAATATTCCCAGCCTGGTGGTTGGTGAGCTTCTATGTATTATGACTAGTTGTTCCAAGGGGAACACGGCCATTCGCCGCTGTCCCTAGTGTTACCAATAAACTACTTGGCAATAATTTTGAAATTTTCACCTTACAGGTATAATAAGTTAGAGACATATTATTGTATTTCTAAGGGTGGTTATTATAGTGATTTAAGCTTTTCTCTAATACAAATTTCATTTTCTAATTGGTCTAATATATATGTCACACTTACCATATATATATATATTTCTTCTGACACATAAATCTATTCATAAAGGATTAGCAGTAATCACTATCTAGCATTACTGTATCTAGAGCATGCTGGACTAGACTGGAATGTACATGATGTTGTAGCTTGACCATTGTGCATGTGCACTTAAATTTTGACTGATAAAAGTAAAAATACAGATTTAAAAGACGATATTTAATCAATACTTTTTATTTAGATTTTTCTTATTAGGGAGTACATATATGAAAATATTTCTTCAAAATTTTGGGCATCAGTCCACTAACAATACTCTTTCTTGCATGTATGTGTGTACACATACACACACACACACACAGACTTACTCCCTCCACTTTTAAAGGAAAATTACTAAAAATCAATAACTAACTGAATAAAATGAACAAACACTCAAAGTGTTTTGGGGGAAAAAAAAGATACTGCTGTGCATTTTCTGGATTAGCAAATCAACATGTAGTTTCCAGCTGCCTATAGGGGGAGCTGCTGCACTACCGAACGCTGAAGACATGGCCTTTACTTAGATGTCTACAATTTTAAGCCTATTTTACCAAAATAGAAAAGAAAATACTAAGGGCTTATTAACATGTAATTGTGGAAAGCAATTTTTTTCTTTCTTCACAATGTCACAGATGTCAACTGAATGTGTCTAAGGAAGTTGATACTCCAATCTGTTGGTAAAACAGCGGGTTTTTTTTTTTTTGTTGTTTGTTTTATTTTGTTTTTGGAAGAACATAGACCAGGTGTCAAGGCAATGTGTTGAATGTGGGCTGCACAATACAAAAAAAAAAAAAAAAAATTTACAAAAGAATAAAATAATACAATTGCGGGGGGGGGGGACAAAAGAGTGATCCCTTCACCAACACTTCTTCACCAATAACTCAGGGAAAGAGCACCATATGATATGGATTTTAATAAATTTATGTTAAAACTTAATGACTATTACTTGAAATGTGATTTTTTTTAAACAAATGATAGAATCATCATGGAGGGAACAAATTGGCAGTAATTAAGATGATATTTGTCAACTCTTTTTCTATGCCAAGAAACAACAAGCTATAAGTCACTAATTTAATTAAATTCTGATGGAAACCTCAGTGTCTTTATTTCCTAACTCTTAGCTAAGGGTTATGAGTACAAATTATTTTCAGTTATTGTTTTCAAGAGAATCTAGCAATCTAAGTTAAAGTATACATCAGTTAATGAGATAGAAATACTTTAAAATCTAGATGACTACAATGAAGTTATTGATGAATTGAAATAAGATAATTTGAAGATTTGAGGCACAGTTCCCAGGGTTATAAAAAGTACTAGTCGGTAACCACATTTAAAATCCAGCAAAGTTTGTGCTTAAGCAATAAAATTATTTCTTTTGTAAAATTAAGCATCTAAATGAAAAATAATGGTATCTTTTATTGGTGAAATTTATGTAAATTGCTTTGTTATTTGCTTTTTCAATGGGCCCAAGGAATTGTAAATTTTTTAGATTTCTTATTTTATCTTAAGAATTCAATTTTATGATAATGTTTTGAGATAACAGAGCTGGTTATATTATAAAAGTTTAAATATTTATAATGCTTTGTACCTGCTGACTTATAGAGACTAAACAGATCCTGTACATATTTCTCTGAAGCATTATTTTCCCTTTTATAGTTACTAAATTCAATGCCTGAATCAGGCTCATAAATTACATAAATTATTGGTTAGTATAGTTACAATAGTTCTTTCCACATGCTACAATCTTAACCACAACTTTTATAAAGCATAAATTGACAGAGTGAAAGGGCTAACAGTTTTCTTTTTTACTTCAACCAATTTTCAGTAATTAATTATCCTGAAATTTACTAAATCCACGCTAGAGAACAATAAACTTCCAAGTTTCTTCCTATAGGAACAGCATGCTTCCTATTAAGGTGCTAAGAGAATGTGTAGAGGAAGACCAAGTTTGTAACAAAAATATTTTCATAGAAATGGAAATATATAATTTTATATTCTTCACACACACAGCTATCAAAAAATCTCTGACGTTATTTCTCTGAAACTGGAATATATCAAAAGAACTAGAGAAAGTTTAGGAGAAATGATTATTTCCATCTGCAAGGCTGTTATATACTACTTTTCATCTTAGGAATTTCAAAGTCTTTAGTGCATGAACTGACTTACTCAATAAATAATGTATGCATTCAGCCTGATGTGAAACAAAAGAAGAGAAAGTGAAATCTGAGGTTAATCAACTAGTTAATTTTAAGAGTGATATTAATTAATTCAATGAACATGCACTGTGCATTATGCCTGACATGATAGTTATCCTTGAAAATGAGTACTCTGGTGAACTATCATGCTTGTTCCTTCGTGGATAGGTCTAAATACATATAAAACCTAAGAATCTGGACAAGGGAGAGAAGAGAGAGGTGAAACCCAGACATCTCTTTTTATAGGTAAGTAAACTCAGAGATCCCAGTAGTGGTACAAAGAAAGGGAGGACAGGAGTTCATAGAGAAAGTTCCAAAGGCAGTGAATATTGAAGTATATTGTATACTTCAAATATAAATTACTTTGAATATAAATTACTCTATTATTCCAATGAAACACACACACACACCTACTCATATAGAAATATTTTGGCCAATATGAATATAAAATCTCAGATTTGTAGATATAAGTATCTCTTTATAATCTCTGTATGAATTTAGCTAGATATGTTTAATATCATATATAATATTTTTAAATATTTCCTTATTCCACCCACATTTAAGAAAATGATTTCATTAAAATGCTTCACTGCCAATGTCCTCCCATACATTCTCTATGTCTTCAAACACAGTTTTCTATGTTTTGGTGATAAATGATTTTATTTACTTATTCATGTATGACATTGAGAAATTTGAAGATACATTTTTTTTTAATTGAAGTGACATTGTATCATAGCATTATGTAATTTCAGGCATGCCTCCTAACAGTGTGTTCTAGAACACATAGTCACCACTGCAGTTATTTGAAACAACCCATTTTTGATTATCTATTTGGTATTCTTACTGAAAATGTTAAGTAAACCCATGCGTGCCTATTTGCATATTATGAAGACTTTAAAAACTTATCCTCTTGACATACATTTGTGATCTCCACCAAATAACGCCTTCTGATAATTCTTTTAAAAGTAGTCTTGGAGGGCCTCCCCTGGTGGCACAGCAGTTGAGCGCTGGGCTGTGAAGCTGCCCACAGCCTGAGCAGTGCTGGTTTGATCCCCGGCCACCAGCGAGTGTCCCACAAGGCGTGACAGACCTCTCCTGCCGCCCGCTGCTCCCCTCAACAGTGTACTTCATCAGTCTGCCTGTTCTGTTCCCCACTCTGGCTCTGGTGAATTCTCTCACCCTCTGGCGATTCTGACTGTACCCAGTGCTTGTATAAATAAATAAAGAAATCTAAAAAAATAAATAAATAAAAGTAATCTTGGAAAGGCTTGCATTCCATGACCTTTGACAGTTTCCATATTGATGTATGAGATAGCTCATTTCTGTTTTTTTGGAGGGGAGCATTGCTAAATCAGAATTTCCCAGAGTTAAGGAGTATTTTAAAATGTTCAAAGTTTGAAAGTTCTGGGTAATGTTAATGTAAACTTTTGGGAAACTTTTATTTAGTAATGTGCAGTGTGAATTTATAGGCAAAAAATATAGCAGTGATATTTCCCTTTTTAAAAATGACATAACCTCAGTTTGTGGTGTATGTGTAGCATTTTATAAGAATGAATAACGTGTGTGTGTGTGTGTGTGGGTGGGTGAATATTTTATAAGAATGAAGCTCTGTGGCACATGTTGCAAAGAAAAAAAAAAAGTTGTGCTTTACTACTGGTGATACAAATAAGGGCCTACAAGCACCATAGAGTGTCAAGCGTGCAGGGTAGGACATAAAACTGGCAAGGTCCCTGGGGCTTTTGTATACCACAAAAGGATTGGGAGCTGTGTGGGGCTGGCATTTAGACAGAGTGGGGTGGGGGAGGGGGTGGGAGGCTGAGGAGAGGTATATAGTATATTCTAGAAATCACTGCACATGGTCATATTCAAATGATATTTAAGAGTTATATTAAGTAGGGTTAGCTTGAATAATTCATTTAGTAGTAACATGGTTAAAACTATTAGGCTTGAATTCATTCAAATTTTTATGCCAAATTGATTTATACATTTTGGCATGAGTTAGCACAATGCCTTATTTTTAAATAATCCATACAATGCAACTGCTGACAGCTACAAATGACACTCTGTGATTTTTTTAAAAGGTGTATCTACATCCTAATACAGATTGCTGACAAGCAAAACGCTTTTTCCTTGCGTTGTGGAAGGACTAACATGAACTTCAAAGGAGTTCTCCCAACTAAATTTACTTTAGAAGATAAAGTAAATGCTCTCCTGGCGAATGCAGAGTCTCAACAAGGAATATCTCCTGGCTGAATGAGGAGAAAGAGGAGGTAGGAGTAATGTTTCCATTTGGGGGAGAGTGGCTTTTTACAGTCTCAAATTCTGAGAATGTACAAACCACTAACGGTACTTTTCCTCTTGTCTTCTACTCCTCTGCTTTCCTCTCACATATTCTTCATTTCTTCTCTTACTCATTTTTCAAATCAAAGGAGACATGAGTAGGAAGGGAGGTGTCACGCTAAAGAAAGGAATTTCTACATTTCCAGTATAACTACCCTGGAACTCAAAGGAATCTCCTTGCTGGATTGTCTCCATTACAGTTTCCAGTTCTGTGCCATTCATTCCATTCTGGTGTGTAGTCTCCCCACTCCTGAAATTCCTCTTGCAAAGGTCAGGGTGATAGCATCCAACGGCTACTGACATGATCTCAATATCAAAGCAGGATTCAGTGGATCAGATCTGCTGACTTCCATGCCTCTGCCCCCTGGAGCTTTTCCTTGATCTCACCTGGCCACTCGATTTCCATTTCTGTCAGTGGCTCCACCTTCTGTGAGCAACATTCAAACTCTGTAAGTCCTACATAGCTTTACCTTAGAAGATTTGCAGTTATGGTTCTCCTTTGACTCACTTTCTCTGTGATGGGTCCTTACCACTCTTGAGCTACAGCCGAGCCTTAGGCCCCTGACCTGACTGGTCTTATGCCTACTGACCTAGATAGCTTCCGATTTTTACATTAAGCACAGTTATCTACCCAGTTCTTAAATTTATACTTTCAGGTGAAAAAAGTCTCAGAATTTGTTTTCATCCCTTTTGCTATGGTTTACCTATGCAGACTGAAATAAACACAGAGTCTGGAAAATATCTGGGATACAATTTGGGTGGAAAGTAGTGAAAAATCGTTTAGAAGGCATATTCCATTTATTCTCTCTTCACAGACCTGTAAATCTCCAACGTCATGGATTCAGAGGCCTTTTTCCAGAATCTATTGGGGTCGTCGTCTTTACAAAGCGGTGCCATGGCTTCTTTCAGATACAAACAATAAATGAATATATTTGACCTTCAACAGCTTGTTTCTAGTCATCAACTGATCTGTAATCAACCACTTCAAAATGTAGTGGCTTGAAGTTACATTTAGCTTGATTGTAGCTTCAGAAACCATGCAATATCACTTCCACTTCATTCTGGTCATAGAGGCCCAGGTTCTAGGGGAGAGGAAATCTACTCCGCATCTTGCTAGGCATAGGTCAGTATTCTAGTTATTTTAGCAAAATATAATCTTCCATATATTTGCAGGTGAATAACTTTTTTCTTGGTCCAAATAAAGTCACTGCCACATATTAATCATATGATATTGAATAAAATAAGTGAAAACTTACTGTATTATAATCAGGTATTTTTCTTGGGAAAATCAACTAGATAAATAAAACATTGCACTGTAATCTGGACTAATGCAAACTATTGTCTAGAACTCTAAACCAGACACCTTGCAAGTAGAGCCATATACATCAACCCAAGAGATAGAAAGTGAATGTAAACTTAGCTTGGGAACTAGAGATTTGAAGAGACTGCCTATCCTTTTAAAGCTCTGCATGGACATATACTTTTCAGCAATTATAGAAGTAGCCAGAACACTAAAAGCTCTTTTCAAATATAAAATATAGGATCGTGAAAATGCATCACTTTTATGTCATTTATATTTCATTTTTAATTTAAACCTCAATCAGCCTTCCTTTCCTAATTTGATCCATCCATTTCCCCCTCTGTACATTACAGTCCCCACTTAAAATGTAATCCCTTTTTACAATAGATGGTTTTTCTAAGAGTAAGATAACTGCAATTATAAGATTGAAGGAGAAAAGGATGAAGTTAAATACTTCAAATAATTCCATATTAAGTGTTAAGAACAGGAAATCAAGGGTGCTGACATGGCGGAACAGAGGACAAATGTATCAAAGGAGAAGGATTTTTCTTTCAAATTTACTGATCCCCCTGATGATTCCTAGATTAAGTTAAAATTTCTCAGCTGTGACTACACAGCCAAATGAAAAACAACCAAGTGAAAACAAGTCATTTTAGCATGAGCATTATTTCAGGAGAATCATTCCTAAAATGTTAGTAAAAGAGGTGCCTTGAATTATCTCTTCAAATAACTAGCTCAAATAAAAGTGACAGAAGCCCTTTTCTTTCCTCTACACTGATCACACACTCATATGCACTTATATTTCTCACTGCTCATTGGCCTGCTTCCTCCACTACTTGCATAGCTAAAACATTTGGATTTCTTTTTCTATAATGTCTAATTTAATCCTGAAAGGACCCCTATTGGTATCCAATAAAACACAGGATGGAGTATATATGGTATCATGATCTCTTAAAAACATATTTTCTTAGACAAATACCAGATGGTTTCACTCATATGTCGAATATAGACAAACAAAAGAATGTGTCAGACAAAACCAAACTGAAAACCCTAAAAATCTAACTGTAGAACTGAGGCTACCAGAGTGGGAGGGGATGGTGGAGAGTAAAGCATGGAAGGGGTCAAATGGACTATGGCAGAAGACTGTGGGTGCCTTGGTGGTGGATGTGGTGAGGGAATATACATATGAGCTGTGAACCTATATCCTTGAGTTATATACAGGGTTACAAACCAGTGTCACTACATTAAAAAAATAAAACCAACAAGTATTTTGTTACAAGTCCACATATGCAGGGATGTACAAAGGAGACAAATGTTGGTGGGTAGGGGGAGACACATGATTACCACCTTTTAAAACTCAACCTATAAAATCAGAACAGTCTCTCATATATTAAAACAAACATTTTCCCATTGTCTCTATTCCAGTCACTCAATTCTCCTGAAGCAGGAAGGGTGGTAAACAGTATGAAAATGTATCCTCTACTGGGTATAGTTAAAGCACCAGAGGATTATCTCAATTTTTGAAGCTGTCTGCATGAACCAGAGTTGGAGATAGACCCTGCTCCTCTAGGAAACAGAAAAGTTAGTGTCTGCACAGTAGATTCATTTTATTGCTTTGCAAGGGCTCCAAGGGGTCAGGGGAGACTCTTGCAGGAGAAAATGTGGAAGACCACTTTACCCTCAGAATTTGTAGGGAAAACTGGACAGTCACATATACAAGAATGAAACTAGACCACTATTTCACACCATGCACTAAAACTAATTCAAAATAGATAAAGACTTGAATGTAAGAACAGTAACCTTAAAATACATAGAAAAAAAAAAAAAACAGGCAAAACACTCCAGAAAACAGGCTTCAAAGATGCCTTTGGGGATTTATCTCCAACAGTAAGGAAAACAAACTACAAAGCTCTGCAAAGCAAAAGAAACTGTCACTAAAACAAAAAGACACCCTACCAAATGGGAGAAAATATTTGCACACCATACATGTGACAAGGGATTGACCTGTAAGATATACAAAGAAATCATGCAACAAAAAGAGAACAATTAATCTAATCAAAAAGTGGGCAGTGAGCTTAAAGAGGCAGTTCTCCAAAGACGGCATACAGATGGCCAAAAGACAAATCAAAAAATGCTCATTATCACTCGTGATCAAGGAAGTGCAAGTCAAACCCACAGTGAGATCACTTCATACCTGCGAGAATGGCCCGTATCGAAAAGATCAGAAGCAACCAGTGTTGGCAAGGGACGCTCTTACACTGTTGGTGGGAATGTGGATTGGCCCAATCCCTGTGGAAAACATCGTGGATGTTTCTCAAAATATTAATAAATGGATCTACCAGAGGACCCAACAATTCCAACCCTAGGTTCGACCTGAAGAATTCAAAAAACACTAATTCAAAATGGGCACTCCTGTGTTCACTGCAGCGCTATTTTCATAGGCCAGCTACGGAAACAACACAGATGCCCCCAAACAGAGGCGTGGGTCAGGAAGAGGTGGTGCACACACGTAATGGAAAATAACTCGGTTATTTCCAAAAAATAAACTCTTGACATTCACAACCGCATGGATGGAGCTGGAGGGGATTATGTTAAGAAAAATAAGCCAGAAAGACAAAGACAAATACAAGATGGTGTCACATATGCGTGGAATAGAGAGAAACAAAATAGTCAGGAAAAGCCAAACTAATAAACCCTTGAAATATGACTGTGTTGCTGAGGCTACTAGAGTGGGACGGGAATTGAGGAGAACAAAGTGGCAGGGGACACAATGGACTGCAGGTGCTTGGGTAGGGATGTGGTGTGGTAATGAAGGGGCGATCCTATACCTCTGAAACATAAAAAAATGTAAACCAATGTTACCTCAATAAAAACAAATCTTCATAAAATTCAATCACCTTGTGGTAGACCTACTACTGGGAACATTAAGTTTGGGATGTTAATAGTATCTTTTAAAATCATATTTTAAAGTGCTTGCCACACATAATTTTTTTTTTTTTTTATAGAGGCATGTTTTATTTATTTGTTTGTTTTGTTTATACAACCACTGGGTACAGTCAGAAGCGCGGGAGGGTGAGAGAATTCACCAGACCCAGAGCAGGGAACAGAACAGGCAGACTGACGAAGTACACTGCTGAGGGGAGCAGCGGGCGGCAGGAGAGGTCTGCGCGCGCATGTGGGACCCTCCTCCAGTGGCCGGGGAGCAGCCGGGGATCGAACCGGCGCCACAGAGGCTGCAGGCAGCTTTGCAACCCAACGCTCAACCGCTGCGCCACCGGGGAGGCCGCACACATGATTTTTTTTTAATCATAAAAGTTGACTATATTCTTATTTAATTCTAAAAAAATACATTCTCTAAGTTTTGAAGTGTTTTTAAGTACACTATCAGAGCTCTTGCCACAACTGATAGCCTTTCTTCATTTCTGACACCATAAACCTTTAACTCATTTTACTTGTATTACTGCATTACATGTGCCCCGCTTTAGATTCTGGGTTCAAGGAATTATTCTGGGAATCTGGATCATTGTTTTCTAAGCTAAAGGAACTGATTCCACCATTTTATCATTAAGAACAATGTTTCTTTGTGACAGACTGTTTCTCATTCTGGGGCCCAGAGGTAAAGTTCATTTCTCACCCTTCTTTATGGTTGTCCTAGGGCCTTATTACAGAGTTTTGACCAGGGGGGTGTGAGGAAAGTCCAGTACACAGCTTTCGGGCATAAATCAGAACCTCGGTCCCAGATCACATGCAGTCTATCGACACTGTTCTCCAGAGCCTGGACAGAGGACGCTAGGATATCCGCGCCAGGAAACAGAAGGCTCACAGAAACTCGCAGCTCTGCTTCAGGCTATGCTCATCACTAAGCAGCCTCTGAGACAGATGAACGTGCAGAAGGCTTCTAGGGTAGCCTTGTAAAAGATGCGTGGACGGGGAAAAAAGGAGGATCGCGCAGAAGCAGCTGAGTTCAGGGCAGTCTTCAGCGGGGCTACTGCAGACTCTCTGAGAAGTCCCGGGAAGGCAGTGACTCTTCATAGCTCAGCTTCACCTGCGTGTGCTAATCGGTGTCTGGACACAGGCTGCCCTAGGAGCAGGGCATGATCGTGGGCAAGTTGCCTTTCTTCAGCTGAGGCAATCCCAAAAGGGATGACACTTTAGGGCTTTTACCACCAGCGCTCACAGTATCTGGGGAGAATGCGCTGTATTATCTCAGGTGGTTCTGGGAGTTGGACAGTGGCAGCAGCTCCCTCAAGGAGAGCTGTCTAGTGCACATAAATCGTGCCTTGAGTGAAAACCAAAACCTAAACAATAATGTTGAATCGAAATGATGCAGGAATTTATCCATGCCCATGGCTAGTGTTAATTCCACTGCCCCACAGCCAGTTCAAGGGATTTCCCTTCTATTCCCAGTGGGTTAAGAATATTTAAAATCATGAATAATATTGAATTCTATGGAAAACTTCTTAGGCTACATATATTTTATTCTTTTTGATATTTTTGTCAGTCTTATTATTTGATCATTTTTTATTTTAATGTTTAAATTTGTAACTATTTAGGGGCCTCACCGGTGGCGCAGCAGTTGAGCGCTGGGTTGCAAAGCTGCCAGCAGCCTCTGCGGTGCTGGTTCAATCCCCGGCTGCTCCCTGGCCACCGGAGGAGGGTCCCGCATGGTGCCCAGACCTCTCCTGCTGCCCGCTGCTCCCCTCAGCAGTGTACTTTGGTCCTTCTGCCTGTTCTGTTCCCCGCTCTGGCTCTGGTGAATTCTCTCACCCTCCCACGCTTCTGACTGTACCCAGTGCTTGTATAAATAAATAAAATCTTTAAAAAATGTAACTATTTAATACAAATCTATTTTATATTATTCATCTGATCAAGCCAATATTTGAAGTCCATGAAGGTCTAAATTTCTTGTCTATTTTTTCTGCAGGTTCCATTGTATTACAGCTTATTTTTCTATGTTTTTGGTGATATTTGCTCATGAAGGGACACACAGTGGGTTGTAATGATAGGAATCTCAAGGACCAAAAGGTGGATAGAGCCCAAACCCAACTGGGATATTTTCTCCTCCTTTGAGGATGTTTGCCTCCCCTGGGGTCTCAGGTGTGGCTCTTCCGCCTTATGGATGACCCAGGGATCAAATTTCTATTTTGAGCACTGTTGAGTCATGTGCTTATTCTGTATTTTCAGTTCACTGTCCCCTTCTTTAACTTTCTTTTCTTTATTGTAATGTTTTTATTGTCATGTTGGTTTCCAACACTATGATTTAGAGGCACAAGGTCTTACCTCCTCAGATGTGTAACCATAGCGCATCCACCACCAAAGCACCCATGATTCTCCACCATCATCTACTGGCTTCCCCCCTCCCTTTACTCGTCACACCCACATGTCCCTTTTGGTAGTTTCAATTCTGTAGTCAGATTTTACCATATAATTTTTTTAATTTTCTTTCCATTGGAAACCCATTTACATTCTTTTAAGTCAGAAATGCAATATTTGTAAAATATTTGTAATGACTAAAAATTTATATATATATAAATCTATACAAATACATAATAAATTTATTAAAGACCATTGTCCCCATTTCTATATTAGAAGCAATTAACAGATATGTTGGAACAGAAATATTTGCATAATGTGAGGCTGTATGTTACCTTGACTGCTGCTGCTATCACTGTCACACTAACTTCTACATCCTGAGTGACACAGATCCTGCTACCATTCAAACATGTGCTGGAGCCTCACAGATCCAGCTCATTCACATTGTTTGATGCCCAACAATGTATTTACATAGTTTCAAAGTACTTTCCCCACAAAATACTTCATAATTAAAAAGAATGCAATGTTACAGTGCCTGAAAGATGACATTTTACTCCAGAGAGCAACGTGTGTACAATCAGTAATCAGCATCATGACCCTCCTAGTAGAAAGCATAGTGAAGCATACAGCATCACTTAAAACCTTGGATATAATGGTGAAGAAACACCACACCGCCCACCTTGAGGGAAATTCTATAAAGTAACTGGGCTGTAATCCCTCCAATCATCAAGGGCATGAAAGTCAAAGATTGAGGAACTGTTTCAGACTGATGGAGACTTAAAGAGAACTAACACAGTATCGGGTTCTGCACTAGTCCTTTTAATTATAAGGAGTATCACTGGGGAAAGTATTATATTAATGGGATTTGAAATTAGCTAGTGCTCATTTAATGTCAATTTTCTGACTTTAATGCTTCAAACCAGGGCATTCCCCAACATAGCTTATGTAGAAACAGAATCAGGTTAGCAACCTACTTTCTCATAGCTCAGGATAAAAAAAGTTGTGTTTTGTAACTTTACTGCAGATTTGGGATTATTCAAAAAAATATTTTCATGAAAAGATCAATATGTCATTGGAAAAGGAGCTATGTGTTTGAAAAGCAGTGTCTAATCAAGACATATTTATGAAGTGATTAGATGAATACATTAGAGAAGAACGAAAAATAAAGGGTTCTTTGTTTATGTGAATTTATATGCGGGGGAAACTGGAAGATAGGCACTGCACTCTTTAAAATAATGAAAATAAAAATACTCAACATATAACAATCAGGTTGTAGCAAATTTTTCAAGCTTGTACTAGGTACATTTAAAACCATTTATACATGCAGTATGTACTTCTGAAATTACCAAGCCCTGAAAATAAAAATGTGATCAACATAAAAGACACACATCAGTGTTTATCAGCCTCTACCCCTATTCACTTGTGGAAAATGCAGAACATTCCTGAAAGTATTTCCAAATGATTCTAGGAGCACTGGAGAGTAACTCATGAGTTTCTCTGGCCTAAAGATGGCAGTAGTGATTATCTCACTAGGACTTTGCTTTCCTATAGTGAAGTTTTCTCTTTCTGTTGACACTAATAGGCAACAACAATTTTGTCATTTCCCCCAGAAGTAACTGCTGTTCATGCCTGCCAAAGGCGGTGTTTCAGCGGTTGGTGCCTGCCGATGCTTCCATCATGTTGGCTAATGCCTGGTATTGAGAGTGATTATGTCTGAGATGAGAATATTATCTCTTGTCATTGACAAACCACTAACATGCCAATATCATCCCTGGGAAGATATTACTCACTTCATTTCTTCAGGATAATCAAAAATTGCTGTAACAACGCATCTGCTTCATGTATTTATTTTATTTTAGTTTTTTTTTTTTCAATTTGTTCTCTGACTACTAAGACTTAGTTAAGATTCCAAGAGATTAGAATCTACTTGCCTTGAGCACATGACTGTTTTCTCATTGTGTTGTCTCTCCAAAAAGCTAATTGATAAATCTACCCCTACCTGCCTTATAGATGTGCACAGATATCAATAAATCTAAGTCATTAAAGCTTTGACTCAAGTATCATTCAGTGACCCAAGTATCACCCATGTATCATGAATGTCCTTCTAGTTCATACATAAATGTGATAGCACATGTGAGGTATACTACACAATTTTCCAATAAGGTGGGCCACCGTCCATTAGACTATATAGTTTGTAACACTCACTTATACAGTTAAATATTGTTTAATGACATTTTGGTCAATGATGAACTGCATATACTCTGGTGGTCCCAATAGGCTTCACCATTAGGTGTATAATAGGCTACAGCACCTAGGTCTGTATGAATACCTATATTCAATGACTTTGCAAAACAACAAAATCACCCAATGAGAGATTTCTCAAAATGTATCCACATTGTTGAATAACACATGACTGTCGAAAGTACTAGTGCCTTTAAATAAATCCCATGCTGAATTCCAAGAACAGCTTAGCAATTTCATGAAATACATGGACTGTTATTATAAACTGTCTCCTAATTATGATGTGTACTTATATATACATTCCATAAAATTTTCATAAGACCAAATTAAATTATGAACAATTAAGAACTTTTAATCTTTTAAATAAAGCAATTTACCATTCTATAAATTATTTTATTTAGTGAGAAAGTCAATTTAGCTCACTGGTTTAGTGAAAATATATGTATAAAACCATTTTAACTTGGGATACTAAAATACACAAATTTTAGTACTTTTCTACATACTGAGCTAAAGTAGATTTGACTAATAAAGAACGGGTTTTACTGCTTCAGTAAGCAGCATGATCATGGAAGAAGTTTTATCTATTAAGGAAGCAAGTTAGTAGTAATTAAAAATGTACATTAGATGAATAATACAGTTCCTTTTAAGAGAGGGTCTTCATTTGTAACACTTGCTTAGACACTAATGTATAATTTAAATTCCTTTGGGATTTTCAAATAAGGCAGGATAAATAGTATACACATAAACAGGCTCATCCTAAAATAAAAAAGTAAAACTCTTACAGCTTCATGAAGGGAAACCATTTCAAAGAAAAAGATTAACATTAAATATGGGGAAAGAAAAATGATAATTTCAAGGTTTCCAATAGAATACACACAATAGCAGCTACTCAGCAAGATGACAAGAGCATTAAAACAGTAATTATTTTGTGACATCATCTTTTTTAGATAAAAATTTCATTTTTTAAAGTTTTTTTTACCCTTTAGTTTACATTCTCACTAGGTGGTTTATTTTTTATCTTAATGTAGCAGATGGATTGTAAATAAAAATCAACATGAAAGATGACATATAATATATAATGAACCCTGAAGACTCAGTCAAAAAATCTGTTAGTGCTAATAAATTAATTCAGTAAAATTGCAGGATACAAAATCAATGTACAAAAATCTGTTGTGTTTCTATAAACTAATAATGAACTATCAGAAAGAAAACTTAAGAAAACATCAAACTGCATTTGAGGTTTATGATTTTGATAATTATAACTGCATCAAAAAGGATAAAATGCCTAGGAATAAATTTAACCAAGGAGGTTAAAGATTTGTATATTGAAAACAATGCAAGACACGATTTAAAGAAATTGAGGCACAAATAAAAGATGTTCTGTGCTTATGGATTAGAATAATTAACATTATTAAAATATACTGCCTAAAGTTATCTAGAGAATTAATATAATCTTTACTAAAATTCAATGGCATTTTTCACAGAAATAGAACAGTCATAAAATATGTAGGAACCCCAAATGAAAGATACCAAATAACTCAATCAATTTTGAGAAAGAAGAAAACTGGAGGCATAAGTGCCCTGATTTCAAACTATATTACAAAGCTACAGTAATTAAAATAATCAAAACAGTGTGGTATTGGCATTAGAAATAGACACATATTGGAACAGAATGGAGAAACTAGAAATAAACCCACATTCTTATGCACAATTAGCCTATAACAAAGGAATGAAGTTTATAAAATGAGGAAAGAACAGTTTATTTGATAAATGGCCTGGGGAAACTGGACAGCCACAAGCAAAAGAAGGGAATTGGACCACTAGCTGACACCATAATGAAAAATGACCTCAAAAATGGATTAAAGACTTAAGCACAAGACTGAAAACCATAAAACCCCAAAGACCTTAACATGGGTCTCAGAGATGATTTTAGAAGTCTGACATCAAAAGCACAAATAATAAAAGCATAAACAAATGGGACTATATCAAGCTAAAACAGTTATGTACTGCAAAGAAATCAACAAAATAAAAGAGAAACTAGCTGGCGGAAAATATTTACAAATCATGTACCTAATAAGAGGTTGATCTCTAAAATATATAAAGAACCAGACAATTAAATTATAAAAGGAGCCAAAAATCAGAATAGACATTTTTTTTCAAAGACAACATATATACAACCAACAGGCATGTGAAAACATCATGAATCTTCATGGAAATTGAAACCACAATGAGATACCAGCTCACATCTATTAGAATGGTTATGAGGGCCTCCCCTGGTGGCACAGTGGTTGAGTGCTGGGCTGCGAAGCTACCCGCAGCTTCTGCAGTGCCAGTTCGATCCCTGGCCGCTGGCGAGGGTCCCACATGGCACGCAGACCTCTCCTAAAGCGCCCACTGTTCCCCTCAGCAGTGTATTTCCTCAGTCTGCCTGTTCTGTTCCCCATTCTGGCTCTGGTGAATTCTCTCACCCTCCTGTGCTTCTGACTATACCCAGTGCTTGTATAAATAAATAAATATTTTAAAAAAATAGAACAGTTATGATCCAAAAGATAAGAAATAGTATGTCTTGGCAGGAATATGAAGAAAAGGGAACACTTGTACACTGCTGGTAGGTATGTAAACTGGTGTAGCTACAATGAATAACAGTATAGAGTTTACTCAAAAAATTGAAAACAGAAATACCATGAGATCTAGTAATTCTACTTTGGGGTATTTGTCTGAAGACACACTGACTCAAAAAGTTATATGTATCCATCCTTGTTCATCGCGGTGTCATTTACAATCACGAAGATATGGAAGCAACCAAAGGGTACACCAAGAGATGAATAAGTAAGTTGAAATATTGCAATTTCTTAAACATGTATGTATGTGGTTTGTATGTATGTATGTATGTATTTATGTATAATGGAATATTATTCAGTAGTAAAAGAGATCTTATCTGCAACAACATGGACTGATCAACTTAAATAATAAATAATATGCTAAGTTAAATAAGTGGAGAAACCCTGCATGATATCTTATATGTGTGTTCTAAAAATAATCAAACAAAAAAACAGGGCATCCCCAGTGGCCAGCACGTTGAGCTCAGCGCTGTGAAGCTGTCCACAGCCTCTGCAACTTGGGATCAATTCCCGGCCAGCCAGGGAGATACCCACATGGCGAGGCAGACCTCCCCTGTCTCGCCCGCTGCTCCCCTCAGCAGTGTATTTCAGTCAGTCTGCCTGTTCTGTTCCCTGCTCTGTCTCTGGTGAATCCTCTCATCCTTCTGCACCTCTGGCCTGTAACCCAGCTCTTGTATAAAAATAAATAAATCATAAAAACAAAAACAAAAACAAAGCCACCTAAGCGCAAGGATCCAAAGAACACATCACTGATCACCAAAGGCAAGGGCAGGGTGTGCGTGCAGGTGGAGAAATGGGTGAAAGGGGTAAAAAGGTGAATAGAAAAAAAGAGGGCATTGTATTTCATTAACATTTTTTTCCTTTGTAGCTTTGCCTGATGGGGATGATCCCTTTAGCTTTTATGAGCTTAAAAGCATTTAAATTTTATGTTAACATATCCAGATAGAACACCCACAATAGTGATGAGCACCCAGGAAGCTCTCATGTGTTTCTTAGGCATTTTCACTTTGCCCACTAAGGCATTTATGGCTTCACCCATTTTTCCCAAATTGGTTTCATGCTCCATTGAATTTATATATTAATCACCTTGCAGTGAGGACCATCTCATGTGCTGAGCTTTTCCTCTGTCCATTTAAAGGCTAATATTTGAACCAAGTAGGCTCTGAATATGAGCTACTATTTTTTTTCCTCTCATTTCTGGCTAATTGAGTTAACATTCCTGTATTAAAATCCAAGGGCATTTGCTAAGAAGTCTCTATACTCCTACTTGGAAATACAGTGAAAATTAGAGTGTCTGTGGCTTGTAGTTTGGGTTGTTAAAGCTCTGCCTGTGACACAGTCTGATTATAGCCTATAAGGATTTGCAGAGAATTAGACCAAGGCATTGGACTATTTAATATCACAAACTTCTCTGGGCAAAAATTAAATGGTTGCAACAACGAGGTGGATTTTTCCCTGTCTTTTCAGACTAAACTTTGTATAAGCCTAAGCCGCACCTCCTGTGACTGAGAATCTGTGGTAGAAGGAAAATGAATTGGTGAGAAAAGGTCAGATCTGGCTTTTGAACTATCATTTAGGAAGCTTTTTCTACAAGATTTACTTGATTTGGGAGCGAGCTTCTTCTGTGTATACAGAATACCTATCTATCAAGGATCCTATTTTCCTGTTTACAAAACAGTCTCCATTTTCAATGCTTTAATTTTTGGAGTCTTGGGCTAATGAGTAGCAGCAGGGGGCAGAGGGAAAGCCTTTCTCTGGCCATTTTTTATACATGATATTTATGGGGCCTAGCGGGTACTGAGACAAAGCAGCTCCTAATAGCCTAATATCTTGTTATTGTAACTCTGTGGTCAGAGGGATTGTCCTCTGGGTTTAACAGTATTCCCAGAAGTGCCAGGAGTGGGAGAACATGCCAGTCTACAGAATCACCCCTGAGAATGATACCCTGGCTTGGTTAAGGTGGCACATGAGGATGAACATTTGTTCCTGTGCACATAAGTTTTCCTCCTGCCTAATTTGTTTTATTGTAGTTTTGTGCATAACATAAAATTTAACATTTAAGTCATTTTTGAAATTAGTGGCATTAAGTTTATTCCCAATGTTGTGCAACCATCATCAATGTCCATTTCCAGAACTTTTTATATGGAAAAGAAACTCCATATCCATGAAACAATAATTGTCATTCCCACTTTGTGCCAGTCCCTGGCAACTACCATTTACTTAGTCTCTGCCAATGTGCCTATCCTAGGTACCTCATCTAAGTGGAATAGGAAAATAATTATACCTTCATGTCTGGCTTGTTTCACTTGGCATAATGTTTTCAACTTTTGTCCATGTTGCAGTATAAACAGAATTTCATTGCTTTTTAAGGCAGAGCAATCTTTCTCTGCGCATGCGCGTGCACACAACACGCACACCACATTTTGTTTATTTCATTCAATCTGTCCATGGACATTTGGGTTGTTTCCGTCTCTTGGCGACAGTGAATAATGCTGCTATGAGCACTGGTGTAATAAATGTCTGTTTGAGTTCCTGCTTTTCTACTCTTTGGGGTATATAACTAGAAGTGGAATTGCTGATCATGTGGTATTTTTATATTTAACTTTTTGCGAACTGCCAGACCGCTTCCCCTAGTGGCTGTACTACTGATACTTTACATTCCCATAAGCAATGCACAGGGTTCCAACTTCTTCACTTCCTCAACTGCACTTGTTTTCTTTTTTTTTGCTTTGGCAACAGCTATTCTAGTGGATATGAAGTGACGTACATACTGTAGGGCTACACCGAGCTCTAATGCTAAGGTATATGCATTATTTTCTTCCTGAAATTGCCTCGTGGACTCTATCTACTGATATTTGATAATTGACCATTACCTAATTTTAGGTCACATCCCCTTCCTTTTACCCTGAGGTTAGTGACATAACTCCAGATGGATTATAAAGTATCTAATTTTAAACAGGAAAACATTTTCTATTCCAAGAGGAAGGTAAAAGAGAATTTAGGAACTATGAAGAAAATCATGGATAAGGGGTTAAATAAGAAGCCTAGGAAGAATATCCAGCTACACTGTGCCTTCCACACAAGAAGTCAGAACTACTGAAAGAAGAAATGTGACATGAATTTCATGCTTGGTACTATAATGGCAAGAAAAAGTTTAGTGTTTTTTTTTTTTCCTTTTCTAATGGATTAACAATCTTCATTTCATTTATATTTGGATCCCTTATTGTGTTGAGGACTCAGCTGAAGCCAAGATAGATGTTTGAGAATTTAAAGGAAACTAAAAGATGAGGAGGAACGCAGCCCACTTTTCCCTGTGGTAGCAGGAATTGTAAGGAGGTAACAGTAATGGGAATCGTCAAATCTAACACATCTCTGTTTCTAGATTATTTCAAGAGCAATTACTTCTGGGGCCTCCCCGGTGGCGCAGCAGTTGAGCGCTGGGTTGTGAAGCTGCCCGCGGCCTCTGCGGCGCCGGTTCGATCCCCGGCTGCTCCCCGGCCACTGGAGGAGGGTCCCACATGGCGCGCAGACCTCTCCTGCCGCCCGCTGCTCCCCTCAGCAGTGTACTTCGGTCCTTCTGCCTGCTCTGCTCCCCGCTCTGGCTCTGGTGAATTCTCTCACCCTCCCGCGCTTCTGACTGTACCCAGTGCTTGTATAAACAAAACAAACAAATAAATAAAATAAATAAAAACATGCCTCTATAAAAAATAAAATAAAAAAAAAGAGCAATTACTTCTACCCAGTGTTTCCCAGTGACCCTCCTTAAGGGTTGCACAAAGGGAAAAAGGACTCAGAACATTCACTAACACATAAAAATCAGATCATAGATTGTATATATGGACTGCAAGCAGTGGAGTGGATATTCCCCAAGCTCCTCCAAATCTGGGTTTTTCTACAAGCCACAATATTAGAAATTGTGATGAAAAACCTTCTTCTAATATATAAAATTAAAGTGATATATTTAAAAGTACATTGTAAACGCTAAAGTTGCGTGCAAATATTGAAATATTACTAGTATATTTTATAAGTATATATCAGTATATTTACATTTACAGATTTTATTTTGTAAGTTATTCTTAGAAAAAATATAAAGCTTGTTAAGTGTTACGCTTAAAAAGTTTAAGACGAAGAAATGATCATATTTCTGAATAAACTGAAGCATCTCTCTAGGATAAGTCCTCTATTTTCAAAATGGAGGGAGTATATATTTGAACAAACAGGTACACAGCATTAATATGTAATGAGATACTTTAATCTGTACAATTAATGCAAACATACATTAACTCTAGCCATATATTCCCAGATACTAATTTCTACTGTGAAAATGTTTTACCTGATATTTTCATCTCCTCCATACTTATGTACAGAGTAAGATCTCTGCTGCTAAAAGCAAAGCAAAGCCCACTGCACTGATTAGGCATCATCTCCCAAATCTTACATTACTTACATTTTATAGGCAATTTAAATAAAGTCAGATTAGAAAGAGTATATTGCCATAAACTGATTGCAATTGGATAGTGGAGATTGTTTCTCAAACTATCTTTCCCTGTGGGATAGGAAAAGGAAGCAATTGATTTTCTGTTGGCTATGCTACTTGGTAACAATTGGAAAATAGGTGGGCAGCTAATCAAGTTCCAGACCATTTAAACTTGTCATTCTGAGCACTCACTGAGAGTGAGCTGCTCAGAGGAGCAAATCTTGCATTTATAATGACTAGTCTCCAGGAAAGTATAAACACAAACACTTGACTAAGTGTCAACAATTAACCTTTCTTTGTACTAATTGAGTTATAGGAACATTAATTACAAAACTTCTGAAAGCATCCATTTTGTACAGTTCATCTTCCCACAACGCAAGCAACTGTGATAATTGGGTCAGATAAAATATGTAGAAAATTAAATGCATAATATTAGCAGGAGAATGGAAAATAGATGATGGAACTGAACTGAGTTGTGAAGCCAGACACATAATATATGAAAGCTAAGTGTTTGATAAAGATGCCATTTTATGAGTAGGAGAACAAAAGGTGAAGGTGTTTGCTTAAAGCTCAGTCAATTTGATACCCATTTGCAAAAAACAAAAGTAAATAAAGTGAATCTGCAACTTACACTTCACAAAAATAAAATTCAAGATCAAATAATACATAATACAAAGAAAAATAAAAATAAGTGTTAGAAATAAAGGGCAATATTTAGAATCTTGAGCTTAGAATGTCTTCCTTACCAGGAAAGAAAAAAATATTCAAGTAAATCAACTAAATTTGTACTAAATTTGTTTATGTGTATGGTAAATGACAGCATAAAAAGTCATAAATCAGTGTGAGATAATAGGAAAATATTTGCAAAACAAACCACAGAATCAGGACTAGTGTCAAAATATGCAAATTATTACTACGCTCATAAGAAAGTGGGTTGAGCATAGTGCTGTGAGGCTGTTCGCAGCCTCCATGGCACTGGTTCGATTCCCGGCTGGCCAGGGAGAGTCCCATATGTTGCGGCAGACCTCTCGTGTCTCGCCCGCTGCTCCCCTCAGCAGTGTATTTGAGTCCTTCTGCCTATTCTGCTCCCTGCTCTGTCTCTGGTGGATTCTCTCACCCTCCCGCACCTCTGGCCTATACCCCAGTGCTTGTATAAATAAATAAATCTTTTTAAAAAATAAAGAAAACCAAACTGAAAAAGACAAGCTCACAAGAAGCAATTTACAGAAGCCCCCTCATAGAACAGGGAGTACAAATGATCAGCAACACATTAAAAGCAGCACAGGCAATAAGGAAAACTCAAATTAAATTAAAAAAAAGATAAATGCACCGTTGCTTTTAATCCATCAGAGTATAAGGTTACAAAATCTGAAATACCATGGCTGATATGGTTGGACTAGAACAGAATCTCTTATGCTGCTCTTGACAGTATAATTGGTACTGCAGTAAAATTATTAAACATAAAAATACACACAGTCCGTGACCCCGGAATTTCATTTCTTACTATTTGTAAGGATTATGATGACAAACTCAAACATGAAGAAAGTGGAGTTTTCCTTCACCTCTATACAAACTTAAAATAGAAACAATGTAAATTTCCATGCAATGGTGAAAGAACTGAAAATACCTTGGTGTAGCCACAGCATGGGATACTATGTAGCAGTTAAAGGAGCAATGAAATACAATAAAAAATGCAATGAAACATGTGCCTGTGTGCATATTTATGTGTGTGTGTATATGTGTGTGTGTGTGTGTGTGTGTATCTCCTCAGGACACATTGTTTAGTTTTAAAAAGTATTCCCAGGAATGTAAACTGGTCCAACCACTATGGAGAGCTGTGTGGAGATTTCTGGACCTACCAAACATAGAGCTTCCATAGGATCCAGCAATTCCACTCCTAGGTATTTACCCAAAGGACACAGAAACATCAATTCCAAAGAACACCTGCACCCCTATGTTTATAGCAGCACTGTTTACAATAGCTAAGCTTTGGAAACAGCCCAAATGCCCAAAAAATAGATGACTGGATCAAGAAGATGTGGTCCATATATACCATGGAATATTACTCAGCATTCAAAAAAGATAAACACATGCAATTTGCAGCAACATGGATGGTGCTGGAAGGGATCATGCTCAGCGAAATAAGCCAAAAAGAAAAAAAATACCGGATGGTCTCACTCATAGCAGGAATCTAGAAAACTTAAATAAGGGACCAGGAAAATGAATAACTATAAGAAAGTGAAAATCAAAATCAACAAAAAACTATGAACCAGAGACACTTTTAGGGGGGCGGGGGCGGGAGGGGAGGGATTGGGGTCAGAATGGGGCATGTGCAGTTGTATGGGGGAATATAAAAATAAAATTTATTATTTAAAAATAAATAAATTAATTAATTAATTTTAAAAAAAAGTATTCCCAGGAACTATGGAGGTAAAACACACAATTAATAAAAGTAAAACACACGAAACACTAATATCACTTTATCATATTTTGTTATAATTTCATATAAGAAGATTGTTCTATTTCTGTATATTTATAAACATGTAAAATGCCATATGAAATATTAAACAAACACAGCCATCATGGCTACTTAATCCTAGTGGTAAGATGAACAAGATAAACAGAAAACATACAGCAAATAAGACAATGATAAATGCTAAAGAGAAATAATGCAGGAAAAGGTGACAGGAAATGTGAGGGACAGAATAAAAAGTTTAAACTGGTTTGCCATATAAAGCATTATTAAGAGATACCACTTATGTAGAAATTTCTAGAAAATGAGTGAGCTAGCTATACAGCGATCTGGGAGAAGAACATTCCAGATATAAGGTACAAGGTCCAGATCCTGAGATGGGAGCATAGTTGACACGTTCAAGAACGAACAATGAAGCTATTCGGCTTGAAAGTAAGTGTGAGGCATACAAAGTCACAGAATAATGTGGTGTGGACGGGGTAATATTATGTAGGCCTTTGAATATCATGGAAAGGATTTTGGCTTTTACTGAGGGAGATGAGAAGACATTAAAGGACATCGAGCTCAAGAGTGACATCATCTGACCTAATTTTTAACATAATCAATGCTCTCTTCAATCAATCAAAGACAGATTGAAGAGAAGAAAGAAAAAAAACTGGAGTGACAGATTATTACAGAATGCTGGCTCAGGGGCAATGGCTGTTAATCATGAGAGTGGACAGGGTGAAGCAACTATAATTTGGAGGCTGAGTCTACAGGGCTCGCTAGAGAGAGGATGTGGGATGTGAAATAAAGTAAAAAGTTTAGGATAGCACCATGATTTCTGACCTGAGCAACTGAAAGCATAGAATTACCATCCACTGAAATGAAAATGACTGGAAAAGGAACCGCTTCATCTCGGGAACACAGATCAATGTTACACTTGTTAACTTTGAAGTGCCAGCTAAGTCTCACCTACAGATGACACAACTCTGGGATAGAGATCCACATCCAGGAGTAGCCAAGATAAAAATGACATTTTGACCTATGCTCCTGGATGAGAATCCAGGTTTTGGTGCAGAGGGTGAGTGTAAATAGAACAGAGGTCTGAGGCCTGTGTCTGTAACAAATTCAGGTAGCGGTCAGGCTGGTAAACTAGGAAAGGTTAGTTTGTTACCAAAACCTCATTTCCGGATTCTGCCCAGATTTCCCGAGTTTCCATTTTTACTTTTGTCACAAGGCATGACAAAGCCACAGCTCCATGGTCCTTACTCTCTTAGCCTAATGTCTCTAATTCTGCTACGCCACTTCCTATATCTGTATTTAATAAGCCTAGGCTTTTTCTTCATGGCTGTAACATTATTGTTTCCCCCAACCTTCCTATTATACAGTACTTCTGAGATAACACTATCTATCTCTTTTCCCTGTCCAAATATTTAACCCAACACATAGCCTCAGCTCTCCTAGTGAGTAGTAAACTGTTGTCTTACTAGTCAAGTCTCTAAGCAATATAAAGCAATACAATTTTCTTTCTTCTTTTCAAAGATGTATTTATATATTTCAATTAGGCACATAGCGGATATAGTTTTCTTAATGAGGTTATTCCAATACATTTAAATTGTTTATGGCTACATCGAGCACCCTAAGGAACAAGGAAGAGTTTCCTGGGGATAACTGCTGAAGTGAGTCAGTCACAGGAACAGTGTACCTGACACTGACCGTGATTACTTGTATAAGTGAATAAAATCTTACTCCAGCCTATCTGCTTTTAGGAATACATGTTCCTGAAAACAGAAGTATATGCCAGAGGTTCATTTCTCAAGGTATTTCATATAGTGTTTCAAGTTACTTCTACTAAAGTCTTATATAATTTTGATTAGAAAGCATATTGAGGTCCCTTGAAGTGGGTAAACAATGAGGACAAGGGGGAAATGTAATACTACATAAAGAACAAAGTTGACACAAGAAAAATCAGAACTTTTGGAGGAGAAAATCACTTTCCCTAGATCGAATGTGGAAAAAATATAACTCCTGCATTTCCACCATACATAACAATCAAAGTTGAACCGAATCTATTTCTACCCTGTGACTCTCTTACTCATTATCCCTTACATTCACCTTTCCCTGCCTCTTTTCAAAGATTCCCCACCAATCTGAGGATTTTCAGAGAAATAACAAAAAAAGTAATTCTGGAAACCAAATTCATTTCCTCTGCAAAGAGAAGAAGTGTTTGCATATAAGTGCCCACATGCATACCTACTTACAAGTTTTCTTCAGCAGCCTTTCTGCTCGCTCTTGGAAGGTCAACATTTATCAGTGAGCACATCCGTTGTTACTGATTATCCTAGACCCATTGCTGACACCAAAGACAGTCCTATATTCTCAGGTTCACTGCACTAAATAGCTGCTCATTTTGTCAGAACAGTACTCTTATTTCTTTAGTCTTCATCACTTTAATTCACAGATTCTAATTTATGGGGATTCATAGATTCTAATTATCGTGTGACACATAAGATTGTCCCCAACTCCACTATGTTTCGATATCTATCCACTCTTGTTTGATCTAAGATAATGCCGCATGTTCCAGCCCGGGTACACTGGCTACTCCAACTCAACCCCACAGACACAGAGAAAGCACGGGGCTTCACAGGACATAGGTGAAGAGCATGTTTAGTGGTGGAAATGTCAGATGAGCACCATCTGCCTTCTGACCTCATGCCAGATAATTTGCAGACAAATTAAAAAACGGAAACGGTCTGGAAAATAGCAGTTAGGGTTTATCTGCAGAGAGTAGAAGCCTCTCAAGGTAGTATGAGAAAGAAAACTTTATAGGAAATTCAATGGCTTATCGGATCTTTGGGAGGCTTCAGCAACAACATAGTCTGAGTATGGTAGGTTGCATTATTATTGTTCCTGATTTATTGCTCCTTGGATGAGCTTCACTGTCCATGCAAGCTCTGTCATGTGACACTGAAGTATCTCCCTGAAGAACAGGTGGAGTAAATGTCCCCACCCATTCACTTTGTCCAAGTGCATGAGACACTCTGCCAGTTCCAGGGTGATGCTTTCAGAAAAATCTGGCATTTCCACTCAGTCTCTTTGCTTCAACTGCCCATCACGAGCACAGCATGCCCTAGGTTGTTGCTACTACTTCAGTCTGGAGCTCAGAATGATATATCTACAAAGCGTAATTAAGCCTGATTTGCAGCCTAAAATAGAGCTGCCACAAATCCATGAGAAGAAATACATCAGAAACCTAAAATTTTGAGCAAAAGTTGACCAATAAATTGTGGTTTTGAGACTGGGTTTGAAGTCATACCAGAGAACTGAGTCACCAAGAGGAAGCGCTCAGAAGCTATGACTTAACATTTTCACTCTACCTCCCTGATCAGAATTTAGTTGCCTGTCCACATTCAGCTGCAAGGGACATTTATTCTGGGAGGTCATCTGCCCTGTTCATTACATAATGTTCTGAAAGAAAGGAATGATCCTAAACATCAATAAATTATATTTCAATAAAAGTATATTTTAAAAATCAGCTATGAGGGCCTCCCTGGTGGTGCAAGGTGTTAAGACACAACCTATGTAGCTATCCACAGCCTCTGTGGCACGAGTTTGATCCCCAGCCAGGGAGCTACCCACATGGTGCAGCGAGTCTCCTGACTCGCCCGCTGCTCCCCTCAGCAGTGTATGTCAGTCAATCTGCCTGTTCTGTTCCCCACTCTGTCTCTGGTGAATCCTCTTAGCCCCCACACCTCTGGCCTGTACCCCAGTTCTTGTATGTTTAAATAAATAAATCATTTAAAAAATCAGCTATGAAAAGATGCATTATTTTTTTTTAAAAGGCAAAGGATATGAATACATAAGAAATTGAAAAGATGTTTCTGTGTCCTTTGGCTAAATACCTAGGAGTGGAATTGCTGGATCATATGGAAGCTCTATGTTTAGTAGGTCAAGAAATCTCCGTGAAATAAGCCAGAAAGAAAAAGAAAAATACCGGATGGTCTCACTCATAGCAGGAATCTAGAAAACTTGAATTAGGGACCAGGAAAAAGAATAACTATAAGAAAGAAAATATCAAAATCAACAAACAACTATGAACCAGAGACACTTTATGGAGGGGTGGGGGCGGGGAAAGGAGGGATGGGGTCAAAATAGGGGGGTTGCAATTGTATGGGGAATATAAAAATAAAATTTAAATTAAAAAAAGATATTGAAAAGAGCTATAGTCAACACATATTAATAATGATAAAATGTATACAAAACAGGATATATTTGCTTATAAGTACCCAGGCACTATATATCGAGATCTAGCTATAAATAGCTTCCCCTAGAATTGGGGATAAGGAAATTGTGATTCTTAGCTCTATAAAAATAGATCACTTTATAAAAGATAAAAAGAGATCTTTAAAACAAAACATCCCCAGTGGAATAGTATTTAATTGAAATACAAAACCCTTCTTTATTGAAGTTTGGCAATATATATCAGAACTTTTAAATCTATTCATTCAGCCTTAACCTAGTAGTTACCTTTCTAGGAATTTTTCTATTTTTTTTTTTAAAGACATGTCAGTTTTTTTTTTTTTTTTTTTTTTTTTATAGAGGCATGTTTTATTTATTTATTTGTTTGTTTTGTTTATACATGCACTGGGTACAGTCAGAAGCGTGGGAGGGTGAGAGAATTCACCAGAGCCAGAGCGGGGAGCAGAGCAGACAGAAGGACTGAAGGACACTGCTGAGGGGAGCAGCGGGCGGCAGGAGAGGTCTGTGCGCCATGTGGGACCCTCCTCCGGTGGCCGGGGAGCGGCCGGGAATCGAACCGGCGCCGCAGAGGCCGCGGGCAGCTTCGCAACCCAGCGCTCAACCGCTGCGCCACCGGGGAGGCCCTCTAGGAATTTTTCTTAAAGTAATAAATAGAATTGTGAATATGAGTCCCTATATAAGAAAGCTCAATATAAGGCAAATTGCAACAGATATTTTGAAACACTATAATAGTAGACTGGTAGAATTATTCTTCATTTGATTTCAAATTATCAGAAGACTGCAAAATAAAATTATAAAAAGGCATGTTTTGTAAACTAAACTGTCAATATTTGAATCAGTGTTCCACTATATATTATTGGTATGGTCAGAAACAAGTTACTTATTCTCTTAAAGATATAATTTTCTTATCTCTAAAATGAAAATAATGGTATCTACCTCAAATTGTTGCTGTACAGATTATTGAAATGCACCTGCAATTACTTAGATTAAAATTTGGCATTCAGTATATTATGGCTATTATTATCACTATGAAACTATTAACATGATACTAGGAAAATATTTTATGACATGTGACATGTGCAAAACTCATCTTAATAAGTTAGTGCATGTAGTATAATTTCAATTTGTGGGGAAATACAGAGAAAAATACATAAAGAGGCAAAATGAACATTTCTATTTTTATACCGCCTTTACTTTACAAATGTATATTTTTGTTGTTGGTTTTCCAACATGATTGTTTCTTTCATTGTCAAAAAATGTAATTCTAATTGATTGTCAGCAAGTGGGTTATACAGTTATCTAGGCAATAATTTTGCTATTTTATTTTTTACTATTGCATCTGTTTGATCTGTTGTCATCAAATAGATCAAAATAATACATGTTTAAGTATCTTCAATAGGGCAGATTGAACAGCTTATTTAGTGTAGATTCAAGAAGAAAGGACTTTATGACTGTTTATAAAAATTCTGCATCTGTAACTCCATATATCCTATGAATACTAATAACAATATTGATAAAGCCTGGATACAGCAAAAATGAATATTTCAAAGCCCAACTTAGAACACTAGAAAGCTGATGACAGAACTGAGGCTGGGGTGGGGGTGGTTAGGGGGAGAGATGAGAGCAAAGTGAAGAGGGGGCACAATGAGTCCATGGTGGAGCACGGTGGGTGTCTTGATGGTGAGTGTGTTGTGTTAACACCTAAGTGGGGACACCCTATACTTCTCATGCACAAGCAACTATGTAAACCAGTGTACCTCAGTGAAAACAAATTTAAAGAAGCAAACACATATTCCAAAGGGAGTTGAGAAAGACCATTAATATTTGCAGCAGGAAAATCATAATTTGAAAAGCTTCAAGTGTACCTTGGGACACTGTGATGCCAGACATATTTGAAAAGAGCTAATGGATCTATTGAAACTTAGTAGGGTGGAAAATGGTGCATCATATTGAGGCCACCCTGAGAGTGAGGCACGCGCTACTCAGCATTCATGATAACAAATGAGCTCATGTGGCCAGCAGGCTCTTTAAGCCAGGGACAACATTCCCCTTTACCCCCAACACCCCTCCCCAACATTGACACATTCTCAAATTCTTAGTCTTTAACTCATGGTTCTAAACTAGGCTCACATAAACTTATCAAATACGAGCTTCCCACCTCTTCCTTCTTTATCCCCCTCACAAGTGCAATGGACTTTCTCGCCTCAGGGTAGAAGACACTGAACATGTCCTCAGTGCTCCTGCTATTTCCTGGCATCTCTGACTCCAGGAAAACGAAGTAAACATCAGTACAATTAACCACTTTATTCTTTTAGGGAACTCCAAATCCATGGATCAGTACATAGAAGAAATGGGTGAATTATATTCTTCCATAATATTTCTCCTTCTTAAAATAGTCCCCATGAATTTCCTTTCCAATATTTAATGTTATATTCACTTTTCTTTTTCTCTAATACAAGTTTTTTCTTCTTTTTCTTTTTTTCCCCTGGAACTCTCTTAACTGGCAGAATTAGTCCCTTGTTATTTTCTGGCTATCAGGTCATATTCTATGAGTAAGAACACATATAATCACCAGGCTAGCATTATGAATGTAGGGAAATATTTCTTCCAGAAGGCAGATTTTAATTATGATTCTATTTGAAGAATATCAGTAACATGGCAAAATTTACATTCACTATTCTTCTCTGAAATAATAGGGACTTGATTAATTTTTTTTTTGCTTAAATCTTTGTTATTATTGCCTTTGAAAGAGGTGTTAAAAATATTCAAATGTTCCTGATAACCCCTACCAAAAATATTACTTTGTTGAAAATAACTATTAATATTTAATCTACAATAGATGAGTTCCTGCGATTATAACTAAATCTCATTTTTTTAAAATTCATAACTTTGACGTAACAGGCACACATGAACAAGCAGTGCCATATGCCTTCTCCAAGATAGGCTTATCAAGATTTTAATCAAAGCTTTCCCTTCTCCTACTAAATTAACTCAATAGTATCATAGATCAGAAATAATAGATTTCGGGCCTCCCTGGTGGTGCAGCGGTTGAGCACTGGGTTGCAAGGCTGCCGGCAGCCTCTGCAGTGCTGTTTCAATCCCCGGCTGCTCCCCAGCCTCTGGAGGAGGGTCCCACATGGCGTGCAGACCTCTCCTGCTGCCCGCTGCTCCCCTAAGCAGTGTACTTTGGTCCTTCTGCCTGCTCTGCTCCCCTCTCTGGCTCTGGTGAATTCGCTCACCCTCCCGTGCTTCTGACTGTACCCAGTGCTTGTATAAATAAATAAATAAATCTTTAAAAAAAAAAATAATAGATTTCAACTAAAGCTAAAATGTCAATTTTTTTCTGAGAATGATCATTTGCCTGCTATGTTATTGAAAAAATAACCATAACATTCAAAAAATACCTTCATCAAATTTGCTCACTTTCTATCAATACAGATTTTTGACCACAAATTAATTGAAATTTTGATTAAGTTAATTGATATAGAACCAGGGACTCTTCTTAGTACCTGCAGCTCCAAGAATTTGTAGTAATTCTCCTACAACTCTGTAAATAGGTACTATTATCTCCATTATACAGACATGCAATCTGAGACTGTAAGTTTAACTAAATTGTCCAAGATCATGCAGGTGATGATGGGGGGGGGGGTATACCTTATGTTTTCTCTTGTGTTATATCTATGTACAAGCTTCCATTACTTTACAGGCAGCACACAATATTTAAGTCATAAGGAAACAGAATAAGGGCTAAGTAAAGGGGGGCTGAATACTGCTTTGGCCCAGGATGGAGGGATTTCCTGCAATGTGCAACTTCCAGTGCTAAAACCAGACAAGTCCTGAGCAAACTGGAATAAAGTAGTCACACTTAAAGAAACTAATAAATATGGAATACGGGCATATCTACTTTTATAGTACTTCACTGTGATTCACAGATATTTCACTTTCTACAAATAAAAGGTTTGTGGCAACTCTACATTAAGCAAGTCTATTATCACCATTTTTCTGACAGCTCAGATGAGGGTTAGCGTTTTTTAACAACAAAGGATTTTTAAACTATGGTACTGATGTTGTTATTTGGACATAATGCAATTATACACTTAATATGTATAGTATAACATAACTTTAATATGTACTGGGAAACCAAAAACTATGTGTGATTCACTTTACTGTGACATTCACTTTATTGCAATGGTCAATGACGTGCAACTGAACCGACATCATCTTGGAGCAACTGGGGCGATGTACTACTGGCATAAAGACAGTTCATGGATCCATGGGATAAAATTAATAATCCAGAAACAAACTCCTTTATGGCCAATTGATTATTGACAAAGTACTCAAGAAATTAAATTGGGAAAAGAGTAGCTTTTCAGTAATATAAAAAAAATTGACTACCACATTACAATAAGACAATTGGATATTCACATGCAAAAGATGAATTTAGACTCTTAACATCATACAAAAAATTTAACTCAAAATGAATCATAGATCTAAGTGTAAAAGCCAAAACTACAAAACTTCTAAGAACAAAGGAAAAAAATCTTTATGAAATTGAGTTAGGCAAAGAGCTCTTAGACACGACACCAAAAGCATAACGCATACTGCTTTTTAAAGGATAGATCAGACTCCTGTGCTTCAAACTACACCATTAAGAAAACCCAAAGTTTTAGAAAGGATGTAGAGAAGCTGGAACCCTAATATATTGCTGCTGAGAATGTAAAATGGTGCAGCCATTTTGTTAAAGTTTTGGTACTTCTTAAAACATTGATCATAAATTTACCAAACAGCCCAGTAATTGTACTTCTAGGTGTCTTCCAAAGAGAAATGACAATACATCATTCTCGGGCCTCCCTGGTGGTGCAAGGGATTAAGTATCACACTATGAAGCAGTCCACAGCCTCTGCAGCATGAGTTCGATCCCCGGCCTGCCAGGGAGAAACCCACATGGTGAGGCAGACCTCTCCTGTCTCGCCAATGCTCCCCTCAGCAGTGTATTTCAGTCAATATGCCTGTTCTGTTCCCCACTCTGTCTCCGGTGTATCCTCTCACCCCCCACATCTCTGGCCTGTACTCCAGCTCTTGTATGCATAAATATTTAAAAAAAATAAAATACATCATTCCCACAAAAATTTGCACACAAAGAGTCATAACAACGTGACTGACAATGGCTCCAATTGTTAACAGTCTGAAGTCCATCAATTGGTGAATGGGACAAACAAAATGTGTAATTCCATATAATGAAACACTTTCAGTCAAGAGAAAAGTACCACTGATGAATTCTGCCACATTGAGAAATCTTAAAATCATGCTAAATGAAAGAAGTCTTAATCAAGAAATTGTATGTCATGTAAATCCATTATAAGAAATGTCCAGAAAAGGCAAATTGTATACAGACAGAAAGCCTATTAGTGACTGTCTAGGACTGGAGGTTGTAATGGGGATTGACTGCAAATGGACATGACAGATCTTTCTGGGGTGACAGAAAGGTTTAAATCTTTCTGGATTGTGTTAATAATCGTGTATGTCCACAAATTTACTGAAAATCATTGACTGTTACATTCACAATGGGTAAATTTTACAATAACTAATTACATTTTGATTAAACTATTAACCAAAAGAAGGAAGCAATATTTTGCCTCTGACTGGTCAGTCATAGAGAAGTCAAGAGTAGTCAAGGAAAAATGATGAGACAGACAAGGGAGAGGGAGGCATCATAGGATAATAGTTGGATTTGGAGGCCGAAGGACAGAATGTGGCCAGTGAAAAATTCCCAGTGGCAAATATGGCCAAGAAAATTTAAGAATGTTTAGGTGAATTTCAATATCCACACTTGCTACTCTGGTATGAAAATATAGATAAGGTAGCATGAACTCTTCTATTCCTTACATCAGTACATCCTTTAATTTCTATAACTAGCCACAACTTTTCCTTTCATCACAGGTAATCAATACCTCACTAATTCTCTGTAACTGAGCACTGGAAGTAAGGCCACTATGATATGTTGACAAAAAACAAACGATGCATAAATGAAATCAAATCTGACCTCTTTAGAGGTAAAAATTTTGTATATTGGCTCTGGGAAATTCCTGTTTTTCCAACTGGAGTTACGAAGATTCCCCATCCATGACCTAGTGCTTTCTATGTGGAATTAGCTTCTGTCTCTTCTGGCATGTACCTAAAAACCACAGGAACTAATAGAAATATGACCAACATCCTGACTGGAGGGTCATGAGATAATTTGGCAGAAGCACCCATGGATCTTCCCCTGTATCCATCACTGCTGGTCCAGTTTTTATCTTTACTCGCTCCAATTCATGTTATTACTGATCATACCTATAGACTGCACTGGAAGTATAGGGTGCTTTGCTAAAATAAACATCAGTGGAACAATGCAGGGTGATTCACCCCAAAGAGATGAATTTTCTGTCTCATAAATGGTGCAGACAATGTTAGAGTAACACATATTTATGGTTCATACAGACTTATGTTAAAATCTGAGCTCGCTCCATGATTGGTTGACTGTATATCCTCAATCTTGTTGAACCTCCTTCTACTCATGAAGCACTACCATGAGGTACAAATTAAAAGACTTATTATAGTGCATTGCATACAGTAGACAAATGAATCTATAGAGATTATTTTATTATTTGTTACTCAATTTACCAATTATCCCTACTGGTATAGTAAATGTGTGTGACTGAAAATTTAGATCCTTAGGGATTTTCTGTTCAATGGCCCTTTATTCCACTGGAAAGTGTTATCTATCCATCCATCCATCTGACATTCCTACCTATTAATTGAATCTCTGAAAATACTAAAAAGTGATTTTGATATATTTAAAAGTGTGTCTGTATCCACTGAAAGTTTCAATGTACATAATCTGGCTATCAATAAGATGGACTTCAAATAAGAAAACAACTCTGCATATAGTTGGGGAACTGATCTTATCATTTTAGGAACATGGTTTATGTAACTTGGAGAGATAAGTTTTGTACTCTAAGTTCTACTGGGGAACTATAAAGTAATTCTAATGCATTTTTATAGCCTAAGTATATAAAATTATACATTCATAGATGCCTCAATTTTGAATTCTCTTATTTATACAGGGATTTGTGTGATAAAATTTTATCAGTCTGTATTTCATAAACCAAGCATTATAGGTTTAGAATTTATTTTAAACAATTATCTATCCTATACTGAGGAATCTTTGGAGAGTGAATCTGTGTAAATGTTGTACATGTAAAAGTAAGATAGCAAATTTGCTTGCTGCCTTAAGACAGAGAAATCAAACACCATGCAAACATGAAAAACGATGTAAAAATATATAAATTTAAAAAAAGACAAAATAAAAAAAGACTCAGTGACTGGATCTGTTTCGTAAGTAGAGAACTGTCTCTTTTGGTCTCTCTATCCCCAGGTTCTGTGATTTCCAGAAAAGTTTGGTCACCACCCAACAGCTCACTTTCTTGTATTTGGCTGGGTATTCCAGTAAGAGACTCAGAGGCAAGAATTCATCTAAAAGTTATTTTCTAGAAAATACGTCTGGGAAAAATATGAAGGGAGTGAGATGAAGGCCCAGGGCAGAAAAGGACCGAAGCAAGTGAACAGCATCAAGCACATCACTGTGGAGGGTGACTTTGCCTTAATCCTGCAGAGGAACCTTAGAGTCACTGATGGTACTTGAGAATTTTCTCCATCATGTCACAAAGGATTTGGAGTATTTATATTCCCCATCAGCCACTTATTGGTTAAACTGGTGGGGAAAAGGAAGGGCAGGAAATTCCCAGGCACTTCTGGCTGTCTGTGCACCCAAGCAATGCAGATTGGGCAGTCTGAGGACAGTCCTCCAGATAGAGGTACTGGTATTGGTTTGGGGGAATGAAAGCCTATAAGCACTTGGAATACATAAAAATGGTAAAAGGATTAAAACTGACACTGGCAACATCTGCTGTTATACTCAGTTCTTTGCTTAAAAACAAAAATATCATTTTGGGGCCTCCCTGGTGGTGCAAGGGGTTAAGCACCTTACTATGAAGCAATCTGCAGCCTCTGCAGCACAAGTTCAATCCCCAGCCTGCCAGGGAGCCACCCACATGGCAAGGCAGACCTCTCCTCACTCACCCACTGCTTCCCTCAGCAGTGTATTTCAGTCAATCTGCCTGTTCTGTTCCCCACTCTGTCTCTGGCGAATCCTCTCACCCCCTGTATCTCTGGCCTGTACCCCAGCTCTTGTATGCATAAATAAATAAATCTTTAAAAAAATACCATTTTGGAGAGCGCCAATGTGCCTAGTCCCAGTCCATCAAAGACTGGCTCACAACGGGTCTATTATGTCTATGGTAATACTGTTTCTTTTGCCTTAGACTGATCTAAGTGTGAACATAGGCTTTTTACTTGGTAAGTGGAAAATCTGCTTTAGGCCTTTAGCCGAAATGTTTCTTCCTGAAAACATATAATCTTTCCTCTCATGTTTTCTGCCTTTCATGTTTCCACCCGAGACTGTGATACTTGGAGCTACTGTAGCCATCAAATTTCTATCAGTGAAGTTCTGAAGGAGTGTCAGTGCCAGAAGACACTGGGGAACAAATCAACCCAGAGACTGCCAATCTCTGAACTTCTGGACAAATAATAAATGTCATTTGGACTGAAGTCAGAGGTCTTCAATCTACAGTATGTGCACCTCTGGCTCAGGCCAAGATTTTGCTACAATAGAAAGCCTGGAGTGTACGAGGTATTGATTTCCAGGTCTTCAATTTCCAGTCTTTCCTAAAAAGGATGTGCCTAAGAAGAGCACATATACGATGGAGAAGCTGATTTTTCTTTCCTTCCTCCCCTCTCACAACCCCCTTTGGGCCTCGCACAAGAAAACAGTTGACAGCAAACAAAGGGACAGCAAACAAAGGGACAATGTGCTATAATATAATCAAATTGGCTTTGGGAAAGGGAATGAGTAACTACTGGATAACAAATCATTTTGTGAGACAAGTGGTTTCCAGTTCGTTGCTTCCCAAAGAATGGAAGGCAAATCTAATCAAGTTGTCGGCTAACAGGTCATTAAAAGACTACTTGATAGTGGATGATTATGTTATTTTTGTATATAAGTTCAAAAAATTGAATCACTGAAACAAAACTTTTTTTGTACTTGTGAACAAGTTTGTTGACACTCTCTATTACACAATTTTAAAATGAAGATGAAATCCATGTTCAACCTTGCTCATTCTAGATGTCATAATGACAACCCCATCCATAAAGTTAATATCCAGTCTTACCGCAAAGTAAAAAGAGACCACTACAACATATACACAATCTTAGTTATTGGAGTGTAATAGGGTAATAAATAAAGGAGGAGTAAGCAGAAAGCTTATCATATTGGGATAAATTCAATGGAAGAAATGGAATGGAAACACTAATTCAAATTTAAAAAGGAATGGGGTAACAGTCAATATTAAGGAAAACATTTATATTTAAGCAGATGATGAAGGATATCAAGATAATACATTATTTACATTTCCTTGCAAATACCTAAAATGTGAGACAGAAATTTTACTTTTAAATCTCACTCACTATACATGCTTCACTATAAATTGTTTCCTTTGATTATTTTCATATGCAGCTTGGCTATAACTTAAAAAGAAATGTGAGTAAAAATACATAATTTTACATAACAATTTTCTGGGGTATGAGAGCAAAGATTCAAAAACCAATGGCTAAACACAAAGATAAATACTTTAAGTTCTCACTTACACTCAGAATCTAAAAAAGCCAAACTCCTAGAGCACACAGGGAGGTACTTATCAAAGAATACAAACTCGGAGCTGTAAGATGTGACTATCCAGGCAAAGTTCATGTAGCAGTAATTAATATATTATATACTTGAAAGTTAAGAGAGTGGGGAAGGCAAAATTTAAATCTGCACATATTTTTCAACTGTGCCTTCCCCCAGTAAACCCCCTAACTGACCTTCTCTTTCTTCTCTGCCCATCACTGCCCCATCCTCTCGTCTCAGATAAGTTATTTAAGATGGCCGCTAAAGCCACGTGGGCGAGTTACTCCGTCATGCTGGGTTTCTCCCATGGATACAGGAGGTATACATGGTATAATTAGATTTCTTTTTGTTTTTTTTCTCTTATCAATCAGTCTGATACCTGATTATTTGCCAGTCTAGAAGAACTCAGAGGGGTATGAGGATGATTTTTTTTCTTTGTGTTCCAACAGTTATGCCAATAATATCTCAATAAAGGTAGGGAAAAAAGATACTGTTATTCAGGAATTTTCAAGTATGTGACTGAAGTTTCAGTTTACTGATTCAGAAAGCTTTTTTTTACTCTTCAGTGCTTCTCAAGTGTACTCAAACACTTAATCCAGAAAATATTTGCTCCTGTTTTATATATAATCAAGTTGCAAAAGGTGTCCGTGTTCAATTTTGGTAAAGTAGTGGAGTAATCGACACTAACAAAGCATATTGGTGAAATTTTAAATTGGCATCAATCCTCTTTCTTATTCTCAGTAAATTAAGTTTTGTGCAAAATCAAACATTTGAGGCTGTTTTCTCTTTCTCAATAAGTTTGTTTTTTAATTACAGTTGTCCAATTTTATCATTTTTTATTATATGATGCTATATTAAATGATGCTTTATTTTATAAATTCAGTTTTCTTTCTATAAGCTTTTAAAACTGTGAAATATGTACTTTTTATTCCTTTCATCTAAGAAGTAGCTTAATCTCCTAGAGTGAAGAGAAAAAGGGATGGAAACCTTTGCTCGAGGAATGTGCTATGATGAACCCTAGTTTCAAGTTATGGGAATAACTGGGCAATGTTCTTCCTCACTCTAAGCTTGTAGCAAGTGACATGAGAGAGAGAGAGAGAGAGAGAGAGAGAGAGAGAGAGAGAGAGAGAGAGAGAGAGAGAGAGAGAAATGGAGCCAAAGGTTTTAGCGTATCCAGTCTCCTCAGTGATATGTACTAAATCTAGCCATATTTGCTTCTTTAATAAAAGAAACCATTTCATTTCCTGACATTAATGTTTCATTCACCATTTATGAGGCAGGTTTGGGTTCCCTGGGAAAAGCTAGGATTGTCTCATGAACGTCACACAGGTTTGATATGCTACCACCTGCATGTGATCCATCTTATACCTTTTTCAGACACAATGAACTCTTTTTAATTTCTCAATCTATCCGATTTTCAGAAGGTTGTAATCTTCAGAACATGCTGTGTCATTCTGAGTTATTTCATTTCCTCTAGTTTGCCAGGATTGATGAAATCCTGACCTGTAGGGCAATGGAGAGCAGGGCTACGCCCTCTCCCCATCGCAGCATTTCAAATATTTAAACCATTATCCAGTCCTCCCTTCCATTAAGTCTCTCCATTTCCATGCTAAGCATACCTCATTTTTAAGGCATTTCTCACATTATCATGAAGATGGCTGAGTTTGCATCTAAATTTAGATGAAAATATACTCTAAGCTAACAAACAAACTGAAGCCTACCAAAAATACCTTTATAAACCAACAGATGATTGATGTTGAGATATAATGTATCACATCTTATGTCTATACTGAGACTAATTCAGAGAGATAAAATGACTCAGATGACGACTACTCAAAAAAAAAAAAAGTTAGATTCTTCAAGAAGACACCCTAAGCCAAAGACTCTCATGCAAGTAACTTAATAGGGACATTTTCGCAGAAGTAGTAGCTTCTGGAGGATGTAGGAGAGGGAAGGGGAAGAAGCCAAGCAGGTGTGACTTGATGTGAAGTGCCAGCCTTGGCCTGATCCCAAAAAGACCTCTGATTCAGAGATTCTAAAGCATAAATTACATCACGGAGCTACTGGGTCCTTAAAGTCTCATATCAGCATGTCACTAAAAAACAACAACAAAAAAATCTCAGTAAGAGGGAAGAAGTGTCAGGCACATTTGACTCTCAAGGAGAGCCAGGCAGAGGCAGGGCCCTAGGGCCATCTCTGAAGACCACAGGTGTGAGCAATGGTGAGTCAAGGAGGTGGGCGCACAGTGTTGGTTAAACTGATTGAAGGATCCATCAGGTAAGAGATACGTTGGCTACCTTATTTGTGGTGGTGGTATCAAGGGTGGCTGTAGATATCCCAATGTATAAAAATGTATAAATTAAAAATTTGTAAATATACCTCAATATTGACAGAAGGCTGTTTATATGTGTAAAGTCCAAAGCAGTTACAAAATGCAGAAAAACTATAACTAAATTAGAGAACTTTATTTTTATTGGATTCCATCCCAAAGTACTTATGGGAGACTTAAATGTAAAAATGTCAGGACTAGACGTTGTGAATCTAAAAATTAATTAACCATCTTTGTGTTGAAGAGATTTTGTTTTTTAATAGAATTACGTATGTTCTACCTATCTGCTCTGCCCCTCAAATTCCGGGAATGCTTGAAATACAGACCAGATCACTATTGGAAGGAATGTATTTTCCCTGATCACATGCCACAGTTGGATTTCAATATCCAACAATTTTTGACATCCTCATCTCCAGTAAGTTTTACTACCCTTCCACATCAGCAATTCACTTCAGAAGTCAGGACACAGAAAGAATGCTGTCCCAGGAAGACCTGTACTGATTATTTCTGCATCTCTCAAGTCTCCTGAGTTCAGTCCTCTTCTGACGGCATCAACCCAACACAGTTACAGACAGAAGTGACTCTGCACCAAGACCCATATTCCTTCATCTTTGTAGACCCATCCTATGTGATCTCTGAAAAGGAGTCAAAGGAAATTTGAAGGAATCCACCAAATACTAGTATAAACCATGTTGAAAGTTGCATGGCCATAAAATATTATTCAGTGACAAAAAGGAGTAAGGTAATGATACATGCTATGACATGAATGGACCTTGATAGCATCATGTTAAGGGAAACAAACCAGACACAAAAGATCACGTATTGTATGATTCCATTTATAGAGAAAAATAAATCGAAATAGAGGTTCCCAGGAGCTGAGAGTTGGGGGAAATGCAGAGTGATTGCTAATGTTTATGGAGTTCCTTTCAATGTTGTAAGAATGTTACAAACTTACATACTAAAATATCTTGAATTATGTACTTAAAAAATTTCATTGAGGTAATGTTGATTTAAAATACTATATGTTTATTCAAATCTCTTAAAGATATGTGTCACTGCACATCGCTTACCATGAAGGGACCCACAGAATTCCATGGTGTATGAAGTGTATCTTAGCAGTTGTTCAAAAGGAAATTTTCCAGTTGGCTATTTTCTGCCTGAAGGTCTAACATGAAGTACAAATACAATATGTTTATGGACAATGCAGAGTCCTAAAATCTAATATGAAATCAGTTACTTTGTACTAATCATGAATTCAAAACGCTAAATAAAAAAAGTCACCTAGACCCTTGCTATCCAAACTGGGTTTCCTGGACCAGGAGCATTGGCATCTCCAGGAAGCCTGCTAGAAAAGCGAGTTCTTAGGTCCCTTCCCTGACCTACTGAATCAGAATCATTTTTTTTTGTCTGATCCCCAGGAAGTTCATATGCTCTTAAAATTTGACAAAAACTGAAATAACATATAACCTTTAGCTATGACCCCCTTTATTCCTCTGGTTTTCTCAGTTTATTCTCACTGCACCAAACCCTTAAATTCAGCTATACATCCATTTTGTTAACTCAGTACATGACTCTCTCTAATCTATCTTCACTCCTGGCTTCATGTCATTCTAGTATCAAGTGTGCATTCCTGGGTGGGGGGGAATCACAGTCTACATGCTACTAGCATCATAGACATGCTCATCTCTTTGATGAGCATGTGCATTGCAAACACCAATGCAGGATACACTCAGAATCCTGCTTTCTGTTACTACTCCTGGATTGCTCAGCTTCAGTGAAAAAAAATCCAGTATTGGTGGCTTGCAGCCTCTAGGAAATCTGTGATTTCTAATCTCAAGTGAATCTTCAGAACCATTCAGATTTTTTTTTTTATGCTCTTTGCTATTACCCCTTCCCAAAAAGTTAATTCAAAACCTCACTTATGCCTCTATTTTTGTTAGATAATTTTCTTTTCTGCATTGGACAGAAACTTCAGTTTTTTAGACTTGAATTTCTCAGCCATCTCTCCACCAAAGCCATCACATTGACACCTATTGTGAGCTCTGTGTGAGCTATTGAAGAGGAGGTTTTCTTCTCTCTGCTTAAAGTTTTGTTACCAATCAATAGCTATACTCTTGTCTTACTCTGTCCAATAAGCTCTAAATAACTCTGTCCACGTTTCTTCAACACAGTTTTCTCCCTGGCTCTGCTCCTGAGCTCTGAAAATGTGCTGAAACCTTGCTTGTCTTAAAACAACCAAACCAAGCAAGCAACAAATAAAAGCCCTCGCACTGGCAAGCACATTCGTTTTGTTCCAACAATTTCCCACTGCCCCCCACCACATACAGACTTTTCTCAAAGTGCAATGCATTCTGCCGTAATTCATATCCATCTTTTCATGCACTGCGAGCTGACTTGAGTCTTGCTGTACATTTGCTGACCTCGCCGTGGTAGCCAAAGGCTTCCCCACTTTGAGATTCCTTGAAGTCTCTGTCTTTACCCTTCCTGACTTTTCAATACACTGACATTGCTGAACATTACTTCTTGAAACCACTGTGGTCTCCTCTTTGTTTTCTGGTCGTTTCTACTTCTGCATGCCTCCCCACACCGGTGTTCTTTCAACATCTTAAAGGTTATTTCTTTGGGTTTCATCTTTGGCCTTCCTCTATTCTCTTAATACTTGCTCTCTATGATGTCGTCTGTGTGTATGGCTTCACCATGGCAACAATTTCCTATTCCACGTTTGCAGCCCTGACTTCTGTCATGTGTGAGGAGAAAATGTGGCCACAAAATTAAAATTCATGAAAGTCATATATATGAACAGATGAGGAAGCATAATCCCATCATAAATACATCTTAGGAAAAATAAAAACAAATTCAAGACATACATCAGTATAAGAACCACAAAAAGAAAGATAAATGTACTTTAAAGGGAAATTTGGTTTTTGGTAAAAGCATTAATAAGTAGAGTTTCAGCAAACAGAATTTTGTCTGCTAAATATAATGACAATGCCATAGCTTACAACAAGGAAATGCATATGAAACACAGAACATAAATTCAGGACTACCAAAGGGAATTAAGCCATTAGATAATATGAAGGAAAAATAGATTTTAAATAGTTCTGTAGGAAATGAGGAAACATAAAATTTTAGATTCCTTTGAGGAAAGGCAACGGCAGTCCTGTATGTCCAAACTAATGTCATAGAACCAAATATATAATAAACATTAAATAGTTTTCCATGTTTCTAAAGGCTTTCATTATTAAATATTAGAGAATGGCAATAATTTTATAACTTATTCATGTCCAGAATTGCTTTTTTTTTTAAACTGCAGACAGACAAATCTCAGAGTTGGAATGAACAAAGATGAAGGCAGAAACCAGTAAGATGATTTTTTTCAGTCTAGTAGAATGCATTCTGGTAAGTGTGTTTAAGGGTAAAATTACTTAAACCAAAGGTGTGTAGAATTACAAATAAAAGTAAATATCAATAAGAAGAACTTCCTGAAATTGTAAAACCTTTCTATTCAAGATGGTAGATCAAGCACATGCATTTGCACATTTGCTTTATTTCCCTGTTGAAAAATAAAAGAAAGCCTGATATAGTAGGTACAGGAGAGGATGAAAAACACATACAGAAAATATGGAAAATATGGAAAAAATTGTAAATTCATAAAAGTGTGACACAATGAAAGGAAGCAGGGATGTGATACAATTCTGGAAGCAGGCAGATGAGATTGTATTGTGGGGGGTCACCAACTATGGAGGAGATACCTGCAGCAGGACGAGGAAGAAGGGCACAAATTAGAGATTTACTGCAAGCACAGCCTATGGAGGCTACACACAGTTCAGCTTCTCCCAACTGATGCCCAACTAAGTGGAGGTGCTCCTCACCCTACCCTCCTTCCCACACCATGCAAATCAGGGCTGCCTCCATCCCAATTGGAAGAAAAAGAAATTGAAATTTATTTTCAATCTAAAAATAAATTTAAATTTAAAATCTAGAGAGCTTCTAGGAGAGGCTGGTGCCTGAAATCTGAGTCCTTTTTATGTCTGGGAGGTAGAAATGGGATGCTGGCACTTGAGAATCCCTTAATGAGAAAGAAATATATTGCATGAGACTTACTGTGGAGATCAATCACCGGATTAGGGAAGATCTAGAATTCTATTGCCAGTGTTTCTCATTCCCCAGAAGAAAGCTGCAATCCCTGTCTTGTGGAAACCACATATTAGTGGGGAAGACAAATGATGTAAGAACAAATGAACACACACTAGCCAACTCCTTTTTAGGGTCCTGAAGATAAAGTAAAGCAAGGGGATGAAATTGAGGAGGAATGCATTGAAATCTGCAGGCTGAGAAAAGCCTCTTCCTGAAAGTCACATATGAGGAGTGACCTGAAAGAAAGAATAGATCATGACTCCATGTAATTAGATCATCCAGAGAGAGAGAGAGAGAGAGAGAGAGAAAAGGAAACATCTGCTTACTATCAAACTTACAAAATGTAGAAAAGCTTTTAATTATTACTGCTTTATCAAAAGTAATGATCTGACATTCAATCCATTATTAACTTTGGTTTACCTATATGGGCCACATTGCTTAGGCCATACTATATATTTATTCATAATCATCATGCACATTTGGGTGGGTTTCTTCCTCTTTCTTGCCTTTAATTGCTTCAATTTACTTTTCAATATTCTTCCTTTACTTTTAACTTTTTTTTTTTTTCATTTCCTTATTAGCCTTAAAGGTAGTCATTCTATTTCTATCCCTCCACGTGTTACTTGTACCATTTGTAAACAAACACTTTAAAAATATGAAAAGTATATGGATATATTTCTCTTCTCTGGTCCAATACCACCAACACCTGTATAGTAATCACCTTTTTTAGTTGCAGATTGCAAAGCCAATAAAAATGCTAGTATTATAAAGTGTCATCAGTGTTGTGTACAAAATTTTTCTCCCAATTGGTGGAGTGTCTCTTTGTTTTGGTTACTGTCTCTTTTGCTCTATAGAAGCTCTTTAATTTGATGTAGTCCCAGTTGTTTATCTTTGCCTTTGCTATCACTGCTTTGGGTGATGAGTCTCTAAAGATGTTACTGAGGTGCATGTCATGTAGTGTTTTGCTTATATTTCCTTCTATATATTGCATGGCTTCAGGTCTTATGTCTAGTTCTTTAATCCATTTTGAGTTGGTTTTTGTGCATGGTGTGAGGTAGCAGTCAAGCTTCATTCTTTTGCATGTAGCAACCCAGTTTTCCCAGCACCATTAATTCAACTTTGTTTGTTCCATTGCATATTCTTTGCTCAAGCAGGGACAACTTTACCTTGCAAGTATACTAGATCCTTGAGTGGGGTGACTGATAAGTAATTTTTATGGTATCTCCAGTAGGGGGGTCCTTCTCCTTCTCTAATTTCCACCCAACCTGCCATTCCCTGCATCTGGGAAAAGAGTTTTTATCTTTCTGTTATCAATAACCTGAACTTGAGATTTCCCTACTGCTTACAACCTCAGTATCTGGGACAAGTTTCAGAGTGATTTCTAGGAGAAGATAAAAATACTGATATTCAGCACTGATAATTGAAGTGAACTGGAAGCGAGAGCTCATAATATCCCATTTATGTGCATGAAAGTTTTCCTTCCCTCTCCTTCTTAATCCTCTTCTGCACACACTATTGCTGGTTTTGTTGTTTGAAGGGCTGGCACATCCTGGGCATTCCCTCTGAACATTTCAGATTTTATTTCTCACATAGATTTGCACTGTAGAGGTAAAAGCAACTGCTTGTCCACAGTTCAAGGGACTGGGAGTTTTGTGCAAGGACTGCAAGACATCAGACCCTCCCAATGCCTCACACCTCAGCCTTTACACCAGGGCCTTGAGAAGGGCATTTGGGGTGAAAGGAACATGGAAAGAAGCAAAAAAGGGATGATAACACTGTTTCGTTTATTATCAGGACTCCTTATAGAGATGGAAAAAAATGGATTTGTAGGACTAAATTTTAGGACGGGCTTGGCATGTACACTCAAGTCCTCATGCTTGTTTGTATTTATATATGACACCCACACATTCAGTTAGCAAAAAAAAAAATCCCAAACACCTCTCTTCTCTAGTTGATCCAAGTCATTTTATCCTATTTCTTAATTTTTTTTTTTTTAGCACACGTCCGCGTGTACGTGTGTGAGTCTGAATTTTCTTGTATGTGATATTTAGTAAATGTCCTTGATTTTAAATATAGTTGAAACTAAAAACATGCAGTCATTTCAAAACTTCACTATTAAATTCCTATGACCATAATTTATTACTTCAAAATGTATTCCAATACCTATCAAAATGGTTTAAATCCAAAAACACTGACAATATCAGACACTGGTGAGGATGTGGAATAATGAGAGGTATCAAACTGGCCCAGCCACTTCGGAAGACAGTGTAGTGATTTCTTACAAACTAAACAGACTCTGCTCATTATCAGGCAATCAAAATTCGTAGTGGTCAAACAAAAAGAAGTCAAGAAAACCCCTCAGTAGGTGAATGGAGAAACATACTGTGTATACATTCCATTCTTCAAAATGGAATTCTGTTCAGCAAAAAAGAAAAAAAAAAACTCAGCTATTAAACCATGAGAAGATGTAGAGAAAGCTCAAATACATATTGCTAAGAAGAGAGACCAGTCTGAAAACGTTATATACTGTATGATTCCAACCATATGACATTCTGAAAAATGGCAAAAATGTGGACAGTAATGAGAAGGAAAGAAGAGGTGGGACATGGGATTTATGGTCCGGCAAACTATTCTGTATCATACTGTAAAGGGGATGCATGATGTTATACGTTTGTTATAACACATAGAACTTGATAATGTAGAGTAAACCCTAATGCAAATTATGCACCTTAGTTAATAACAATACATCAATATTGGATTATTTGTTGTAACAGATGTACCACCTTAATATGGCAATAAGAGGAGAGAAACAGAGGGGTTACATGGGGACTGTATGTACTTTCTGCTTAATTTCTCTGTAAGCCTAAAATTACTCTAAGAATAAAGTCTATTCATTGAAAACATCTGATAGGTTTGTAATTATTAAGCACTATTTAGAGTCTATTTTTTATATCTTGTTTGAAAAAAACAAGATATAATTGTATCTGTGGTATGCTATAGACTGTGTAAATATATTGAGACAAGGATTAAGAATTAATCTACTAAAACAGTGGTTTGTTTCCTGCCTATAGGTGATTTAGATTTTCTTATTTCTCTATTTTCAAAGTTAATTCAGATAATATAAGGATTTATTATTTTGAAAGAAATCATGCAATTATGGCAATAAGGTGTGAATAAAATGGAAGAGACCACAAATAAAGATTTGCCTGTATTCTCTATCCTTTCACTCTTAAGACACCCTCCAGAAGTAACCATCTTCAAAAGTCTGAAATTTTTGCATCCGTATTTCTCTCCATGCATCTAGAAATTAAATATAAATGAAAACAAATATGCTCATTCCTTAGGAACTTGCTTCAAAACATTGTTCTCTCTGTAATTTTTTCACATTTACCTTATTCTTTGTAATAGCCACATATCAATTTGTAGTGTGATTGCATCAAAATGAACCTCCTTAATGATGTGCCTTTACCTCATTTCAAATTTTAAATCAATGCAAATTATAATGTAATTAATATTCTTTTTGTATTTTACATAAATATCCCTATAGAATAGATTATTAGATATGATTGCAGAGTCAGCCCATCAATATTACACATTTTTGGTAGGTTTTGCCGATTGACTTCCCCAAATGTTTCAGCAGTGTTCAATCAATGTGAAGTGAGATGGTGAGTCTGTTTCTTTACATCATTTGAAATGATCAAACTTGTAAATCTAAGGTGATCTCGAGGTCAAAATAATCTTGTTTTTGCATTATGTTTTTACTGATTTCTAGTGAGGGTAAGCCCTAGTGAGGTGTTTACTAGATACGTGCATTTGTCATTTCAAGATTTGCACTGTATTACAGCCTTTTTCCATGCATGTATTGCTTTATCCTTATTGATTCAAATGTGTTGTGAGGCTTTTGTGGATAGCGATCGCTTGCCTCTTGTATACGTTTCAAGTATTTTATTCCAGTCATTTTCTAGCTCTTTCATTTATTTTGTCCTTTTTGTGTGTGCAGACAATGATATTTATATTATTCTCATAGAGTTAAACGTACTTTCTGAAAATCGACTACCTGCTACCCCCCTCCCCTACCTGGGTTGTAATTTCCTTAAGGAGACAAGGTGTTTAAACAATGCTATAAAAACACATTTTTCTATAACTTCTATAATACTTATTCATTATTTTAAAAAATTCACTTATGACACTTTTCTTCAAACATCATTTAATCTACTTTAGTATACCATTTCCCTATTTATTTGAAATACATCTTAACAATTAATTGAATTCTTATCTATAAGATTCCTGGATTCTCTCTTGCTCTGTCAACTTTTGCTTGTTCTATTAATTCTACCCTGTTTCAGTTAAACATATGAAAAAATATTTCTTGACATGTCTTATGCCTTTTCCTTATTGTCACAGGTACATTAGATTCAGACTTTTGAATTATTTCTGAAGTGGAATCATCTTGCTATTTTGTATTAAGATTACATTAAAATCATAGATGAATTTAGGGAGAAAGAATATCTTGATCAAAGTGGTAATTTACCACAGCAATTATAAACTTCAAAATTATGAACCAGATGGAAAAATAGAAAATGAATGGAATGATCTTTCACATTTGCCTCAATTATGTACACTGCTAATTTCTACCTCCTGCCATGGCCATTGCAGCCATGTAGAGTAAGCTTATACTAGCAGGACTGACCTTATTTCAGCACAACTGAAAGAAAATAAAAAAAAAATACAAGAAACCCACAGGAACATTACCAAAAGCATAAGGAAGAAAGTTGTTGACTCTAGCCAGGGTAACGTCAGATTTCTAAACTGTCTACACCTTGAGTGTCTACAACACTCTTGGCTCTTGAATGAAGCCCTAATATGTCAGGGGTGTTAAGCCTTATTTTGATTCTTCTTAACTCTCATTTCCCAAAGTGTGCTCTTGTTTTCAGTCTGAAATACAAGGTAACATTTTCCTTGTATATTTTAGAGTCACATGTAATTGTAAGAAAGTCTCTAATCTTTCAACCAGTTTCGCCCCAATGATAACATCTTACAGCACAATGGCACAATCAGGAAATTGACATTGATGCAATACACTGCGCTTGTACAGACTTCACCAGCCTTACTTGTACTCACATGTGCATATGTGTATGTGTATCCCTTGTCTTTTTCTACTTTAGATTTAATTAACTGCTGTACATCAAGTGCTGCACATGAGTATTTTATCTTAATTACAAAATCACAATTTGTTTAACAGTTTTACTGTGGATGTGATGTACTTCATGGCCCAGGATGATTTGTTACAGAGTTCAAATGCATTTAATATATATATTAATAATATTAATGTGTTATGGAAATTACACCATAGACCATGGATTTGTGACATGTGAACTCAAATGGATCAAGAAAGATATTTCTATTTGTGAGAAAGGAGTTGGTTTCTCATCTGTTGATTTTAATTTATTAGTATGCACTCTAGGTGATCGACTTTCCAAATGAGTTTTTGCTTTCACATTATTCCAGTGAGGCATTTATAATTAATGCCACAGAAAACTTACACTGGGGTAATATTTAGTCAATCTTTGTCAATAGGAAACAAAAGCATAAATCTAACACTAGATGGGAAAAAAAGAATACAAGATAGCTTTAGAATAAATAGGGTAGAATTTGATTAATTTACTTATAACTAAATTTTCTTTGACGAAATTCTATTTGGGCGGCATGCCTATCTTTGTTTAAATTCATTGTTTCACCCAGGCATAACTATTATTTATTTACACATTGCCATTTGTGCTTAAAAATGAAATCATTGTTTAAAAGGACACGCTCTGATGTTTATTCCTTATTATAAAGTCATTTTGTGGGTTTTACTTCTCCTAATTATGCTTGGCTCATCATAATAGGGAAGGATGTTCAATTTCAAAAATATTCAAATGGAATTCAATGAGAATCCTTTTCAAGCTCAAATAGAATTGAAAAAGATGAAAACTTCCTAACTAGGGAAAACCTGTTGTTTTGTTGTTTTTCATCTTTTATTGTTTATTGTTATTGATGCTATAACTAGCTAGAATAATTGTCAATTGTGTTTTATTTAAGGTATTTTCCCTGGAATTCTAGGGTACATGAAATGCTAGGCCTCTTTTCAATCATGACACAGTTCTGAGCACAATTTATTCTGACTTTTTAATTAGCTGTTTGACTGACAAAATAGGGCAAAATTCAAATAATATAGATACATAGGTTGTATGGCTACTTAGTGAACAGTGAAATAGAGTAGCCTATGTGACCTGGGGCTCACAGTATCTTCTAAACTTTTGCCAAGTTTGAGAAGCTAAGTATGTTTTGTATTTATTAAATTGGAAGCTAACCAGTGGAGAAATCATTACCAAGATACTCTTCATTCTTATTTTGCTCACCACAAAATCTGACGTGGAAAGAAAATTAAGTGAAAGAAGTCATATTTAAATTATGATTAAAATTTTCTTAAACATAGCTTCTCAATCCAGAAATATGCCTAAGTCAAACATTTTATTTTATGCCACTTACATTTAAATTTACAGTAAAAAAATTGTTAATTATTATTGAAATGGTATGGAAACACTTAAATTTTATTAATTTTCACGTCTGCAAGAGGATAATAACATACATTTCATACAAACTGAAAATATGAAGATTATACTAGATCGAGAAAGGAGACAAAGAAAATAATTCTAGGTGAAGGGAACCATATTAGCTCATACACATAAGCATAAATATGCACATAAACCAGGAGCTAACGTATATCCAGAGCTAAAGTATTTCCAGATAATTTCCCATGAAATTATCATGGGAAAATAATGATGTTAGATAACAAAGAGTTTTGGATGGTCTGAAAAAAATGATTTAAGATATAAATATCTTCAAGGACATTTTGAAGATTATTACTTAATTCTCTTTTTTGTGCCTTTGCACTTTTGCACTTCCTCGCTTTTGTAGCACAAGCTGGTGTTCACTTTTCCCTTAATGTTCCTCCCATCAAAGCTCCTAGTGTTGCTATGCAGTGAGAATTTTAGGTCTGTTTCTTTATAATTCTTACATTAGGAAAAATTGAATTCACAAAGGCAAATGTGGTTAGTTATGAGACTCAAGTTGGTCAAATACCTGCTACTTATTACCCTAGGAAAGGCAGATTTGGACGCCAGAATTGAGTCCTGAATTTCCAAACCTGATCTCTGAACACAGAACCTCTGGAAAGAGGTTTTCATCTTACTATAATGCCTTGAAACATGCTCCCCCCCAAACCCAGGGGCCATATTTATTGTTACTGACTAAAATGATCAGGTTACAGGGATGAATTGATTGCTGGAAGGAATAACAGAACTATAGCAGACAGCTAATAATGAACACATTGAGGGATATAATAATGACAATACACTTAATTTTATGCACACATTTCAGCAGGACGGGAGAAGGAGCTGCCACTTTCAACTGGTCTATATAAATGACTGACATTTCTCAAACAGTAAGTCATGTTTTGATTCAAATAAAAATGCTGAGTGCTACAGAGTGAAAATCCACTACCCCATGTGTCCCCACATAGACTTACAAAAAAAAAAATCATAAAGAATGGAGAAAAGACAAAAATGGTATATCCCAGTTCACATATGAAAATTAAAATTTGAGTTGAGAGGATAGACAGAACGGGGGGCAAGACTCTCAGAATAAAAATAGAGACTTCGATGACCAGAACAAGGATCTCATTTTATCCTCAATGCCCCTCACAAGGATGCCACAAATAAAGCTTCATTTAATTTTTGCATGAGGACAGCAAAAGAGACAATAACAAAAACAAAGAGAAACCCCACCAACTGGGAGAACATTTTTGCACCCAACACTAATGATAAAGGACTGATCACAAAAATCTGCAAAGAGCTGATGAGACTCAGCAACAACAAAGAAAATAATCCAGTCAAAAAATGGGCAGAAGAGCTAAAAAGAAACTTCTCTGAAGAGGAAATGCAAATGGCCAACAGACATATGAAAAAATGTTCAACATCACTTGTCATCAGGGAAATGCAAATCAAAACTACCATGAGATACCATCTCACACCAGTGAGAATGGCACATATTAAAAAAACTAGCAACAACAAATGTTGGCGAGGTTGTGGAGAAAAAGGAACTCTCCTGCACTGCTGGTGGGAGTGCAAACTGGTCCAACCACTATGGAGAGCTGTGTGGAGATTTCTGGACCTACTAAACATAGAGCTTCCATAGGATCCAGCAATTCCACTCCTAGGTCTTTACCCAAAGGACACAGAAACATCAATTCCAAAGAGCACCTGCACTCCTATGTTTATAGCAGCACTGTTTACAATAGCTAAGCTTTGGAAACAACCCAAATGCCCAAAAACAGATGACTGGATCAAGAAGATGTGGTACATATATACCATGGAATATTACTCAGCATTCAAAAAAGATAAACACATGCAATTTGCAGCAACATGGATGGCGCTGGAAGGGATCATGCTCAGCGAAATAAGCCAAAAAGAAAAAGAAAAATACCGGATGGTCTCACTCATAGCAGGAATCTAGAGAACTTAAATAAGGACCAGGAAAATGAATATAAGAAAGTGAAAATCAAAATCAACAGAAAACTATGAACCAGAGACAGTGTTTGGGGGGTGGGGGGCGGGAGGGGAAGGATTGGGGTCAGAATGGGGCATTTGCAATTGTATGGGGAATATAAAAATAAAATTTATTATTTAAAAATAAATAAATAAATAAATCTTTAAAAAAAAATCTCTGCTTAAAAAAAAAAGGTATCAAACCATTTAAAAAAAAAAGAAATTGAGAAAGAAGCTGGAATCCCTTGTAGTTTTTGCTGTAATGCTATCAAACATTTGTATATAGTGTCTTACAGTTTTAGACTTTACAGTTATGAATTATCTAATATGGAAAAAAAATAATAATTTTGCATGAGGGCAATACTGTATTCTGCTTCAGATGAACGGTGCAGTAAAGAATGGGGCAGATGCTCCATGTGCCTAAGCCCACATAATCATGTAAGCACCTGTGTTCCATTCGACAATAAATGTTTATTAAGCATCCACTCTGAACCAGCCTACCTTTTCTGGTGTTGATGACATAGTTGTAAATTTCCTTGCCCTCATGGAAATTATATTCTAATGGAAGATAAGTTCAACGATTAAATAAGCAGACAAACATACAATGCTGAAGTGTAATTAATCACGCCAGGTAGTGACCATGAAGTCACTTCACGGAGGAAGATGCAGCAACTATGCATAGATGTTGTTCTTAAATTAAAGTGAACCCTTATCCAGGAAACTATTTGCTGAATTTAGATCAGGAAGAAGTGCACTCTGTGTGAGTTGTCAATTTCTTGATCAGAAACAAGGTTCCTACCTAGATTGAGAACAGCAAGTATTTTTGTTTAGCATAGCTTTTTCTTCTTGACCACAGGGGCATCTGGGATGTATTCCAAACAAATAGGTCTTACTAGAGTTCAGAAAAGAGCCTAGTTCTCTTAAGATGTTTTAAAAATATCTTAATAGGGGATTTATTCATTATTTTGGAAAAGCTCATAATCCAAGGGCTTTTGTTAAGGAGAATGGTTATAAAATTTTAGGTTTTCTGGATTCCCTGACAGAACTCTGAAGCCAGTAAGCATTTTCAGCGAAGGGGAGAAAGCTGAATCAATGTACAGTGTTCTTGTGAAGTATCACTGGCTTCAAGAGGGTCAAAATTTCATAAAGGCTATTTCCTCACCATCAACCCATATCCCCCAACTCTGAACTGATAATACTTAATGTGATTATGATACTCTTACGCGCTCACAACGAAGGAGTTATTTCTCACTTAGCCTGTATCCTGACCCTTGTCCTTCTTATCTGGAAAGCATTTCTTGTCTGTTTTTACCACACCTTCCACCCTGTCTGCTGGGTTGCTTATTTTAGCATAGCCAGGGTCCAGCTTTGCAACACATGGGTGAGGGATTGAGGCCTGGCTACAGGACAAAAAGGGAACATAAGGTGCACCGTTATTAGACACCATCACACTCTGTTGCATTTTTTATTTTTCTCAAATTCTTCATCAATTTCCTTACAAAAATATTTACTGAATATGATAAGTGCCACACATGAGGCTAGAACTGTAAAGGTCATTTATTACCTTGTGAAAGTTATACTCAGATGGCAAAATAATTTCATGCAGTTAAGCCCAAAGGGTAAGCATTCACTGTAAATACTTACATAAAATATCAAGCAACAAACATTCAAAATGATGAGCCATTTACTCTCTACACAGAAATGTTGAAACAGCGAACTTCAGGAGTCATAGAAAACCAAAGATTAAACATGTACTACAAACACACAGCAGCAATTTTTAAACAAGCTTCCTGCCTGATAGATGGTGTGGCTCATTTCTCAGCTAAAGAAAATGTTGTCAATTAAAAAATAATATACTTTATACCAATGATAAAAAATTATCAGGACTTTGAGACTTTTTCAGCAACTTTGTACAGTGATAAATCATCACTACCCATCACCCATATGATTTCAAAAACACTACTAAGCTTCCTGAGAGTTGTGAAATTTTCCACTTTATAATTAACCCTCATTAAAAGGTCACAGCTATATTTTTTCCAGAATGATCAGCAATGACACCAATGCTGGTGAGAACAGCTGTGATACAGGTGGTTTATGTTTGGTTTGTACAGAGTAGTTCATCACTCAAGAAGTGATTTAATCTTTTTTTTTTTTTCTTTTAGTCTACCCATTCTGTTGGATAAAATGGGGAAATAAGCTTAGAATTATCATTTCTAACTTATTAGAGGGAACATTAAAGAAATCATTTTGCCACTGGTGTAATACGATGTTTTAAGAAGTGAAGTTTTAAATTAACATTTAAAATACCACATTAGGTGACACCAAAGGGAAACGAGAGTTCCCTTGACAGGGCTCTTACAGGTCAACTTACAACAATGTGAACATTGAAAAGAATAATAATGGTGATAGTTTATATCATCATGAGTATAGAATATTAAAAAATCACTGAGTATAAAGTAATTTTAAAAAACAAAAAGACCAAGGAAAAATCTTCATTGCAGAAAATGCTAATAAATTTATATGTAACACTGCTACTGGAAAATCACCAATGACCTTTGCAGCCATTAATACAATTATTAGGCAAGAATCATTCACAGAGGCTAACACCATTAGGTGAAATACTGTAGGAGTACAAAATATTAACATGGTCTCATTGTATGAAGCCCTAAGTTGCTGATTAATCACAATGGATAAAAAATACCTCTACAATGAAGAAAACTAGAAAATACCATCTTAATTCACTCTTCAAATTGGCATAACCATAATGGGACAAACTGGCATTATATGCTTTCTGATACCCTATAATGAGAAGTATACAATGTTACATTTATAGAATTCTTATAAAATATTTACAATGGATCTAATCAAGAGGAGACGTTTAGATAATAAAAACACAGGACATTCTACAAACCAATTGACCTGAATTCTTCAAAAATATCACCATCATGAAAGATAAAGAGTGGCAGGAATTTTCTAGACAAAAAGAAGTTAAAGAGAGATAGCAAATGCAGTAAGCGACCCTTGGATTGGATTGTGGGTCAGAAACAACAATCTGGAAAGAGCACACAGGGAAACATGAATATGAACTCTATGTTGACAAAAATTATTGTATCATTAAGTTCATTGGGAGTGAGACCTCTGGAGCTTACGCAGGAGAATGCCCCGATCCTTAGCAGACACACCAGATGGGAGTATGTATGATTTAATGTCAACATAGCCACCATTTAATTTCAAATGTTTCAATAAAGAAAATGATACAGATATAGCTACAGTAAATGAGGGAGAAAGTTCTTAAATTGTTACCTTGTGTTGAAAGATTTTGTTCTTATGTTGCGACGCTCACATTTTGTTAGCTCTGTGGTTACAAACTGCAGCCTTAACATATAACTGTCCTTTTCTGTACTTTAAGTAGGTTATAAAGGGAACAAGACAGAGTTTCATTTTATCTTTAAACACTAATGAAAAAATGGACACTCCATAGCACTCCACACTAATCAAAGAATAGGGAGGGTTTGGGAAGAAAAGGAGAGTGAATATAGAAGGATTTTTGGAAGGGAAAGAGACTTTATGTGGAGAAAAGGAAAGAAACTGACTCCAATAATCCTCATTTTGCTTTCAATGCTCTGTGAAGACGGGCATTTTTTTTCCCCCAGTACTTTATTTCAAGTCCCTACAATAGTGTTGCGACAAATTTGGTATTCAATACTAGAGATGAAAGAATGTGGAGTTGTGTGCACTGCCTTTATATAAACTGCCTCATTTCAATATCTCTGACGAATGAAGAGGAAGAAGGAGAAGACCCTGTTTGGCATAGGATGGGATGGAGACTCAGTTCCTTGCTGGGATATACTGGAGCAATGCATGAGTCTAGCTATCTTCATGCCCACCTCAGGTCCACTGTGTCTTCAAACACCAGCTAGTCCTTTCTTTTCAATGTACAAGAAAAGAAACACAGAAGCAGACATGTGTCTTTGTCGTGAATTACAGAACCACGGCAACGACCTGTAATTTGTACCTGCGTCTACATAGGAAATCTCATTCCACTTGTCATGGCTAATAAGGGAAATGATGTCTCACAGGGGAAACTGCTCTGCTTTTAGAGTTAGTAGTTCCTGGGGTCAAATCTTAATTCGGTTCCTACTAGCACATGGTTGTCCAGAAGTATTTGGGAGTGATTATTTCCTACATATTTCTTACGCTTTTTTTATGCCGATGGATAGACTGACTTTATTGCTTTGTTGTGAGAACTGGAATATGCATGACTGTCGCATGATTTCTTGTTTCCTAAATGGTCATTTAATTCAAAATCAAATATATTGGTATGAGAGGGAACCCCCAAAGCCAAGGCAAAACCAATCAATGCTTGTCTTAGTCTTAAAGTAGTGGGATAAAGACACTTAAAAACATTACTAAGCACAAAACATTCTCATTATAAACAATACTCCTCTGGATTTGACTCTGTGGATATTCTACATAAATCTTTAAATTCGTATCAGATGAGCCTTGTGTTGCTGAGTGCATAATGATGGCTGGTAGCTCGTTCCCTTTCTTCTAAGACCCATGTGAAGATTATCCCTCCCCAACTCCTTGAAGATTAAAATAATCATATGACTACCGCTTCATGAGTGTGGGCAAAGGTGGCATGTATTGTGTGAGACACTGGAGTTTACCACCAACTGCCCCGATGAGAAGGAAAACACCTCCAATATATCTTCCTTCAGCTTGGGTCCTGCAGTAATAACAACAAAACAACTCTCCTACTAATCTTTAACAGAAATGAATTAAATAAATCTTGATGGGCGAGAGGGGCATCAGAACACAGACACTAAATGTACCAGTCGATACCACAACTAGAACAGAACAACTTAGGTAAGCCAGATTATTCCACAACTTTCCTCTCCCCTTAAAGTTCCCAATGTCCTGCCCACATTCAGCTGGTGATTGTGATCGCACCGAGAAGTATAGAAGCAGACCAAAGCCTATGTTCAAGCTCTCGCAGGACTACTAAATCCATCACTCTTACCTCCTGTCCCGGCTGTGGCAGAACGTTCTGTGGTACGAAACCCGCCTCTCAGTGTGCACACTGGATTCCATCGCCTCTTCTTGCTTTATGAAATTGTGCTTAAGGGGACCTCTTCTCTCATGAGAGATCACAAATGTGCTACAGCAAAATACGCCATTTTGGCCTAAGGATTATGTTGAGTGGAAGGCAACTGAACACAGATACAGTTTTCCCCTTAACTGTCAAAAAGCAGGCCATAATTTCCCTAAATGAAGGTATTTCCTTTCCTCCCATCCCTCATTCCAGGAAGAGAAGAGAACTTTATCCCTGGAGGACAGCTGACAAGTTTGCATAAACAAAACAGACTTATTTCCCATTAGCTCCCCCATACGCTTCCCGGTGACTCCCCATAATAGACCATCATTGGGTTTGAAGCCCAAACCCTCTTCCCTTTTCACATGTTAAAAAGGCACATAAAGCCCAAGTCTAACTTTGCAGTGAACTCCTATGCACGTACATGATGAAAACGCTGCCCTTTTCTCCTGTGACTCTTTTATTTAATTTGCCCGGCCCCATTAACTGAACATAAGGCAGAGGAAAACTTCTCCCTCCCTGACATGCTTCGGCACTTCCTCCCTTTCCAGTGCATCATCTTCATTATCAAGCCATCACCCAGGGACAGCCTCTGTCTGAAATAAACCAAAATCCAACAACAGTCTACTTGAGATATAATCCAATTACTTTGCTTTCTGCTACAGCGTCACTTGAGTTGCCTGTACTCACCACTGCCACTTCTAAAGTAATTCTGTTGCACCCCTGACGCAGTCATCATTTTGCATCCAGCCCTCCATCACAACTGCTCCTGATGAGATACAAATGAACAATGTGTCACCCTACCCACTGTACACATACTATACAATTCTCATCTTCATTATGCAGCAGTTTTGATATAAAACAGTTAAAAGCTCTTCATTTGGCCTTTAAGTCACCACACTCTCTTTTTCCACACTACACTGACTCATCAGAGGGTCTTTCTCATCCCCTCATCAGAGGGTCTAGGCCTGAGAACAGGTTTCTCTTCTCATTTTGTACTCACTTCCTAGACCTTATTTAGTTAAGTGAGTGTTTTGTGACCAATTTCCAATATGTATGTGGGGAAATAGTCTCCACATACACGCGCATCCGCAGACCCAGCTGTCTGCCCTATAAACTCAATTCTAACCCTACCTGCCAGGAGATCAAGCACGCGCTTCCACAGGCTGACTCCCAATGCTGACCCCCCTCAGACACCAGTCAGAAGGCCAAGGGGTTACCTGTGCTTCGGAGCAAGCAGGTGCAGACTGGAAATTCCTATAGTCCCTTCCCTGGACTCCTGATGCCAATTTCAAGTCCAGGTCACTGTCTATACTTCAACCCCACTGGCTGTAAATCATAGGTTCCCATGCCCCCCAGCTTATGTGCTAGTGGAACAGCTGAAAGAACTCAGAGAAACATTTTACTCACTAGATTGCTAGCTTATTATAAAGGAAATGAACTCAGGAAGAGGCTCTCAGAGGTGCTGCAAGGGCAAGGTGTGAGGGAAGGGGCAGCGCATCCATGATTTCTTAGCCCCCCCAAATCCACACGTTCACCAACCCAGCAGCTCTACAAATCCTCCTTTGGTTTTTTGAGGTTTAATTGCACCGACATGATTGATGAACTCATTGACTGTTGGTGACTGACTCAACCTCCACCTCTCTCCTCCCCCAGGAGGCGGTCTGGGGTGGGACTGAAATTCCCATAACTCTAGTCACATGATTGGCACCATGGCAAGGAGCCCCCATCCTTGGGTGATTTCCAAATGTCACCTCATTAATATAACTGTGGATGCCTTTATTGTTCTTTCCGTGATATTCCAAGGGTTTTGGGAACTCTTTACCAAAAGGGGGGACTAAAACCAAATACAGGTATCTTGCTATAAATTGCAATATCACACAAGTCTTATGGCTTTGAAAAGCTACTATATCCTGAAAATGCCCAAATTAATTTTTTCTGCCCCAACTTGTTCCCTGAAATGTAAACCTGAACACTAAGTCTACTTAACTATTCAGCTGAGATGTCTAATGACTTATCATATTTAACTTGTCCCCTAACCTCCAAAAATGTTCTTTTCTCCAAGTTATATCCTTGACCTGGATTAATGCAATAACCTTTTGTCTGCTTCTTCCAGGTCACACCTAGAGTTTACCAGCCACACAATGGAGAGATCCTCTTAAAAAATGCCAGTGTCGTTACTCTCTCATTGTACTCCACAGGTTGCTCAGCTCAGAATAAAAAGCAAGGTCATATCTGGTCCACAAGTCACAGCACAGTCTGCTTCCCCAATTCCCACACCCATCTATACTTGCATCTCCTCGAGGATTTTTATTGCTCATTCTGCTTTAGCCACCTTGGTCTCTAGGCTGGTCCTCAAACAATATAAACATACTCTTTTCTGGCTGCCTTTGTACTTGCTAGTATTTCCATGTGCGATGAGCTTCTGCTACATCAGTAGTTCTCAAACTTGATCCATATTAGTTGCATGTGGGAAGCTTGTTCAAATATGCAGCCCTGGGGCCTCCCTGGTGGTGCAGCGGTTGAGCGCCACTGTCCACAGCCTCAGGTGTAGTCCCCATAGACTTTCCTCCACCAATTCACCTGAGATCTGTCTTTTTGATATCAAGAATATTCCTTATTTGTCCTTATCAGGAGACATTTATTAAATACACTCTTCAGTCTTTCTCAACTTGTTTTCTTTTGGTTTTCTTCACAGATATTATCACCATCTGATGTCATATAACTTGTTAATTCTCTGTAATCTTCCTCTTTCCCATCTACACCAATCAGAATTCAAATTCCATGAGAGGAGGGAACTTTGTCTACTGTTTACACTACTGTATCTAGAAGCCTAAGTTACTGTCTGACATACAGTAGGTCTACAATAAATACCAGTTTTGTTAATGATTTAGCAGAAAATTTGGGAGATAGTCCAATGAATACTAGAAGGAACTATTGTTCAAATATATATATATATATATATATATATATATGTCTGTATATGTGTGTGTGTGTCTATAACATATATAGAGGCAGGGTAATGTTCACTATGATGAGAGGAACAATGAAAGATTACTATCATCCGTGAAGTTTTTAAAAAGTAGAATGAATTTTAGGGAACAGAGATGATAAATTGTGAACGCCACTGTTTACATATTTTAAAAAGGGCTCTGTAGGGAAGCCAGTTATTTGTGGGGATCAAGAAAGTTGCCACAACTGTTAAGGGAAGTGAATAAAACAAGCGCCTACATTTCCCAGAAAACTAGAAGTTTCAATAGAATTCTGAGTTTGGGGGGAGGGGTTTGTCTGCACCAAGGGAGGTAGAAAAAGCATTTTCCACCTTTCTTCATTGACAACTGAGATGTCTAAATTTCTGTCTTGATCATAAAATGTGTTAACAAAATGCCATGCCTGACATAACTGCAAAATATGCACATGAGCAAAGATCAGCACCTTGTTTAGTATGCCCCCAAATGAACCCATTGGTGGCAAGTACTGGTCTGTTTAACATCTCAATAGTTTTACCTTTCCCAGAATATAAATGGAATCATATAATACATAGCCTTTTCAACAACTTTTTCCTACATAATAGTATGCTTTAAGATTCATTCGTAGCATTGCTTGCATTGGTAACTCGAGCCTTTTTATCACTAAATGATATTCTACTATAAGGACATGCCACATTTCATTTATCCATTCTCTTTTTTGAAGGACATCTCGGTTGCTTCAAGATTTTGGTGATTATGAATATAGCTGCTATACATATCCAGGTGCAGGTATTTGCTTAGACATAAATTCTCAAATTGGTTAGGTAAATACTTAGGAGCCTGACTACTGGATTATATGGTTAGACTCTTTTTAGCTTTGTAATTGATTACCAAACTATCCTCCAAAGTGGCTGAACCCACATTACATTTTATTAAAAAGAAAAATAAATGCTCCAGATGTTTAGCATTCACAAGTGGATATCATAATCATGGATATGGTTTCAATAATAACAGTGGATGAATAAGGCACATTTCAGGTTCACCCCATGGCACATTCATCTTGATGACTGTGCCAACACAATCCTAATGTATCCACCCAAACATCAGCTTTTGATATTGAGGCAATTTGACCTGTAGCCAGATGCTATCAAATGGTTTTGTGCATTACTTCATTGGAACATTCTAGAGCCCATTGCTCATTATTTGCTAGCTTCTGTGAAAGTTGGGTGTTTTAAGAAGCCTTGATGCTCCCATAGAGTTAGCTTCATCAACATTTGACTCACCAGGAAGAAATGAAAATAGGTGTTGTTTGGATGTGAGTGCACTCTTACAGATGTTAGGCCTATATCTGAATTATAAACCTCAGAAAATTCAGAAAGAAACTGGATCAATATCTTCAGTTGTTCCTTTTCTTGTTCTTCACCCATCATTTGGATTCTTATAGATTAAAGCTACTGAAATTTTAGCTTGCATCAGAATCGCCTGGAAGGCCAATAAAAGACAAATTGCTGGGACTCAACCTCAGAGTTTGATTCAGTGGCCCTCAGAATTTTATCTATAATATTCCCTGGTGTTGTTGATGCGCTGGTTCAGGGTCAACACCTGAAGCAGTACTGGATTAATATATGACATTCCTATGTTTTCAAAGCCTTTTGCTATTTTAATAGCAATAGTTTGCCTTTCTATACTTCCACATAAATGGAATGCTATTTTACTTAAACTCAGCAGTCATTTTTTTTTTCTTTTTTGCTATGCAATTAAAATGAAAGTGCCTGAATACACTGAAGTGCAATACAGTGAAGGTAGGGGAAAGAAAAATCATTTATTTGTCATACACTCAACATAAGTAAAGTATCCTTTATCTACCATGGATGGTGCTTATTCCAGTGAATTAGCTACTTGTGGTAGCTACAATATTGATTATAATCCCTGACTGTTTTGCAATTCATGAAAACAAAGCCACAGACCAGGTGTTAGGATAAACTTGGAGAATTTAAATATATATCCATCCCTCTTTTTCAAGTGCTCTCTCCTGGCATTAACAGGCATCTTCATCCTGCAAATTCCTTCAAAATTCCCAAAAGTGATTTTATTTATTTATCAGTTTGTTTTGTTATATTTTCTATACTTAAAGTATATATGTCTATACTTTCTAATTAAAATTTATTTTTAAAAAAATTGAATTATATTATACATGCAATTTTACCATTTTCAATTTTTACTTAAAATGTGTCACAGGTCTTTGTATTTTAGCACGTAGAATTGTACTGAATACTTCCTAATCTGTACCCAATGGACATTAGTTGTTTTCTGTGATTTCAAAAGGAATGAGGACAATTCTCATAAAACTTGTGTGAACTTTGCTATAGAATAAATTCCTCCAATAAGAATACTGGAGAGTATTACATGCTTACTATGTGTTTAACATATAGTTCCAAACTGCCCTGCAAAATAAGGTCACATCAATTTCTCAGTAGCAAATAGGTATGAAAGTCTCTGTGACTGAACCATGGGGTAACAGGGAGGGTGGGTGTGGTGTTTATAACATTATCATTAAGATTTTAAACACTGGGCCTCCCTGGTGGTACAAGGGGTTAAGACGCAACCTATGTACCCGACCGCAGCCACTGCAGCACGAGTTCGATCCCTGGCCAGAGAGATACCCACATGGCACAGCAGACCTCTCCTGACTCACCCGCTGCTCCCCTCATAGTGTATTTCAGTCAAGCTGCCTGTTCTGTTCCCCACTGTGTCTCTGGTGAATCCTCTCATCCCCCACACCTCTGGCCTGTACCCCAGTTCCTGTGTGTATAAATCTTAAAAACAAAAAGATTTTAAACACCTTTTAATAAGTATTTTAGTAAATTTTTTTTTGGTAAGATTTATTTATTTATACAAGAACTGGGGTACAGTCCAGAGGCACAGAAGGGCGAGAGAATTCACCAGAGACAGAGCAGGGAGCAGAACAGGCAGATGGACCGAAAGCACTGCATAGGGGTGCAGCAGGCGAGACAGAAGAGGTATGCGGTGCCATGTGGGTATCTCCCTAGCCTCTGCACTGCAGAGGCTACAGACAGCTTCACAGCACTGCACTCAACCTGCTGCGCCACCAGGGAGGCCCTATTTTAGTAAATTTTCAATCCACTTTCCTTCTTCCTTTTCTTTTTCACTTACAATCCTCTTTGACACTCTTGCTTTTTATTTCCTCAATATTTCATAAGTTCTCAAATTATTGAGATAAGAGCATCTTCCCTGATATATTGACAGAAAACATCTTCACAATACTGAATTTTCCTATTTGAGAGCATGACCTATTTCATGCTTAGAAAAATCCTTTTGCTGTTACAAAGACAAAAACAAAAATAAAAAAAAATAACTTCAGGATTATGGGGGAAATGATAAACATAATAATGACTTCCAAAGAAGTTTACATTTTAAATCTTGGACATGTGAATATGTTAGATTCCATGACAAAAGCGAAATTAAGGTTTCAGATGGAATTAAGATTACTAACCAACTGACTTTAAAATGAAGACATTATTCTGGATTCGCCAAGTGGACTAAGTGCAATCACAAGCCTTCTCAGAAGGACAAGAGGAAGGCAGGAGAGGAGGTCACAGCCAGATGTGACTCTGGAAGAATGTCACAGAGAGATGCAATGCTGCATCTTGGAGACAAGATCCAAGAACCAAAGAATGAGCATGATCATTGCATGCAGGAAACAGTCTCCTCAAAGATCCCCAGAAAGAAGTATAGCACTGTTGACAACTTGCTTTCAATACAGTGACACTCATGGACTTCTTGCCTCCACAACTGTAAGATAATAAATTGTGTTAAGACACTAAGTTTGTGGTAATTTGTTACTGCAGCAACAGAAATCTAATACTGGAAATTAAACACATTAATTTAGGGATATAAGGAATAAAATACATAGTATCTAATGTTAAAAATGTTGCTAAACATGATAAAGTACAATTACAAAGGGTAATTAGATTAGTATCTTTGAAACAAGCAGCTATTACATTTATGCACTGGACTTGTCACCGGGGAAAGTCTAAGGTGTATGAAGACAAGTTCTCTCTTCTTCCAGAATTTTAATTGAACTGATTTAAGCATATAAAATGGAGAATTAATGGCAACAAGATAGAGGTCAAATTTTCTACAAGAAAAACCAACAGCGAATTTGTGGGGGTTAGATTCCTGAAAACTGTTGTGTAAGCAAGTTCATGATTTTAAAACTCAAGATCTAGTGTGCAAATGGAGTAAGTTGGGTGGATGAAGGCACTGGAATAGAAAACTACGTAATTCATAATTAACATATTCACATTTGCTAGGCTGAGTAACTAAAAGAAAATTAGTAAATAGACCCTTAATGACATTGATTTAGACGCAGTAGGATACAAATAATTTTAAATTACTCATCCCTAATTTCTAGAAACTTGCAAACCCTCCCCTCACCTTTGAGGAAAAAAAAATGCTTGAAAACATATTTGGCCTTCTCCTGAGTCTCTGCTTAAAAGACATTTCCCAAATGCCCAAAAATAGATGACTGGATCAAGAAGATGTGGTACATATATACCATGGAATATTACTCAGCATTCAAAAAAGATAAACACATGCAATTTGCTGCAACATGGATGGCGCTGGAAGGGATCATGCTCAGCGAAATAAGCCAAAAAGAAAAAGAAAAATACCGGATGGTCTCACTCATAGCAGGAATCTAGAAAACTTAAATAATGGACCAGGAAAATGAAAAACTATAAGAAAGTGAAAATCAAAATCAACAAAAAACTATGAACCAGAGACACTTTTAGGGGGGCGGGGGCGGGAGGGGAGGGATTGGGGTCAGAATGGGGGGCGGCAATTGTATGGGGAATATAACAATAAAATTTATAAAAAAAAAAAAAAAAAGAAATTAAAAACAAACAAAAAAAAAAAAAAGACATTTCCCCCTACCTCATTCAACTCCATCTCAACTTCCATGACTCTTCTGATTTCATTACTCAGTATTCTTGATCTTCAACTCCTGGATCCTTCATTAGTCCCAGAGATAAACGAGTGACTCATATACTTGAGAGGAACAAATCTTTAGGTGACCTTTACTCAACCTTTTCCAAAATTCCCCCCCCCCCCAAATGCATAGGCTTACTCGGAGATGAGTGCGGGTGCTCATTACACTCTCATATAACAAGAAACCTGGAAACCAGATGACACGGCATGGGTCACTCAGTTACGATTTTAGAAATCAAGGTTCTAATCATCTGTTGGACTACCATCTGTGACAAATTGGCTCTCCATCTGTGTGCTCTTCTCATGTTCACAACAATGGCTGCTACAATTTGACACATCTGTTTCAAAGTGAAGTTTCTCCTTACAAGTCAACTTTCAATGTGGAATATGTTTTTCCTCTAGAGGATGCCTACCAATATTAGTCAATATTGGCAGGCAGGCCCATTCATAAATGAAAGAAAGACTGAGAAAACGAGTTTCCAGCAAAATCAGACTATTTTTGGATGTACAACTGTCTTTAGGAAAAGGTTGTGCTAGGATCTGGGAACACATGCAAGATTGGAGACAATGGCCGTTATTCTTGGAGATGAAACAGCAGTGCCACAGTTATTCCGTGATAATTTCTATCAACTTTCCTTGACATTTTCCATTTTCTCATCTTTTCTGGCCATGCTCTTGGCTGTCACCACAATTCAGGTCCTCTATTACCTCTTATTAACTTTTGTTTTCACTGTATTTTCTATTGGCCTGAAACCCATGATCAGTCATTATGACACTTCTATCTTCTGCATCCAAAATTCTTGCTCATTTGTGAAGTTTTTGAGCTGCCTACCTATGTAAATGTACTCCAAGAATGTGTCTAACTTTATATATTTAAGAGAACAATTACTACAAGTAATGATTTAAAATGCTGTTTCATTTTGGGGTGAGATATTAAGCCAATAGCTTACTAATATACCTTGCTAATATGTCTAATAACATTCTAATATTCTTACTAATATCTCAGTTATTCTTTAACATTTAGCATTAAATATCAAAGGCAAAAGTTAAAATTATAAAACTATAAAAATTTATAATTGTAAAAACCAGATATATAGACTGTATTCCAGTGGAATAAATTGTAATTTAAGTACCTAAGACCAAAAACAAAAGATGAGACAATGAGCTCAGGATAATTTGTGCAATATTATATAATTCACTCTAGCTAAAAAGTTAAAATGTTAACACTAAGAACTAGAAATGATTGGGAAATTAAAATGGCACTTCTTAAAAATACACAAATTTTGGTTGGATGGAGGGGTCAATACAGATCCTAACATTCACATTCTATTTTACTAATATTTCAAAAAGAGTTATCTGTTACCTTTATTCTTTTTCTATTAGTGAGTGAATATAGGGAGTAGTATATAATATTAAGGTTTTATTATAGTAAGCAAAGAAGCATTTAGAATATATATATGATAATTGGAAATCATTTAAAATTAGGAGGATTTTAGGAGTGATGCACACTGTGTTTCTGAAATTACCATCTTGCTCTCTTTTTGTTGAAATGATACAAAATAGGCTTGTGTTCTTACAAAGACTACAACGGTAGTTTGCATGCAAGGGTGTATATTGCTTATACTTAAAGTTTAACTCTATTTAAATTTAGACATTTGAATTGCAATTTCAATGGCTTAAAGTATTGAGAGATTTTATTTAACTGGAAAGCCTAGATTATGATTCTGACCTCGAAGTGCAATGGTACTAGATTGTATGGTGTAGTTTTAATTATGTGCTGCTCTCTGACCTGCTGCGCTTTTCTTTTGGCCCAATCAGTTTCTTGAGGCTTTGAAATAATTGAATCATGATCAAGTAATGATTCTTTCCACTCTCATACAGAAGACCTTAATAATTTAAGTCTACTGTAAATTTTATGTTTTTCATAAAACGAACATCGGTAATCTTACCTAAAATTAGCTCATCTTTTATTTAAAAGCTGAGGCTGAGCTCCAATGTGCTAACAGACATAGTTTTAACCTACTAAACAGATTGCCTTTCTATGGTTTTATTAAATATCTTAAATATGCTGATAAAGGTATTGATGTCTGCAGGGATAAACACATTCAACTAACAGTTTTCATTGGGCGATTCTTCCATCACCCAATTCCTTATTGAACTATCACAACTGAGTATGTAGCAATAATGATGGCGTTTGAAATATACTCTAAGTATCCACTGTGTTCTATAAGTATTTACTGAGCAATTATGTTCAGGATATCACACATCTCTACCTTATAGGGTCACAGGTGAGTCAGATAACAACAAACTTAAAAGTACAGAAGAAATTCAAGTGCACTGCAGGGGAGAAAGTGTTAAAGGCCAATGAATGGAATAGATACATCCAGCCACACATTCTCTATTTCTGTGGAATAGGCATTTTGGAAAGCTCTTTACCATTTCTTATTATATTAAAAGAATACTCGAACACAGAAAAACAGAGATTAACCTGAGTTTTAGACTTGAGCGTGAAGTTAGAGGAGCAAACTAGAAATAGTCTATCTAGAGCAGTTTTCAGGAAGTAGATCACTGAAAGCAAAGATCAAAGAGAATTGTACCCAATGTGAATATGAAACATCTAGTCGCCAGGGTTCTTTGGGTTCAATGAATACATTCATTTCCAAATATACCACAAAGGTAAACTATTTTATTTTACACCCGCCATTGCCCTCATATGCAAGGCATGGTCAGAGGACTTGATGGCACATGATAGTTTCAGTTCTAAAATATCATGTTTCTATAGGAAGTAAATGGTAAACATGTAGTCCATATCTTGAAGGACAGTGAATCTAAAGGCAAAGAGAACAATCCAGAAATCCTTTTATATCATGCCTAAAGAACTGTTTGTCCAACTTATATAATGATGATGTGCTTTACTTAATAGCATGTATGTTTTCTTCAACGGATATTTTCCTTTTTGATGATATTTTGATTTCCAAAATATAAAGTTCATATTTGTTTCTACAGTTTCATAACCTTGTATTTTTAAACAAGTGGACCTTTATTTTTATTATATAAACTTTGTATCTTTAAACAAGTTGACCTTAATTTAAAATTGTGAAATATCTTTGCTCTCCTTTTTAATAGCCTAGCCTACTTTCCACTCGACATCTATTTGAATTTTAGATGATTGCTATTTTATTATTTTGCTCATATATCTTCTGTGAAGTCATCCTATACTTACAAATACAATCCCACATTTTTTCTATTCCTTTAATATCCTTAATGAACTCTTTGAACTGAATTTTTTAAATTGTCACTCATTCTGGATAATAATATATCATTTGTTATTTATCATTTTTATTAAAGATGCTTTGTATTTAAAATCACCAGTCAATCCTTCCCTGGCAATCATGATTCTGTGCATAAAAAAAAAAAAAAATCCAGTTATTCCCTAAAGAAAAGTGAGCATTTTGTGAATGGCCAACCTAGCAAACTTCTAGATATTTAAGTCCCATATAAGTTTCCTATCTGGTGTTTAGGTTACTCTGTTAGTTAGTAATCAATGTGTCTATTTCTACAACAGGGTGAATCCTAAAGGACTAAATAAGCATTTTAGCATTTGTGGGCCACGTGGTCTCTGTCACAGTTACTCAGCTCTGCCACTGTCTTCTTGAGGGCAGCCATAAATAATACCTAGAATGGGTGTGACTGCTGTTGTAACAAATCTTTATTTACAAGACATTGGCCTGCTATATTCGGCTCATAGGTTACATTTTTGTCAACTCCTGTGCTATAATATCAAATATTTGGTAACACTTTCTGAAAATGTTATTTCCTATTTTGAAGTAAAATGAGAAAGTATTCTCATGAATGAGATAATTTTGCAAAACATGAGGGTGTTACATTAGCTGAGGAACATGTTTATAAAGTTTTACAGGAAGACAGTTTTACTCTCTAAATGATCAAATGATAAATATCATTTTTTAGTTTTAGTAGCCTTAGTAGCCAACAAGAAAAAATAAATTTGTTCAGGAGCTGTCAGGCTGAAATTCTAGGACTGGTTGGACAGCTTTTCCCTCCAACAAACGGAACTGGGCAGCCTCAGAATTACTCATGTGTGCATTTTGCAAGCCTGAGCATAGTGGAAGAAACAAACGGAGATTCTATCTGTATTAGTCAGAGAGCATCTTGAGGAAAATGGAGCGGTATACTCAGTGAAATTCAAATAAACAAAGAGCCTATTATAAAAAAAAAATACATAGAACTTTACAGAACATACAACTGAGCCTCAGAGGGAACAGAAAATCATTAAAAATATACTCTCTCAATTTCTCTCTTCCTCTTTCTTACTATGGTGCTTTCCACTAGTTTTTTTTAATAACATTCATTCCACAAATTTCACAAACCCCAGTCTTTGAAGTACCCCATCTCTCCAACTGAGTTTTCAATGAGTTTCTCTATCTGCCCCTTCCTTTTAAAGCATGGTTCCCCAGGTCCCGTGATTTCCATCTCTTTCCATTCTTCTTTTCTGGGGCAATATCACTGATAATTATGATTTCCTTTCTCTTCCACAGGCTTAGAAACCCTTACATCTTCATTTCTAGAGACAATCTTTGTTCTAAATGCCAGAACTATGTAGGATGTCATTTATTTACCACTCCTCCTTCATTAGAAACCAGAATCCATACTCAACAGACTGAATGCTACACTCATTTTTTAGCTCCTATTCTTCTTGGGTTGGACAGGCTCTTTATTGAACTCACCATTGTCCCTGTCAATCAAGTCACAACTCTCAGAGCAATTCTAAACCTCTCTAGCTCCGTCAGTGTCAAACAGATCTTTGTCAGTTTCCCCTCCTTTAATAGCTGTTAAAGCCTCTCCCTATCATTTTGCTATAGTCACAACCTAGGTCATCAATCATGTATCACCTAGAGCAGGGATAGCCAACAGTTCGATGACACAAGCCACATTCATAACTTAGAAGCTTGTAGCAGCCACATAAAACTAAAAAGAAACAGGTAAGATTACTTTTAATAGTACATCTTATTTAATCCCAATATTAAAAATGCTACCATTTTCAAAATATGAAGGTGAACCATTAATAGGATCTTACATTCTTTGTTTTCTTTGTTATTCTATGTATGTGCTATGCTGGTTAGCACATACAACTCAGTTCTGACCAGCACATTTCAAGTACTCAGCACCCTAAGGTAACTGGCTACCTGGTGGACAGCAAACAGCTGAACTACAGGCACAGCTTCTCTGCCCCCAGGCCCATCCTCCGCACTACTGCTATGGCACTGACATTTCCATTATGCACATTTGATTTGCACACTTCTCTCCTTCATATAATTATCCATGGCTCACTTGATAATGTCTGACCTCCTTTTCGTGTCTCCCATCATTCTCTGTGTCCACATAGCTGCCTGCTTTCTCCTCATTTGTTAAGTCCTGACTCACGTCACCATCAAGTTCACTAATCTTCCAGCGAGGGGACCTCCTGTCCCTGTGCGGTTTTCGAATACTTTTGTTGTTTCCTTCTCTAAGAGGTTTATCTCCTTCCTTTTGTCTTTAGCCTGAAGAACTTCCACGAACTTCATGTTATAAATGTGTAGTCTGTGAGGCCCTCCATGAACCTACCTGTGCCAAACATCATCATTCACTCCTTCTCCACAGTGCCTTCACAATTATTGAGGGGGAAAAAAAAAACAAAACACTTACAATGGTATCCATTAATAATGTTTTATTTGTCCTTTGATTAGGCTTTGAAACCCCACGTGGCCTGAGAGAAAGCCTTACTTATCTTTGAACCCCCCAGGGCACATGATAGAAGCTCAATAGATCAGTGCTTAATAAAGAAAATATTAAGTACCTTCCACTGAGGGACACCTTCCCAATTGGGAAACCATGGGAATCACAAGTGGCCCTCCTGTACAGTTACCCCACATGATGACATTTTGGTCAATGATGAATCCCCACACATGATGGTGGCCCCCAAATTCCTAATTTCCTGGTGCTATTGTAGTGGTTATCACACTACAGTACTTTATTCTGGCAGCAGCCTCCTAGCATCTTGTGTTTACCTCGTCTCTTGCTAGCATTATTTTTCCTTGTGCTTGATTTAGTCTCATGTTTTTTTGTTCATTATGGTCCCTAAATGTGTCAAATGCACTGCTAATGTTGCCAGTAAGAGGCCATGTCAAGTGATTGATCTGGAAATCAAATTAAAAGTGATTAAGGACAACAAAAGTAGGAAATGAGTGATGGTCATTGCTTGCCAGTCACGCATGTGCCGACAAAGCTACGATCTTGAACAGGAACATAGAGAGGGAAGCTGTTCAAGTGTCTACTTCACTGACAGCAAAGAAACTGAACAAAAATTCAAGGACTTCTGTCGGATGTGGAGAAAGTTGTAATGATCTGGAGTAAAGACCGGACACAGACACCTACCTCTCTCAGCACCATGACCTCACAGCCAAAGCAAAGAGCTTGTTTGAGATGTGGAAAGAAAAGGCTGCCTCCAATGACAGCACTGAATTTCCTGCTAGCTCTGGGTGGTTTAATGCATTCAAGAACCATTATTTATGGCATAATGTGAAACTGAGTGGTGAATCTGCTGATATGATTGCTGATGTAAAGGCAACTGAAAAACTTTTGGAAACTCTAAAGCTGATTGTGGAGGAGAATTACTTGCTAGATAATTACATGCTAGAGAATTAATAAGTCCTGGTGAACTTACTAATGAGGAGTTGTTGGAACTGGAACAGTAATGCATTGCTAAAGAAGAGACAAGAGAAAAGGAAACTGCAAGAGAAGAATCAAAAGATTTTCATTAATAGAGGAATGTTCATGGTACACTATCTACTCACAAGCAAATCTGTGATGAAAGAAAAAAAAAAAAACAAGCAAGCAAACAAACAAAATGCCATGGACATGTTTCTGAAGAGAGCAACACCTCCTCAAGAACTTCAGGCAGGTCCTTCAGGACATATTCCAGAAGAAGCCACTGTTATCATGGAGATGATGGCTCCATGCAAATTATTGTCCCTGAGACTCCCCCCTCAAGTGGGTAAGTTGTAGAGGTAAATGACAGTGATAATAATGCACAAGACTAGGCCAGTGTGTGTTGGTGTCTTCATTTTTACCAACGTTCTAAAGTAAAAAAAAAAAAAAAAAAATTAAGGTAGAAAACATCGAACATAAGAAATTATTTTTGTACAAATATAATGAGCTTGTGTTTTAAGTTGTGCTATTTCCTAAGAGTTAAAATGTTAAAATATTTTACATTGATAATATAAAAATGTTACAGTAAGCCAAGGCCAATTTATTACTGAAGAAATATATTTTGTATAAATTTAATGTCACCAGAGTATAGTGTTTATAAGGCCTGCAGTAGTGTTAAGTCCTAGGACTTTCCAGTAACTCCTCCTCACTGACTCCCCCAGAGCAACCTCCAGTACTGCAAGATCATAGTAAGTACCCTGCATGGGTGGACACTTTTTTGTCATTTATAATAATTTTTATGGTAGTTTTTCTATGTCTAGATGTGTTGAGGTGCACACAAACATCATCCTGCTTTGAGCTATATTAGCCATGAATGGAATGAATGGTTTTGTCAACTGGAATGAATGGTTTTGTCAACTTTGGATTAGAGAGGAGGTGTGGACCTGGACAGCAAAGTGGGAAAATGGGAGAAGTCAAGTCTTGTGTGTGAATTTATGTGAACTGAGGTGAAAATTCTGAGATCAGTGGTGGGGTGACCCATTCAATCCCTGACTACCTACTCTTATGTGTCTTAGTTCTATTTTAATACATTCTGGAAATTTTCTCTTTACTGAACTGAAAATCCTAGCCACTTCTGAGATAAGGAAACAGTCACATTTCCTGAAATTTGATGTATCAATGAACTGTACATTTGCTGAACAAAAATATAACCAAATAAACATTCCTGCAATTTTCAGAGTTGTATATCAGCAGAAAAAAAACATCGAGACTCTATGAACTTGACCTTGCATGTTTAGTTTTGTAACAGTGTATATTCTGTGACACTGGTAGGATTCTTAATGGAAATGGGAAAACAAAGGATTTTATGGTTTGGTTTGGTTTTATTCCTCCTCTTGGTCACCAGCAAGCAAACACTCTTGTGATCTCAATGGCTGCTATTTGATGGAAATAAGAATTTAAATCTAACAGATGCTTGGAAGCACAGCACAAGTTAAAATATGCAACCAACAGAAACAGCAAAAAAATCCGTGGGCTGTTTGACACACACATACAGAACTCTTCCTATAATCAGAGATAATTACCAATGTTAGGAGATCAAAAGCATCTTTTTTGGTCCTTGAAAAGCTAAATATAAATTGAAAACAGACACCAGCAGGTATACTAAATTTACTAGATGCATATTTTTTTGTGACAAGGGGCTAAACCATTTTATAGCTATACACCTTCTTTGCATTTCATGTACACTTTTTAACATATACATTTGCTACATCTGGTTCCTAACAGCATTATTTATTTTTCTGGGGTAGACACTCATTCCCTGTAGTCAAAAAAAGAATGAACCATGGTGTACTTTTGCAAAATAAAAACAAGTTTTCTCTGAAAATGTGTTCCCATGGGCCTGCTTTACATCAGATTCTAAATTTTAAAAGCAAAATTTAAATTTTGGTATTATAATAGAAACATAATGCCAAATAGGGGTACAGCACAACCTCTATTTCTTATTCTTGTTTAAGTCCTGTCTTTGCTTAACTAGATTACTTTGCATGTGTAGATATTTTAGCTGTCTTCACTCTACTTCCCAATGTTATATCTAGTATATATAAGTCATACAGTCCCTACGCTGACAACATTTTTTAATAACATAGACTTTAGGTGTCATGGAAACAATCTGCAAATGGAAATCTTCACCTGATTATATATATTCTTACTCATAGAACACAGCATTTTAAAATTTGTTTTGTATTCCTAGCAAGGCAGAGGGGATTATACTTAAAACAGCATTACTGCTGCCTGGAGTGTTTCTCCTCAAAGTACATGGTCTGTATGGGGAGAGATTCATACCTAAGAATGAATTAGAGTACTCAGAGAAAGAGAGAAATCAGTACCAGGCAAGTAATCAACAATAGCTTGCAGGTAATTTTTCATTTGGTAATGAGACTGTAGAGCTTTGTAAAATGTGTGTGTGTGTGTGCGCGTGTGCACGAGCACACACGTTGTTCTTCTCAAATATAGTTCACGGTCTCCTTGTTCCCTATAAAAAATATTGCTAAATTTCCTAGCATAACATTCAATTTCCATTTTCACCAATCTGGCCCTGGCCTAGCCTATGTTTAAAAATTCATCCTGCGCCTCCCTGGTGGCGCGGTGGTTGAGCGCTGGGTTGCGAAGCTGCCCGCAGCCTCTGCAGTGCCAGTTCGATCCCCGGCTGCTCCCCGGCCACCGGAGGAGGGTCCCACATGGTGCACAGACCTCTCCTGCCGCCCGCTGCTCCCCTCAGCAGTGTACTTCGGTCCTTCTGCCTGCTCTGCTCCCCACTCTGGCTCTGGTGAATTCTCTCACCCTCCCACGCTTCTGACTGTACCCAGTGCTTGTATAAATAAATACATCTTTTAAAATAAGTAAATAAATAAAAATTCATCCTTATTCTGTCCACAAATCCTCTGATGACACTAGATTATTCAATGTCCACTGAGCATATTATTTAGTTTTCTAACTGAAAATTTGCCTTTCACGAATCTGTCCTTTTCTTTCCTCCACTCCCTTCTTGTCTCACTTCCTCACCATCTCCTAACGGTTTATTCTTAAAGGCCTCCTAAAAGATGAACTATTTGGGCCTCCACCACTTAGTCCCACTAGCATATTTAAGGACAGACTTATCTGTCTTCTCCAAGCATTTTGAATAGAACTATTAAATAAATTTCATCTGGATTTGTATTTTTATTCCATTACCTCCATATCTATTTCTCCTACTATATGGTAAGATATGCATGCTAATTCTAACTCGTCTAAGTTGTAAAACAGGGTCTTAAACACATTGTATTCATGTGTATTTGGAAAATATTCCATAATATATGATATTGAAATTTTTAATGCTAGTTTAGAGTAGGAGGTCAGTATACTATCACCCGAAGGCAGACCACCTACTTCTGAAAATAAAGTTTTAATGGTACATAGCCATGGTCCAATAGAAATCTACCAACCTAACTTATTTACTCTCTAGTCCTTTACTGGGAAATTTTGCTGACTCCTAACTTAGAGCAATCTACACTAGTATACAATCATGACAGTAAACAATACATGCATGGGACTCCATATTTCAACTTTGTCTAAGTCCTATTTATTGTACCAAGTGGTAATGTAAGTAATGTATTGTGATGGTCAGTTTTATGTATCAACTTGTAGTTATTCAAGCAGTCAAACAATAATGCAGGTCTTTCTGTGAAGTTATTTTGTTACAATAAAGTTCATAATGAAATTAAAGCTGATGTTAAATAGAGGAGATTATCTTCAATAACCTGGGTGGTCCTAATTCAATCTGCTGAAAGGCCTTATGAAAAAAAGCTGATCTATATGAAGAAAACATTTCCAGATATGAAGATGTAAACTGACTTTGCTTCACTAAACAAAATTTGGGGTGGGCGGCTGGGAGGAATAAACACAATAGCAGCTTAAGTCAGTCACACCTAAGTTTATGCAGAGAGGAACAAGGATTTTCTGCATGTTGTCTTTGTAATAAGAATACACTTTCTCTTTTGAATCAATGTTTTTGTGTCCTTTGGGTAGATCCCTAGGAGTGGAATTGCCGGGTCATATGGTAGCTCCATTTTTAGTAGACTGAGGAACCTCCAGACAGCTTTCCATAGTGGTTGGACCAGTTCGCACTCCCACCAGCAATGTAGGAGAGTTCCTTTTTCACCACATACTCGCCAACATTTGTTGTTGCTTGTTTTTTTTTTTTTTTTTTTTTTTTTTTTATATGTGCCATTCTTACTTGTGTAAGGTGGTACCTCAGGGCGGTTTTGATTTGCATTTCCCTGATTATAAGGGATGCTGAACATTTTTTCATATGCCTGTTGGCCATCTGCATTTCCTCTTGGGAGAAATGTCTTTTGAGTTCTTCTGCCCATTTCTTGACTGGATTGTTTTTGTTTTTGGTTGAGCCATGTGAGTTCTTTGTATATTTTTGTGATCAGTCCCTTATCAGTTGAATGGAATGCAAAGATTTTTTTTTCCCAGTCAGTGGGGTGTCTCTATGTTTTGGTTAATGTCTCTTTTGCTGTACAAAAGCTTCTTTTCTATGTTTATTGCAGCACAATTTGCAATAGGTAAAACCTGGAAACAACCCAAATGCCCCAAAATAGATGACTGGATCAAGAAGATGTGGTATATACACAATGGAATATTATTCAGCAATCAAAAAAGATAAACTCATGCCATTTGCAGCAACATGAGTGGAGCTAGAAGGAATTATGCTCAGTGAAATAAGCTAGAAGGAAAAAGAAAAATATCGTATGGTTTCACTTATAGCAGGAATATAGGGGAACCAAACAAGACATCAGTGTAAAAAATAATAACAGTACAAAACACAACAAAACAAAAACAGACAGTTATAAATCAGAGACATCCTGCAGGGGAGGAGGAGGGAGAGGGATCAGAGGGAGGGAGGAGCACAGGGGACTGAGGTAATGGTCCACGGGTGCATTAGGGAAGGAAACTCTAGGGGGACTACACCTGAGGGGGTGGGGGGAAGCAAATATTGTTCAAAAATGAACAATGATGCAAAAAAAAGATATTTGAAAAAGAATATTCTTTCTCAAGTTAAATTTTCTTTTCACCACTAATTTACTCACAATTTCTTCATGAACCAAAAGTTTCACTGTTTTTATGGAACTAAATCAGAGATATCATACTGCTGTTTTGGTCTATAAATTTTTCAATTACTTTTTTGAAAAGCACCTTCGTTTTTTCATCCAACTTGCATATACTTGAGTACTTTAAAACTTCTCACAATAAAGTTTGGAAAGACAAAAACAGATTTCCAGTTACCCTTTTCTACAGACTTACCTATCCAGTCCCCATAACTGCATAAGCCAGTTGCTTGTGATAAATTATTTAATATGTTTCTCTAATTGGTTGTTTCATTGCTTAAATCCTGACAGATATATGTACCTTTATGAGCTGAAGAAGTTAAAGCTGACTCCAATAAAGGAATTCATTTTCCATCACAGGAAACCTGTATTAAGGCATGTTATAACTGTTTAATATAATGCTTAAAAAGCATTATTTTCATAATTTTGCCTGGACCTGACAGAAGTAGAACGATGTTCAGATAGTCATTTCTACTAGGCCACCTATTCTACTACATTATGTAATATTCACTCTTTATTTTAATATGGTCAAAGTTAACTTATTTATTATTTATCAAAAGTAATTTCCTTCTTAAACACCTATAACTTAGGGAAATACTCCTCACTCTCTGACATCGAAAACATATACTAATTTTCATTGGTGACAAAGGAAATTTCCTATTATTAATATTGCCTCAATGTACAGTTGAGGGGAAAAAGTCAAGCCAAATTCAAAGAGAGGGAGAAAAAAAAGAAAACTCATTTTTGTTAGTGTAATCTTTTGTTTGGATACAAATAATAATACTTTTCCTTGTATGTGAAAGGAGAGACTGCTTTTTTGACTTTGTTTATAAAATAACCTTCCTTTATCATTGAGGGCAAATACCTGAAATATTGTCCTTTCAAGACTTCTGCTTTGTTAAAAAGTACCCATCATGATCTGACCCTCCACAGAACTCAGTATTTAGAGACCTCATAGGGCATTGTTTGCTCTTGGAGAATCTGAACTATAACAGTGCAGAGGTATTGGGCAATGTGCAAGACTAACAATCTATTTGACAAATGAAGTGATAGCTTCTAAATACAAAAAAAATTCTTATTTTTATTGAATCTATGGTTGTATTATAAAAAGTAGTATATCTAATGTGTTTAAAACTAATTACATCATTCTTAATCTCATACGCAAGATCATTGAACTAGATGTCAGATTTCCTGGGATCTCAGCTAGATTTCTAAAATTAATACTTGAATGATTGGGCCAGTTACCTAACATTCATGAGTCTCATTCTCCGATGTGTAAATATGAATGATGATATTTTTTTTGTTTCTCTGCACAGAGTTAATTTCAGAACCAAAAGAAAGAATCAGAGAGAGATGAGAACACTAATGCAAAGGTGGTATTACTTGGAGGGGCACTATCTCAGAACCTTTGAAAATATGATGAAAACTACAGTAATTTCTTTAGACAAATTCATTTATTGCCACACAGGTGATTTTTTCCCCAGATCCCAGCATGTTCACAGTCCTCTGCAAACTTATCTTTGAACCACTCCAGTGGAACTTATATTTAGAAGCCCCCTTGCAAAGTCCTTTTGTTACAGCTGTATCTACATGAAAAGGGTGAAGAACATTGAATAGGCAGCACTTTCCCTGCCCCCTTTACATGCAGGTACCTTGGACTACAAGTCCCAGTATGACATGAACCAGACTTCCTGAGTGGGGGTTAGCTGGGAAGGAGCAAGGTAGATATATAAATAGAGGGGGGCACATGTGAGGGAACTTGGAGGATAAATGTGGAGGAGAGGCATGTACAGACACTTGGAAGTGGTACGTGGAAGAGATGTATGTAAGAGACATGTAGGGCGGTTGCTCCTGGTTGTTGGCAGGGACAATGACAGCTGTAATCCTGATGTGGTATATTTTGAATTTTGACTCTCCTTCTGTCCTAGTTTTCTGGGACCTGTCTAAGCCCCTCCTTGTGGTTTCTTGCCAGAAGGTACTTAGCTTTGGGACCTCAATGACCTTATTTCAGGTGAAGCCTTTTTGACTGGGCATTTGCCTATGAGGGGGTTGGTAATCTTGGGAGTTTTACTGGGAAAGGATTATTTTGAATCCTGTCTTCTCTCTCACTATGCACACCAATTCTATTAAAAATATTTCACAATAGGAATCTGCTTCTTTGTACAGATGGCTAGATCTCTTTTATCGCAAACATCCCTTACAGCTTGAGGCTCCTCAGTACTCTTCAGTTGCATGCTAACATGATGTTGAATAGCCAAGTTACGGAAACAACCTAAGCACCCAACGACAGATGAGTGGATGAAGATGATGTGGTGCATATGCATAATGAAATGCTATTTAGTTGTTTTAAAAAGGATGAACTCTTGTCATCTGCAGCAACATGGATGGAAGTGGAAAGGATTATGGTAGAGAAACAAGCCAGAGTGAGAAAGACCAATACCAGGCAATTGCACTAGCATGTGGACTACAGGGAAAGAAACAAAACAAAGGAATTGACAAAATGTAACCAAAACAGAGACTATCTAGAAACATGACTGCAGAATTGAAGCTTCCAGGAAGTGCTGGTGGGCATGGGAACAAAAGGGAAAGCGGCCTAATGGTCTGTGGTAAAGGGATATGGGTTTTCTAGTGATGAGTGGGGTGTGGTGATGTACATCTGAGGAGGCGGGAACCCACTCCCCTGAATTATATACAGTGCTGTAAGCCAATGTTCCCTCAGAATAAGTACTACGTTAGATATATTAGCAGATATATAATGCTGTAAGTGATATAAAATAGTGTATGTTTGTACTATTCCATTTTTTTTAGATTTTTTTTATTTATACAAGAGTTGGGGTACAGGCCAGAGGTAGGGGTGAGGATTCTCCAGAGACAAAGGGGGAAGAATAGGCAGACAGACCGAAAGTACTGCTGAGGAGAGCGGTAGGCAAGACAGGAGAGGTCTGCTGTGCCATGTGGGTATCTCCCTGGCTGGCAGGAATCAAACCCGCACTGCAGAGGCTGCGGACAGGTGCTGCACTCAACCTGCTGCACCACCGGGGAGGCCCTCTACTATTCCATTTTTTAAAGTAGTTTTGGATAGATGTGTTTACCACTTTGTGCACACTGCTATCAGTTGGGTAGGTCATAAGTGTACCTTTATAGTGTAATAACCAACCAGAGAGTAAAAAAAAAAAAAAAAAAAAAAAAAAAAAAAAACTATTCCAAGACAAAGGTGCCATGTGAGAGCTCGCCTCTAAGCTTTAAAAATTAAATGAGAAGAGAAGCAGCACACATCACATGGTGTATAGATTCAGAGAAGCTTTTATCAGGTTTTTGTTTTAGGGACAAATATTCTTATTTTAAGGCAGCACATCTACCTTTAGTTGTTTGAAGTCAAGGTCCTCTGCTGTTCTAAATGTATACCATCAAGCCTAGAACATATTCAACCTAAACTGCCTTGATTTATTTGAACTTTCACTGAGAGAAAATTTGGAAATCTTTCAAAAATATGAGCAAGGTACAGGATGACACAAATAGGGAGGTAGAGATAAGCTTGTCCCCTAAGTACAACCAGAAATCAACTATTACAGGAAATCTCACCAGCTCATTGCCTGCTTTGTGGGATTGACCCACAAATACTTTCCTCTAAGGTGGATGGTTGGTGGCTTGCTGAGGTGGTCGAATAGGGAGAGGGTAAAGGAGATGCAGCCAGGGCAGCTGCCATTCCAGACAATCAAATAAGCTAGGTAATGGATACAAACTATGCAGCACACAGGCCTTGTATAGGAAATCTGGCCAGCAATGGGGATGTACAGAACTATATGCACACAGGAGCTAGGACCTTTGAATTAGCCAAGGAGAGTCTTATGGTCAGCTGCACAGACAGCAGAGTTTGATCCCACTCCCTCACTAACTTAGAAGTTCTGAGATTGGAGAGAGAGATTTGCTGCACATCGTTGAGAGGAATGGCAAGGAGGCAGGAATCAGGAACTCAGTCTCTTTGTAGTGGTTAGTACCTGGCCTGGTGTGAGGAGAAAAGAGACAGTAGGGGACTCCCTGCCCAGGGTGGTAATGTACAAATTGCTCAAGTGGAAGATGAAAGAGAAATAATATCTGGGAAAAATGAAGAAACTATGAGAATTTTCTGACTCCATTAGAAGAAGAAATGAAGACATTCTCTCTCTTCCCAAAAGGTAAAGAGAGAGAAGGAAGCAGCGACGTCTATTCAAAGAAGCAATAGCTGAGATTTCCCCAAAGCTAAGGGATGGACTAACCAGAGATATCCAGGAGGGTCAAAGAACACTCAAACTTTTAGATGCAAAATGGCCTACACCAAGACACACTATTATTAAATTATCAAAAGTCAATGATAAAATTTAATTACAGTCTGCTAGAGAAAAAAAAAAAAAAACATGTAACCTACAAAGGCACTTTGACGAGGCCTTCATCAGACTTCTCAGCATAAATTCTACAGGCCAGAAGGTAATGGATTGACATTTTCACAATTCTAAAAGGAAAAAAAAAAGAAACTGCTAGCCAAGAATATACTATCCCACAAGATTATCAATCAAATATGAATACTTTCCCTGACACACAATAGTTAATGGGGTTTACCACCCCCAGATCTGTCCTACAAGAAATGTTAAAAGGAGTTCTTCTACTTGAAAAGAAAAAAAAAAAGGACACAAAACCTTAAGCAAGGTGATAAACAGTAACACAGAATCAAAAATGTAATATATGAGACAACAACAAAACATTAAAGGGAGGAAGAAAAGGGCAGAATCTGAATAGTCAAATGATGAGTCAATACTAGCATGAAAGAGACCATTTTATAGAGAGTTTGATACAACTCTCATGGTAATCATAAAACAAAAAGCTGAGCAAAGACACTTAGGAAAAAATGAAGAAACTGAGCAAACCATCAGGGACAGTCATCCATACATAGAGGTGATAGAAGTACAATGAAAAAGAAGAGGCAACAGAAAGACAAAATAACCAGAGAAACTAAAGATAGAATGGCAATAGTTATGCTTTGTGTATCAGCAATCACCCTAGATGTAAACAGTCTGAATCCACCAATCAAAAGATAAAGAGTGACTAAGAACAGGATCCATCTATAATGCACATAGGGGTCTCACACCAGATCTATAATAAATGGCTGTAGTAAGGTATTTCAAGCCAGTGACAGAAATTAAAAGGCACGAACTGCCTATCCCTATGCTGAAAGAAGATTTTCAGTTAAAAAAGCAGTAATTGACAAAGATGGACACAATATAATTATCAAGGTAATAAATCATCAAGAAGATATAACTGTCATTAATGTTTACAACAGCCAGCACAGCTGTATATAAATACATAAAATAATTATTAATGGTCTTAATGCAAGACGTTGACAGCAACACAATAATAGGGTATCTCGACACATCACTCACATCGATGGATAGTCCATCCACAGAGAAAAGTAGACAGTAATCACCTGAAATGAAGTAATAGATCAGATGGACTTAATAGACATATAGAGATTTCACTTCTAAAAGAAATAACTACACATTCTTCTCTAGTGCTCATGGAACAGTCTCAAAGACAGATCATATGTTGGGACACAAAACAAGTCTGAATAAAGATATGAAGATTGAAATCATATGAGGCACCTTTTCTGATTATATTGGAATGAAGCTAGAATTAAACATAATGTGTGGGCAAGATTGATTACTAACTCATTAAGAAAGAGAAAAATGTGAACTTCCTAATATATATAGCCACATTATCTACAATTATATTTCCTTCTTATTTTAAACAGAGCCTCCAAAAATTATTCTTCTGAGTAAAATACTCTCCGTGGTAATATACAGCTCATCTATCTGTGTTTTAACCACTGAAACTGAGAGGGTTTCCATTTAGACACTGAATCCTACAGTCAATATACACACGTGCATCCAGAATATTTGATGTAAAAAAATCAAAAGGAGAAAAATGTGATCAAATATACCCAATCTTTTAGGTCTTTGCTATGATTAATATTCACTGGCTAAGTTTTACATTTCTAATCATAGTGGTGGTCTTCTCAAGACCACTTGTTCTTCTGATCAGGAAGAGTAAAGTTCCTACCGCTCAAAACACATTTACATGAAGTTTTCAATTCTCTAATACATAAATATTTTGAATATAGCCAAAATACCATTTTTCCCTGACTAGTTCTCTCATTTTCATGACCTGAAATCAAGAAAGCAAGAAGAAGAAAATAACAGAAACGCTTTTTAATTTATACATGGCTTAGAAAAAACAGAATGATTATTTCAACTTATTTTCTTACAACTCACCTGAACAGGGCTATATTTTTAATTAAATAATATGATCTGAATATTTTGATATGATGGCAAGTTTATCATACGAAGAAATAGATCTTGTTTTCTCACAGCCAGAAGCTGATACAACTTAGGAAGGGCAATTTTAATTATGATATTGAAACACTAATACAAATTCTTATATAATATTACTGACTGAAACCGCTTATTTCACTCCCATATTCCAGTTGGACATTTTTCAGCCAAGTCTAGATACTTTTTCAAGCAATGAAGTTCCTAAGTATGTGTAGAGTATCAGGCATTTGGACATAATTTGCTATTCTTCTAGATTTATGAGAAGCAAAAATGTGGGTATGATGTTGAGAGATGAAATTACTGGGTTTTTGTCTGATTACCCAGATTTTTTCTTTAATTCCTGTTTTTATTTTAATGGCTGCTAATCATTTCTGAAAGGTGCTCTGGAATTTTTCAGTGTGTGTAACACAGAGTAGCAGGTACAGTTCACAAACCGAATAGGGCTAGTTGCAGTCCCACACTGAATATATAAGGGTGATGTTTAAATTGTATATCTATATTCCATTATGAAGTAGACATTAAACAATACCAGTGAATATTAAGCAAATTTAAAGAGGAATGCATTTCATGCAACATCAAAGTTGAAGACATTCTAAAATTCTTTTAAGAATATGACCTGAATATTAGAAGTATTAATAAAGGAAAACTTTCCCAGAGTTAAGCTTTATAAAAGCCTTATTATAATGTAAATTACCCTAATTTTATTTCTTAAAATAAACACATTTAATTATCATTTACCTACAATTTCCTCAAATCTTAGTTAAAATTTTTCATAGCTGTTCCCTGTAGATCATACCTTCCCTAATTGACTCAATTTTTCTCTATCCTTCACTTAAAAATGGATAACTTTTCCCCAGCTTCCAAGCTTCTTAAAAATTTTAACAATAGCACAATTATTAGTACAATCTATAAATACAAATGCCATATGTAATAAAAAGTTGATTGATCCCATTTCATGCAATTGAAGCAAAATGTCTCAAATTTTTTTGACTTGACTGCTCTTTTCTGATGGTTTTGTAGATGTTGGCTTTACACATGAGATTAAAATTCTCTTTAAACAGTTTACAAATAATGCAAAGATATAAACGTCATGATTTTACAGTCTATAACTATGCTCCTTTTTCCCACTGAAAACATATTCCTTCCACAGCAGGGCTAAGGGACCACCCGAGTATTGCACTTAAAGAAAGAAGCTCTCCTACCCTTTACCAGTCCCCCAACACAGACATTGCTAGAGTCAAATACCACTGAATTGTCTTGTTTACAATAAAATTATTCCACAAACATTATGACCTGGTGTATAAGATGATTTGTTATACGATATTTTGTTATATTTGATTTTTCAGAGTTAAATAGAACTTACTGACTACAGAGATCAGAGAAATCAAGAAAAAATATCAAAGGAGAAAGTCAATGAAAGACATACTTTACCAGGTCTACAAAGTTTCCTACAGATAGTATAGTTTCAATATTTTTGAAAAATAGACTATGAACATCCCCTTGGTGAAGGGGATACGTCCAGGAATTTGAAGACCCTTTGTCAAACAACAAACATAAGGGTTCATTAGATGTTTTATGCAATTGTTGCAGGAAAAATTTTCCATTAAATATAAATGATAAAGAGGAAAAATTAAGGCACCATCATAGAAACAACATTCTTGATGGCCCATAACTGGTCACACTTGACCTTTTTGTAGGAATTAATTGCAGTAGCCAAGGATTCACATATATTCAATTGTTATAAAGTGTAGTTAATTTTCCAATTCAACTGGATATACATGTCTTAAAAATGAAGGTGATCTTCTATTTAGCTGCTTGTCAGCACCATCTATAATTATACTCTGCAACTTTGCATAAATGCATTGGAATTATATATATATTTATATGGTAAAAACTAGTTTAGAGTAGAAATATTGACATTGATTCCTAATTTCTTTAAAAATATGCTATTTATATAAAAAGTAAAAAACAGATACAACTTGAGGTTTATTCAATATATGCTTATACATTATTTTCTAGTTTTCTCGCCTTGTCTTTAATTTACAAAGTGCTGTTAATTAAATATATTTCTTTTTTTCCTGAATGGAGTCAAGCATTTCAATGAAGTTGTCATTACCTTTGCATATTCTCCAACTCCCACAGAGACCAAAATGTAAAATGTTAAATGAATTCTATGGCTATGAAACAAGCAGCTTAATTGAAGTACATTTATTTTGGTCTGTCTTCACAAGTAAAAGTTATTTCAGTTAACAGATGGGGAAAAGTCTGGAGGTCTTAAACCTAATAGTACTCTAATAAACTCAACATAAGGTTCTTATTTCTCTAACATAAAGCAACTTAATGCAAATGAGGGTTACAGAGTAAATATTACTTAGTGCTCATTATGAAGTGTTAAATCCATCATCACAGTATGTGGTTCAGGACCTACCAGTTTAATCTCTGGAATAACATGGGTGTGTAAATATGTGCTCCCTCAGAATCTTAAGTGTATTTCATTTGTAATTTTTAAGAACTTTATAACTGGCATTCTGCAGACAGAATAATTAAGATTCATTACAATTCTCTGTTTTAAATAGAATATTTTGTTGTGTTTTCGTACCAGGACTGAAAGACCAGATTAATGTCCATCATTAGTAAGGACAGTAAGGAACTTTATGAAATTCATTCTTCATAGCTATCAACCTATAAAACTTCTGCAAGTTTTGTTTCAACTTTGAAAATGCAATTATAAATGCCAGTTTCACTAATAAATTACTAAAATCAATAAATATCCTACATATTTTGAAAAACTTTCATGCTGTTAATATAACATTAAATAATAACGTTCGAAAATCACATGTTCATGTTAATTACATTTGTCTGGTGTGGGGGGGAGGGAAGAAAAGGGGGAGAAAGACATATATAATTGTAATAAACCTGCTTTACACATTCTAATAACTATTAAATATTTGAACCATGTAGCATGTCTTTTTTCCTCCAACTAACTATCCATTGAAATGAAGAGATTTCAAATGAATTTTTATATATTAGTTTTAGAATGACTTCTTCTTTGGTCTTAATTACTTACAGAAAGTGTTTGCTTATATCATTGAAATTAGCCATGTTCTGCTAACAAGTCTGAAAAGAAAGTAAGTGTTTTGTATCTAGACATAATGGAAAGCAAAATGTGGTGATAGTAAAAGACTGAAGTCTTGTTTCTATTATCACTGGACTAATTTTAGAAGGTACTCATGGTCTAGAGACTTAATGGCATCCTACCATTGGGCTAGAGACTTGATTGTTGTTGTGACCCCGTTTTTGATTGACTCATTTGAGGAGCACCATCAGGCAGAGAAAAACAAAGCTGTGCTAGACACATATTCAAAACCTAAGAGGTGAAATGAACCTCCTTGTGCTTCTGTTATCCTCGCTATTCACCATGGCCGGGGAGCAAAGTTGTTCTCTCTTTTTTTTTTTTTTTTTTTTTAAGATCTATCTATCCTTCCATCCATCCATCCATCCATCCATCCATCCATCCATCCATCCATCCATCCAAGAACCAGGGTACAGGCCAGATTCGAGGGAGGGTGAAAGGATTCACCTGAGATGGAGTGGGGAACAGAACAGGTAGATCTACTGAAATACACTGCTGAGGGGAGCAGTGGGCAAGACAGGAGAGGTCTGCCGCACCATGTGGGCATCTCACCAGCTGGCCGGGATCGAACCGACACTGCAGAGGCTGCGGACAGCTTCACAGCGCTGTGCTTAACCGCCTGCACCGCCAGGGGAGGCCCCAAAGTTATTCTTTCTCAGAGGTGTTTGTTCATCTGGCACCAGTTAACTCCCTGCAAATCATAAGCATATTCTGGAGGACAATTTTGAGATATAGCTTGCCTCCTGCTTTGCCTTAATTAATCTCAAGTTTACCCAGAAACATAACCTTAAAGCATTCGTATAAATGGCTACAGCCACTAGAATGCAGTTGGAATTACTTAACTGTGCATTTGAACAGAAGACTTTGTTATCAAACATCAGTATTTTCCACATAAACAAAATGATATTCTGAGAGTTTACATGACCTGCCAGCCTGGTGCTCGTTCTAAGCATCTTGTTACCTCTCACTCACAGGGCCTCACATTAATAATTATCTTGGTCACTCCTAGTAGTACTATGTTACAGTTGTCTAAAACCATGCTCATGGATACAGCAGTATATCAGCACGAAATATACAGGACTGGCCAGAGTTACACTGAATATAACATCTTCTTAATATCTAAACATTCAAGTTTAATTTTTTTTAAAGATTTATTTATTTATTTATTTATACAAGCACTGGATACAGTCAGAAGCACGGAGGGTGAGAGAATTCACCAGAGCCAGAGCGGGGAGGGGCAGAGCAGGCAGGAGGACCGAAGTACACTGCTGAGGGGAGCAGCGGGCGACAGGAGAGGTCTGCGCGCCATGTGGGACCCTCCTCCGGTGGCCGGGGAGCAGCCGGGGATTGAACCGGCGCTGCAGAGGCTGTGGGCAGCTTCGCAACCCAGCGCTCAACTGCTGTGCCACCAGGGAGGCCCTCAAGTTTAAAATTTTTGATTTCAGTTTATAATCAGGATTTTATGTATTCATGCAAAAGCTGTCCAAACAAACTTAACTTACTGATTCCTATTTACCCAAGTGTCAGCATGTAAAGCATAGGCCCCTGGAAACGAATGCTTTGCAATATAGAGCATCTTTTATCAGCAATGCTACCTTCATTTGCGTAAACATTCTAAAGTTCTAAAAAAAAATTACTAAAGTATGACATAATACAAACATAACAATGTATGTTTCAATAATTGACATTGAGAAATTAAAGAGGGCACCATGGAAAGTAAAATTTAAAACATTACTGATTTACTTAATTGCATCATAAAAACTTTGAAAATGATTATTTGGAATAGAATCTGATATTCTCATTGAAGGAGATTTAGCAACTATTATATTTAGGATATTAAATTATTTGTATCCTGTAAAATTCCTTAAAATTTTTGATGACATAATGTTGATCAAAGAGTAAAACCTTTCAGATAGAAGATGAATAATGTCTAGGGATCTGATGAACAGCATGGTGACTATAGTAAACAATACTCTCTTGTATACTTGAATGTTTCTATGAAAGTTGCTCTTAGATATTCTTACTGTAACAACAACAAAATGGTAAGTATATAATTGGAAGGATGTATCAACTAACCTTACTGTGGTCATCATTTTGCACTATATATGTGTATCAAATCATCACGTTGTACACCTGAAACTTATACAATTATATCTCTAGAGCTACAAAGTTTTTTATAAACTCCTTTTAAATGCAGCAACATTCCAATGATTATTTTTTCTTTTTTGCATTCATAAATTGTGTAGGAGTATTTATCACTCATTTGCAATTACCTATTAACTATATTAAATAATTTTTTTTCATATTTTGTATACATTCTAGACCTCAGGTGCAGCGAATCATCTAATCTTATTTGTCAGAACAGGGATTTGGAAGATCCTATTCCTGTTTTATCTAATTTTAAAAAATATGTTTTATGTTTGGACATTTATACTAATATCCACTCTCACTTCCTCCCCTCTACATTATCAAGACCATGGGTACTCACTACAGTGTATTATGTTCTGACATATGAATGTATCCTTGAGTAATAGATTGTTTATATGTTTTAATAATTACATATACTGCACATATTGTTATATTTCTCATTGTTCTTTCATATTTTTTCAATAAGCCCAATTTTAGGATTTGCTCTTGCCCCTATATATAGTCAATTATGTTACATATTGTAGGATTCATAGAAATTATGTAGGATTTATAGAAATTATTCTAGTTTCAAAACTAATCCACTTAACTGAAGTCTTACGTTTTAAGAATGCCTACAGTTTTCTCTTATCACATCATATATTTTCTCATAGAATAACTTTTGACCTTCACAATTGATTTTTAAAAAGACTTTATAAGAAAAACATTAGGAAACAAAAGCCAGAAATGTGATATATTGAACACAGAATCTTGACGGTGATTCTGCAATGTTTCCAGCCTTCTTGGTCCAAATTGCACAGGACTGGGCTTAGCACATGGGGATTTAATCCCCAAACTTCCCTCACACTACCTCCAGTCATCCATTGATCCCTGAATGTCACTAGACACTGTGGGATTCTTTTTCAGTAATTAAATTTGTAGTTGGGCTATATAATGTTAGAAGAAACTGCTATGTTCTAAAATTCTAAGTTACTCTAAATTGTTTAGAATGGCTACAAAAATGGAATTTTGGCTAATGGTCTTTTAAAGCTGAAAGGCACAGGAATTGCACTGTGCTCCATTAATGTGCTGGCATTCATGGTATTCTTCATAGAAATACATACAACATAATTCTTGGATTTCAGGAATAATCAGACCTCTATCAATGCATGTAATTACATTAACCTTGTTGAAATGTTAAATGGTGACACATAGTTAATCTTAAAAGAGCAACATCTGCTAATAATTGACAGGAGTATGAAATTATTATTTCTCAGAATACAGCATCAGCTGTTACTAAAAGCATGCTTTGGAATAAGGTAAGTTTAAATTCAAACCCCAATGTTAGAAATTATTGGACTTCTAACAGATTATTATATCTCTGAGTATCAGGCCTCCCTGGTGGCACAAGGGGTTAAGCACTGCACTATGAAGCAATCTGCAGCCTCTGCAGCATGAGTTTGATCCCCGCCCGGAGAAACCCACATGGCACAGCAGACCTCTCTTGACTTGCCCACTGCTCCCCTCAGCAGTGTATTTCAGTCAGCCTGCCTGTTCTGTTCCCCACTCTGTTTCTGGTGGATCCTCTCAACCCCCCACCCCCCACATCTCTGGCCTGTGCCCCGGCTCTTCTATGCATAAATCTTAAAATAAATAAATAAATGTCTGAGTATCCTGTCATATGTGAAGTGAGGATAATGGAATTGGTTTGTGTGAGTAAAAGAAAATATCATGTAGTTATTTGTTTGCTGTTAAGCAACATACCATGAATCATTGAAAGGCAGGGACTGTGACCTACTTTCCTTTTCATCCTTTCACTTGAGAATAATGTCTACTAAGGGACTTAATCTGTGCTCTTTGAAAAATGACTAAATTAATGAACCTTAATGAGTCTATTTCTTGTCTTTATAGATGTGCATTTTAAAATGCAATGAATCTTACTGTATTGAGAATAATAATTGTTTGGTAGCTAGGCACTCAATAAACATTATTTCCAGTTTCCCACAGCATATCGAACTGAATCATAAACAATGACCAAACCATAAATATTCTGTATCACTAACAAAGACTGTGAATAGAGTGGATTACTTGTTCATTCACTTGGACCTTTAAGAACATTTTATATCAGATACAGTGCCAGTCAATGATCTAGTGTGTTGTTTAGACATTTGGAAATTGTGTTTATCTTCATGTAGATAAAGCATCTTGGAGGCTATTATTTTTCACTTGGACATTTTAAAAATCTGCCCAAAAAACCTTTGGTTCTGCCCAGAAATAACATCCATTGTCAATAAAATAAGCCAACTTAACCTATAAGGTAGGTATTATTAATTCTTATTTAATTCTATCAAGTGGCACACAGTTTAACAAATTAAATGTGACTGCAAAATTTAAAAGTTGAATGCTACACCCTGACCAATCTCCCAATTCCTCTGTCCTGGAGAAAAAAACAAACAAAAAAAAAAAACCTTGCATCCTTTCAGTTGCTTACCCTGGCCTTTTTATAGCTCCCTATTCCAAATTGACAAGAAAACGGCTATTTTAGTTTATAAATGATACTTATTATCAAACTTTGAGTTTCAGAAGAAACACAGTTGTCACTCAGTGCTAAACCTTCCCTTCTCTCCTGGAGACCAGAGAGATAAATATGGAGAATTTACATACAGGGTGCATGCACACGTGACACTCTTCATCTTTGCCTGAGACATAGATGAGCTCTTCATTCTGCATGCCTGTTTTCGTTCTTTCAAACGCCATTACTGTCATAGCAAAATTTTTAGTGAGGGGCATTTAAGATAAATATTTTCATGCTTTAATCTGGACTGGTCTCTATGCCTCCTACACACCTATTCTGTCAGCTCCCTTCAAGATCATCCTGGATAGTTCCTTTGAGTCTTTCCTCTGCCAGAGGCTCCTGTTTCCTGAATGCCATCTCACCTACCTCCCTCATTTATGCCCTTCTGCTGCTGGAGGGCATCCTTTGGTGAATCATTTTTTTTAAGTACGCGGCAAGAGCATTTATAAGATTTTTGACTGTCTGAAAAGTAGATTATTTTCCTTATATGTTTCATTGATTCCATATATTTTTATGTTTAATGTTTATTTAGTTTTTGATTCTGTTCCAGAAATTTATATACACACACACACACACACACACACAAATACACACACATATTTTTTTTTTTAATTTTACTTGGGTAACATTGGTTTGTGTTGTTTGTGTTTTAGAAGTACAGGATCTAGCTCCAGTGTCATTTGTTCCTACATTACTAGTGAGGTGTCCAAAGCCATTCTAATTACATATCTTTTGTATGAGACATTCATTTTTCTTCTCAGGAATCCTCTGGGAACCTCTTTGTGTCTCCAATAAAATTTCATAATGATGTAATATGAAGGGGGTCTGTTTTCATCTATTGTGCTCAATATTCAGTGGATTCTTTCAATCTGGAAGTTCATGCAGTTGAGTACTGGGAATTTTTTATTAGTATTTACTTATTTCTGTTCATGTATTTCCTCTTTCTAGGATGTTTATTATTCAGTCATTAGACTTCCTGGAACAATCTACTAATTTCCCAATTTTCTTTGTCTTCTTGCTCTACTCTTAAGTTTTTGCTTAATTTTATCTTCTACCCCATCTGCTGAGATTTGCATTTGTTCCACTTTATAATGTCCTCAAAGGACTTTGAGGAAACACTACACACACTTCTTTTTGTATGGAGAGAATTCGATAAATTAGTTGTACGTTTGAGTAGGTGACTGAAAGGGAGAAAACTCACAATGCTCATGACTGCAGGAAGTGGCTACCATCCTAAGACTAAAGCAACAAAGGCAAGACCCTGGAATAATAAAACACCCAGAAATAAACAGGAGGGGTCTCATGGAGCTGATACTCTGCTCTCTCCAGAGATACTGTTTACTGCTGGGGTCTCTGAGTTAAGAGGAGGGCCTTCCAGTGCCTGGGACCTAGACCTCTGAGGGGGGCGCTGTTGGACTAGGACTTCTTTGATGGAGGCCCCCATTTTGATGACATTAAATGTGCCAGTGTTGGAAAAAACTGCAAACAGTATTTAGCTGTTAATAGAAGAAATGATGTTACTGGGGTAAAGCAGCATTGTTGAGAAGCAAATGGGAATTAACATGTCCTTTGTCCTTGCTCCAACCTCACAGCCTCCCTCTCACACCCGCTTAGTGACACAGCCTAACAGGGAGCAGCTGAGCAAACAGAAATAGGGTGACAGAGGACCTGTTATCACACCACAAAGCAGGCTGAGGAATGATGGGTTTGGAGCTGAGAAAAAAATATCTTAAAAACTCTTATTGTTTCCTGATTTTTAAAAATAACATTCTGAAGCAGTCTTTTTTTTTTTTTTTTTAAGATTTATTTATTTATTTATTTATACAAGCACTGGGTACAGTCAGAAGTGCGGGAGGGTGAGAGAATTCACCAGAGCCAGAGCAGGGAGCAGAACAGGCAGAGTGACAAAATACACTGCTGAGGGGAGCAGGGGCGGCAGGAGAGGTCTGTGCACCATGTGGGACCCTCACCCAGCAGCCGGGGATCTAACCTGCACTGCAGAGGCTGCGGGCAGCTTCGCAACCCAGCGCTCAACCGCTGTGCCACAGAGGAGGCCCCTGAAGCAGTCTTTTTATATCTCTGCAGATGTTGAGGTTTTCCTCTACTTCTATCGTCTGTTCCAAGTTGTGCATTCTTTGCTGTTGATTTTTTTTGCTTTTATTTTTTATCTATCTCATCTTCTTCTTTTTTCTTTGTTGTTTTCTATGCCAGAAACTTTGTGCGAACACTGGGTGTCTATATATATAATTGCAATTGGGAAAATAAAACTCTGAATATATATATATATATATATATATATATATATATATATTTCCAGTCCATGTAAATAGTCCTTGGAGCCTTCCAGTCTTTAGAGAAATGCTGGTGGTCATGTCTTTAGGTCTTTCCCTTTGGTCAATTCTCCAAAGGACTATCACAGCTTTACAGAATGTTTGCACCTCCCCCCATTTTCTTCATTCAGTTGCCATAGGTATATATATATATATATATATATATATATACACACACACATATATACATATATATATCATGAAAATACCTTCACTGTATTAATACTGTAACTACCATAATAGTCCAGTGAAATTCTCCAACTTAACAGATGTTGTATTGTTATAGTTGAGCTTTTATTAACAATATACACAAAAATTATTTTTAAATGAAGGAATATTTTACTTGGGGCTAGAAAATCTAAGATAATAGAATCGGTGCCCTAAAGTTCTTCCTCCTATGATTTTTCTGACAATCTGCACTCCCCAAAGACCCTCAACAATATTTGCAGAGTTTATTTAGTAAACTTTTAGGATAACAAAGTATTCAATGCTAATTAACTTTCTTCAATTTTAAGCACAAGTTACCTAAAATTGGTATTTTTTATGAGTACAATTTTGTAATACACTCAACATGGGATCCTGAAACATGTACTGCTTACTCTACTGAAAATCTGATTTAAAGAGAGAAAAAAGGAGAGAATGAAAAAAGTAAAGGAAGAGGGACAGAAGGAAGACAGGGAAAGAGAGACACTCTCTAGAACCACTTCACTTTCCAATTCTATACTGCGATCAAGTTTTACCCAAGTGTGTTTGTGTAATGCAAGCCTCTCTGTGCATACAGCTTAGAAACAGAAATGGTCAGAGTCTAACTCAGGAAATTGTCATTAACCAAGACTGATACCTTAATAATGCTCTAGATGTAATTCTAATTTAATTTGGAATTGAATTTCAATTAGTTGTTCTGTAAAGAATGGGCTATTATTATCAAGTAATATTACAACCTTGAAAATCTTATTTGTATTTGTTTTCAAATCAATAAATGTGGTTTCAGCTTACCAACACTTTAATATTAGATATATGTTTCAGATTAACTAAAGACAAATGTAATTTGAAAGTAACATCAGTAGCATTAAATGCATATGCACTTAGATTTGATCCTAAGTTTATTCAGATGAATGCAGATTCAGTGTGTAAATATTATGAAATTCATTTCTTGGCTCGTATGCTCTTCATAAACAGTCAGATGCATAGTTTTAAATTCCCCTTCCAGAAATAGTATGTGATATCATTATCAAAGAACAATTTATTATAAGTAGACATAATACCAAATCTATAGCTATATAAAAGACATTTTTAGTATAATAATAAAGTACTATTTATTAGTCAATGTAGATCATGCTCTTGCTGAGAACTTTTTATGTATATTATGGACCACAGTCAATCTTCATAGCAAAGTAATAATGTAGGTTATGCCATTACCCCCAATTATAACAATGAGAAAATAAAATTTTGACAGCTTTGATATCGTGCTCAAAATGTATGGGTCTTGAAAATAGATGAAGCAATACTAGGAAGTCCATTGCTGATTGTGTTATAAATCAATGTGCTATGCTGTCATATAGTGCCCTCTATATATAAACACACACACAATATCTTATTCTAATGTCATTAGCACAATAATTTGCAATGATATCTATAGGAGACAGAATAGTCAACATCCAAAAGTCCTAATCCCCAGAACCTGTGAGTACACTACACACTAAAGGGGAACTAACTTTGAAAATGGACTTAAGATAGTCTATCAGGTCACCTTGAAATGGGAGATTATATTAGATTATATTGGTGGACTCACTGTAATTACTTGGATCTTTACATGTGCAAACGGGAAGCAAAATTTGGGAGAACTACTTAGATGGCAATGTGAGATACAATTGGCCCAATATTCCTGGTTTTATAGTGGAGCAAGAGGGTCATGAGCCAAGGGCTGTGGGTGACTTTAGGAGCAGACAGGACATGGAATGGAATTCCCCTAGAGCCTCTAGCAAGGAATGCAGGCCTGCTGATATTTTGATTTTAGCCCAGTAAGACCTAGTTGAGATTTCAGAAATACCTAGCAGTAAAATAATAAAGTTGCATTGCTTTTAGCCAGTAAGTTTGTGGGAAACTGTTTCATCAGCAATAAGAAACTAGTACACCATCTTAAAAGGGAACAATAAATAGCTAAAAAGTACTCAAGGAAAGCTCTCAAATTTAGCTTCACTGCTGTCTTTTGAAAATGGAGGGCATTTTATGCAAGTAAAAGATGTCTTGCTTTTTTTTAAATATAGTTGGCACAGCATTTACCTATATACAGGAGAATCTAAAAGACTTTGCAAAAGCTGTAACTGAGAAATAAGACAAATGCTCTGCTTTTATCTAGCTATTATCTAAGTGTTCACACAAATTGGGTAAAATGTTCTTTTAAAATTTTTCAAAGTTCACAAATATGTAATTTTTAAAATTCAATCTACAGAATGTCTTTAAACCACTCTGAAAATTAAGGAACAAGTATATATTACTTCCTACTGACTTATCCAGAAGTTTCTATAATAATACTGGATGACAATATGCCCCCAAACTCAGTGGCTTACAGTACTTTCTCATTCCTCAAAGTACAAGTGTGTGCTATTCTGTTTTAAGCTGTAGTTCTGCAGTTCCTCTGGAGAACTCTTCAGGCTCCAGCTGGAGTTCTGCTGCTCCTCACGGGTCTCTGGGTCTCCTTCTGAGCCCAGAGTAAACAGAAACTAGTAAGACCTTTTTAATTCTTGATTTGAAATGCACTCATCACTAGTCTGTCCACTTTCCACTATACAAAGCAAGCCTTTTGTCCATGCCTCTAATGGGAGGAAAGTATACTTCTTCCTTGGAGGTAGGGGCAGTGTAGGTAATAAATTTTAGCTGAGAGATAATATAATGTGCAACGCCCAACATTAATAAAAATGAATGCAGGCTAAAGTATGATTTATTTTATGCTTCCCCAAGTATTGATAATTACACCATTACTTAATTATCTAGTGGCAAATGTCTATTCAGCCATAAAGAGCTTGAATATTATAGTGAATTAAGCCAAATTTTATTTCCTGTGACTTATATTCAAAATTATCCTTAAGAGTTTCAAAAAGCACTCCATGTACTTTATTAGCTTGGGGAAGAACTATTAAAAATGAAAATGACCATTTATATTTGTAGCTTTACAGTGGTTATGTCTCTCTGCTAAAGGGCAAACAAAAACAACCACAATTGCAATTAGAAATATGAAAATGGGAAACTAGCCTTGAAAATAAAACATATTCCTTCAAGAAATTGCTTTTAAAAACAAAGTCCTGAGTATTTAGTATAATGGCCAATTACAGCCTTTGCTAGAAGAGGAAAGTCTTAATTGTATCTTTGAACTGTAGGGAGTTTTGTTGGAATGCAACATATAGTTTCTTTTCTATCTAGGTACCAAACGGATCTATTTTAAGAAGATATATTTAGTGCTTGTGAATGTATGTCAGATTGGTCAGAAATGTTCATTGTAATCTAATATTAGCCACTCCATTAACTGTTTTATAATGTGTCCAGCTAATTGGAAAAAATAAGCGTTACTCATCAGTAATAATAAGCATTAAATATCGCTCTCTGGGATCTAATCCAATAGCCTCTTAATATACAGTAATATTTGTGTTTTTGAATTTTTCTTACATCCTAGGTAAAGACACTATAACAATGGCATTATATTATTGGTTTGCCTTTCTTCAGATACATTGAAAACTTATTTCCTTAAAAAGTATACTACTTTTCAGCCGATATATCATTTTTGCATGATGTTGCATTTAATCCATAAAATATTTGATATTACCTAATGACATGTTCTCAGAAGTTACTAGGAAAATTATAGTTTAAAATCTAACTCATCTCCCTGTTCTGCTCTTAATCATTGAATAAAGAAAATTAAATCAAGAGACTAGATAATGTCCACTATACAAATATTTACGGAATTTACCAAATTTATGTGCCTATCCTTCTCTTACAAGTCCTGACCCCAGCCTATCCCTAGACTTTTAACTTTGGTGCCTTCCTTGGTTTGTCCCACCCATCATGGTCTACATCCCCTTGTCTGTCTGTCATCCTTGTTTCCTGCACTTACCTCCCTGGGCAGTTTAAGCTTTCTCCTTCACTGTGAGGGCAGCAGGATCGAAGAGCATGCAAGTTGCAATTAAGTGTTTGTATCAGATGCACGTGCATTATTTTAATTGATTCTCTTTACTACATGCATGTCCATACTTTTATAAAATTAAAAGAAAAGTGAACCATCATTCAATATTTCCACTTATTATTGCACAATACTGTTTTATCCTGTATATTTAAAATTATTCAGTTGAGTGGTGATTTTTAGTGGATCCTCTTTTCTTAATTTGCCACTTAAGAATTGGTGCAGCCTAGTTTTGGTATATTGGTTCTCTATCAGTTTTCCCCTACATATTTGTCATGGATAAGCACAATCAAACCTACAACACCAGAACTTCAAGCCATTCCCTTCCAAATTTTAATCTCTAATTCAAAACTATCTCTAAAATTTCGCCTATCTGTATCTACATCTGTCTTTTCGTCTGTCGGTCTATCTTCCTACCTAACTACACATCCATCCATTCATCTACAACAAGGCTACACGATCTACAAACACTATAAACTAACATTCTTCAAATTGAACTTGTATCTCTTCTATTTGCCCTTATTTCACTCAATGCCATCACTATCTACCCAATACCCAAACCAAAATCCTCCATTTTCTAACCCCCTACGTCTTCCTGCAGGTTAGATTTTTCTATTTGCTCCATGCTCACAATCTATACTTGCACTATTTTACTTCAGACCACCAAGCAATATTTTGAATTGTGCTTTTTATTATGAGCTCAATTCAAAACCCAGCAGATGCTGCATAGCTTCTGCGTCTCCCTTTCCCTATTCCCTCCAGAATGACCCTTACCTTACCCACATCACTCTGTGCCCTGGGAGGTGGGGTTTGACCCACTGTATCTACAGGCTTTGCTGCTCTCTGACTTCTGTTTGTGCTCCTCTAAAGGAGAACTCAGAAAGGAAAATGGAGTTAACATCAATATCCCTGTTACTCTCACTACAAAACCCCTCTAGTTGTCCATAACTCTATTCTAGCTTCTAAATAATCCTTAAATATAACAAATTACTTCTTCCATTAGAAGCTCAGGAAGATCTCTCTGCCTGTCACACAGAGTCACCAAAGACTGATTTCCTCTTCTATCGTGTGTCTGTTATAATGCAGCTTACACAGATAGGCCCTCACTGACAAACTCCTAGGTAGATCCTACTTTGTAGTTTTTTAAAGGTTTATTTATTTATGCATACAAGAACTGGGGTACAGGCCAGAGGTGGGGGGGTGAGAGGATTCACCAGAAACAGAGTGGGGAACAGAACAGACAGACTGACTGAAATACACTGCTGAGGGGATAAGCAGGCAAGATAGGAGTGGTCTGCTGCGCCATGTGGGTAGCTCCCTGGCCGGGGATTGAACTTGCGCTGCAGAGGCTGTGGACAGCTTCATTGGTTGTGTATTAACCCACTGCACCACCAGGGAGGCCTCCTACTTGGTAAATTTATTCTTAGGGATCCCTGACTATTCTTGACACATATGTCCTATTTTATAATAACAATCATTTTTTTTTTATCTTTGCTTCTCCTTGTCCACCTACCTATTAAATCAAAGAGATATGGGACTTTGCTCCATTCACTCACTTGTAAAATCAGTCTCTATAACAGGGTTTGGCTTTCAATAGCTATTTGTTTAAAGTATAAATTAATAGTTGAATAGAAAATAAATACAGAAATGGAAGCATAATATGCTATATTTCCCTGCAGACTTTAAATATTTTTTACTGACCACCCCTAGGTTCAGAAATGAAAATAAAAACCTGACATCAGGTGTTATCTTTCATTGGTTTCATCTTCTATCACACTCTTACAGACTCTGCCCTCATCAAATTAAGGTATTTCCACCATAAATCACTTGGTTTATTCACATATTATTTCCTTTCCCTTTACTGTTTGCTGAGTCTGGGATCGCTTTTCTCTCATCTCTTGCTAGTCACCATTATTGTTCAAGACTCAGTTTTAAGCACCACTCTTCAAGGTGATGGTATGAAATTCTCAATCTGATTTAGGTGTACTTTAGCCTTATTAGTAACTTGGCATTAACCTTAGCACATATCACAAATGTATTATATTCCTTATTTATATATTGTTTCCACTAGATAATCTTTAGTTGTCACTGCATAATAAAGAATTGGGGATACATATATAATATTGTTACTAATCCCATGTAATATTGCTGTCTTCTAGGCTATAAGTTAGGTGCTTAAGCACTTACTGTTAACAATAGACTGCAATTTATCCCCCACCCCCTGACCTGGACATGAGGAGGTGGGTTATGAATGATTTCCAGAAGCTCACTGTATCCAGCATGATTATGATCTATATTTCTTACTGCAAATAAGTCCCCCAAAAAATTTATCACAGTTTACTAGAAAGTCAAACCCTGAGAACTCTGGGTTCTTCCAAAAAGAATACTAGTCCGTCTCTTCTGGACACTTACCTATATCCTTGAAATCATTAGTATAGCATAGTTTGGTTCCTGATAATCTATTAGTATGAGCCCAATTAAATAACTAAACCTTTTGTAGTGATGTGAGCCCTACACCTGACAAGGGAAACTGTGTGTGGGAGTATTACTATGTCATAATAAGCAAAGTATCTACTTTAAAAGCCTAATTACATAATCAGACAAATGTAGAGTGGGATTGGAGGGCTTGCTGAGTATTTCGGTGGCAGATAGGAAAAATTTAAAAAATAAGAGTTTTTGAAAGGAAAAGAGATGAGGTTTATGAATCCAGGATATTAAAAGAAGACATTCAAAGTAATAGGTCATGTGGTTTTGGGAGAGAAATGAGCATGGACGTATTGTGGCAGGTGTCAGAGGAAACGATTCAATATGACCTTGAAAAATCACTCATAAGAATAAAACATCAGTGATGTCAACCTCAGTGGGATTTCTCTGAGTTGAAAATTACTCATTTAACTTACATGTGGCACTTGAATTGGTCAATTATTTTATTCCCCCATGTTTCATTCTGAAAGATCTAGTATAATGCTTACAGTAAAAAAGATGTGTGGAGGAAATAAGGAAAAAAAGAATCAGGAAAATAACTTTCTCATTAGCAAATTAAAATTCAAACTACAGCTTTATCCGTTTTTCTCACAATTGTACCTTTTATTTTTGTAAGGCTATTTAGATGGAAGAACCCTAAGTTGTGATTAGAAATAGTGTATGCTTTTTCCTCCACCTACATAGATGAAAAGAGTCTCACTATTTTTTAATTCATAATGGGAAAAATTCATGGTATCAAGAAAACCTGTGTTTAACCTAGATATAAGCTATATTTATTTCATTTTATTTATATTTAGTAAACCTACCTAGAATATTGAGATCAATTATTCCTAAAATAAATTTTGAAACTGTCACTTACTCTGACCTTCAAGAATAAAATTGCCAATGTATTTTAGATAGATAATAAATTTGAGCATATGAGCATATGAAGATCGATGCCATACAGAATCAGATCTCAAATTTGGGTAATAGTAACAGAAATGCAAGCAGAAATGACATCAAACACACATGCTTATATTTAGAATTTCAGGATTTAATGCTTTTACATAGTGTGTTTGTTTCCATCCTTGAAACATCACTGGCACAACAGTGTTTTTGGTTGCTGTAATTTCAGGGCTAGTTACCTCGTCTTTTAACCAGTTTTTCAAATAAATTTCTTTAATTATGCTTCCAAAGAGAATATTACATTTTTTTCCTTTCATGGACTAGATACATGGATAAAAGATATCAGAATTACAGGCGGAATGATTTAAAATTCATTATTTTATAGATAAGAATAAAAATGGCATGTGCAAGTTTATACAGTAAGAAGGTGAAAAATAGTGACTTCATTGAAACTAGAGGGAAGAAAACATTCTAACCACTCAGTTTAGTAAGTTTTAAAATCTTTGTCCTCTCCTAGAATCAGTGGCATATATTAGTTTGGTTAATTAACACGAATTTGCAAATGACAAAGATCCATTCAAATGATTCTATACAATAAACAAAATCTTTGGTTTATGTAGCAAGAAAGCCTAATTGAATTAGTTTAAGTATCTTTGTGCTACTTCCGTTAGACCCCCATCTTACTGTGGCAGCCCAACTCTAAGATTTCTGCAAATGGAAGGACAAGAACCATAGCTGCTCTAGGCACCCCCACATTTTTCTCTTTTGCAAAACATGTTCCAGTGAAAGTCTGACAAAGTATTCCAACTGACCAGCTTTGAGTGAGTCTACTTCCATCATACTGTGTGGGGATTCAAATGCTCTAATTGGTTAAGACTAGATTGAATCCTGGGAGTTGGGTGAGCAACTATATAATCATAACTAAGAATAGCTGCTTCATGGTCTGTGGTCAAGAAATCTTGAATAGGGGCCTCCCTAGTGGTATAAGGGGTTAAGCACAGCACTGTGAAGCTATCCACAGCCTCTGCAGCATAAGTTGGATCCCCCGGCCTGCCAGGGAGCCACTCACGTCATACAGCAGACCTCTCCTGTCCAGCACACTGCTCCCCCTCAGCAGTGTATTTCAGTCAGTCTGCCTGTTCTGTCCCCCACTCTGTCTCTGGTGGATCCTTCTCACCCTCTGCACCTCTGGCCTACACCCCAGTTCTTGTATGCATAAATAAATCTTTTTTTTTTAAAAAGAATTCTTGAATAGATGAACGATCTCTTTCAGCTAATCTGTCAAGATTATCTCTGTGCTTTTCAAAAACTGTATTACAGGGTTAATATCCAAAATATATATATAAAAAATCTCTACAAAAAATCATAAAACCTGATTTGAAAATGGGCAGATGATAGACAGTGAAGAGATGTTCTGCAGCTCTTATGATTAGGGAAATGCAAACCAAAACCCCAGTGAGATTTCATCTCAGATGGGTTAGAATGGCTTTTATGAAGAAGTCAAGAAATAAAAAGCATTGACAAAGATGTGTAGAGAAGCAAACCCTCAGGCACTGTTGGTGGGAATGCAAATTAGTGCAGTCACTATGAAAAACAGTATGGAGGTTCCACAGAAACTTAAAAATAGAACTACCATATGATCCAGCAATCCCACATCTAGGTTCCTATCCCAAAAATATTAAAATACTAATTCAAAAAGGTATATGCACCTCTGTGTTCATTATAGCACTACCCACAATAGTCAAAATATGGGAATAACCTAAATACTTGGCAAAGCATAAATGGACAAAAAAGATGTGGCATACGTAAGCAATGGAATACTGATCACATAAAAGATGAAATCTTGCCATTTGTGGCAACATGGATGGATATTGAAGAAATTATGCTAAGTGAAATAAGTCCGATGGAAAAAGACAAATACCATGTGATTTCACACATTTGTATAACAAAAAAAAAAAGCAATCAAATAAACCAAACAAAAACAAACCCTTAGACGCTGACAACAGAACAACAGCTACCTGAGGAAGAGGACAGGTGAAGGGGTCGAGGCTTGGTGGTGGAGGGTGAGTGGATATTTGGTGGTGGGCATGGGTCAGGTGAGAATCTATACACCTGAAATCTTTACAGTGTTGTAAACGAATGTTACCTTAATAAAAAGTGTTGCCTTACAAAAGATATATATCAAAAGCAGAGCAAAGTCTAGAATATACAAAGACTACTAAGTGCAGCACAATAGTTTTCCCCTTTAAAAATTAAAAACGTGGTAGAACTGTAGAATTTTCTGTGTCCAATCTTTTCCTTCCTTTCCTAAAGTAGTATCTTATTAGAGAAGATTTAATGTGAATTTCAAAGATGTTTATGCTATACCTATATGACATAAGAGATGAGAAAAAATTAGATCAAGAGAAATTAAGATGGAGAATGAAGACAAAGTCAAATAGTAAGATTAGTTTATTACAAATATCTTAATATGCTGAATATTTCCTAAAGATATTATCTTCTGTATTTTCTGTATACTATTTCTAATTATTCCATCAGACCAATCAAAGCAGCAAACTCAAACTCAAAGATGTATGATTCAGTATGTACTTAAGAAAACGACAGTTCCTCTGAAAAAAAAAATATATTTTCAACCGAGATGAGAAAGATAGTTCTTTCAAGAGTTCTCATAGAAAGATGCCCTATAAAGCAATGCACATTATTGCTGACATACAAATACAGCTGCTGGATTCTTAGAAATATTTGGGTTCAACATTCCTGCAATAAATGCAGCTATTGGTTTAAGAATTTCATAGCAGTGTGTCAATACAAATTAATATCATGAAATGAAATTTCAAGTCTATAAAAGCTGTCTACACAAGGGCTTAATAGAACATGGGTCAAAATCCTAACAGGATGTATAAAGACTGCATTTTCTCCTAATGCCTGTGGTAAGCTATTGCAAATTTGTAACCATGATAATGATATCAGATTTGATCTTGGAAAAATTATTCCATTAGCTTTTAGACATATGGATTTGGGTTTGACATTACAAGTCATAGTTGTATTAATTCAATAAGAAACAAAAAGGGAAAACCTCTTATCAAAAAATGTGCTGGTATACTCAATTTTATTTCCTCTAGAATGCTAATCTTCTAATTCCTTCTGGTTCTTCATACTTTGTATCTGTGTCATCTCACTTAGAATTTATCTTCTAATTCTGCGTTGGCTCAAATCTTAGATACTATCCTTCTGTGTCCCCTCCTCACTTTGTATCCACACTTATCTGTATGAATGTGTTTTGGTTTATATAGTTTTTCTCTACAGAGTTTGTGTCTATGATCACTGTGTAGATTAGCCCAGAGATATAATATGCAATTATAAATAAAGGAAAGAATGTGTTAGCCATGTGGAGCCCTATCAAGACTGTTCATTTCACAGATTAATGAATAACACAAGGTAGCAAAATCATGTAAATGTTGTATATAGATAATATTTAAGATAATACAAAATAAAATACAAAAGTGTGAGACTACGTACCTTTTTTTTAAACATATCTTACTGAACCAGATGATTTCACTCAATGTGGAATACAAAGAAACAAAGCCAGGAAACAAACCAAATGAAGCCAAAACAAACCCCCAGGGCTGAGACTGGGTGGGGGATGTTGCAGCAAAGGAAGGGACAAAAGTGTGATAGAGGAATATTGGGGCTTTGGTGGTGGGTGTGGTATGTTAACATATGTTTAAAGAGGTATGGACCAATATCCCCAAAACATACACAGCTATAAAACAATGCTGTATCAGGTTTTTTTTTAATGTTACTGAAAAAATTATACATTCAAAAAATTTACTAGGATAAAAAGAACTATCCTGTGCTTTAAGAGACCAGGTCATTTTCTAAGAAGAGAGTATTTACCAAACATCAAAGAAAGCAAGATGCTTCAAAAATGATGTCAAAATTCAAAATAACAGTGAGCCTATTCCCCACCTGCAAATCAAGCTCCTAATTTTTTTCTCACCTCAAATAAGTACTCCAAACTAAGAGGACTTTCTCTTATTATTTTATGTATTTCAAAGTAAAAAGCATCTAGTAGGATCATTCTTACAACTGGTGGCATTCAGGAACATTTGGATACAGGCATATAATATTAGGTGTAAATGATGTAACAGAATCGAATCATTTGTACTTGTTCAAGTGCCCATGGCTGCACCATGAACCAAGATTACTGATTACAACAGTGAACAGGAGTGTCTTACACTTCAGAAGTGAAAAAAAAAAATGACTTTGAGCAAGACAGCTATCTACCTCTTAGATACCACATTTATTAATAATCCCTGTCAGCATCTCACCTTCAAATTTAATGGTTTTCCCTGGCTATTTGGCACTAGGTCTGAAGCAGACAGAACAGAGTAGGGAAACTTTGACATTGTTTTAAGCTACAGTGCCTCAATTTGGATCTAAAAGAATATGAAAAAAGTGGGATAAAAATAAATGTTAGTCCCTGCGCCTCCGGTTTCAGGCTCACAAAGGAAAAAAGGGAGAAAGCACAAATACACAGAATCATAAATGAAAGAGGAGAAATCACAACGGACACAGCAGAAATCAAAAGAATAATCAGTAACTACTATGAACAGTTATATGGAAACAAGTTCAACAATCTAGAGGAGATGGACAAATTCCTACAACTCTACAATCACCCAAAGCTAGATAAAGAAGAAATAGAACACCTAAACAGACCAATTACAAGCAGCGAAATTGAAATGGTAATTAAAAACCTCCCCAAAAACAAAAGCCCAGGACCTGATGGATTTACAAATGAATTCTACCAAACATTCAGAGACGAATTAGTGCCTATCCTTCACAAACTCTTCCAAAAAATTGAGAAGGAAGGGACAATACCAAACACGTTCTATGAAGCCAATATTACACTAATACCAAAACCGAATAAGGACAACACAAAAAAGGAAAACTATAGGCCAATCTCCCTAATGAACACTGATGCAAAAATCCTCAATAAAATTTTAGCTATCAGAATCCAACAATGTATCCATAAGATAATTCACCACGACCAAGTTGGATTCATTCCAGGGGCACAAGGATGGTTTAACATCCGAAAATCAATCAACGTTATCCAACACATCAACAAAAAGAAATATAAAAACCATATGATAATATCAATAGATGCTGAGAAAGCTTTCGACAAAGTGCAACACCCATTCATGATAAAAGCCCTTGAAATTCTTGGGATACAAGGAACATACCTCAACATCATAAAGGCCATCTATGACAAGCCAACAGCCAGTATCATTCTCAATGGTGAAAAGCTGAAAGCAATTCCATTAAGATCTGGAACAAGACAAGGATGTCCACTCTCACCACTGCTTTTCAATATAATACTGGAAGTCCTAGCCAGAGCAATAAGACAAGAGAAAGACATCCAAGGAATCCAAATAGGAAAAGAAGAAGTCAAACTATCACTATTTGCAGATGATATGATAATATACATAGAGAACCCCAAAATCTCCACAGAAAAACTAATTCAACTCATCAATCAATTCAGTAAAGTGGCAGGATACAAAATCAACACGCAAAAGTCAGTAGCCTTCCTATACACAAACAATAAATCTGAAGAAGAAGAAATCAAAAAAACCACCCCTTTTATTATCGAAACAAAAAAAATCAAATATTTGGGAATAAATCTAACAAAAGAGGTAAAGGACCTATACAAAGAAAACTATAAAACACTGTTAAAAGAAATAGAAGAAGACACAAAGAAATGGAAAGACATCCCCTGCTCATGGATTGGAAGAATAAACATTATTAAAATGGCCATCCTACCAAAAGCAATATACAGATTCAATGCTATTCCAATCAAAATCTCAATGGCATTCTTCAAAGAAATAGAACAATTATTGATGAAATTCATATGGAATCACCAAAAACCCCGAATAGCCAAAGCTCTACTGAAAAAAAAAGAAGGAAATGGAGGCATCACACTCCCAGACTTCAAACTATACTACAAAGCCATAATCATCAAAACTGCATGGTATTGGAACAAGAACAGACATACAGACCAATGGAATCGAATAGAAAATCCAGAAATAAACCCACAGATTTATGGTCAACTAATCTTTGACAAAGGAGCAAAGACTATGCATTGGAGCAAAGAAAGTTTGTTCAATAAATGGTGCTGGGAAAACTGGGTCGCTACATGCAAAAGAATGAAGCTTGACCACTACCTCACACCATACACAAAAATCAACTCAAAATGGATTAAAGAACTAGACATAAGACCTGAAACCATAAAATACATAGAAGGAAATATAGGCGAAACACTACGGGATTTGCACATCAAAGACATCTTTACAGACACATCACCCAAAGCAGTGATAGTGAAGAGAAAGATAAACAGCTGGGACTACATCAAATTAAAGAGCTTCTGCACAGCAAAAGAGACAATAACAAAAACAAAGAGAAACCCCACCAACTGGGAGAACATTTTTGCACCCAACACTAATGATAAAGGACTGATCACAAAAATCTGCAAAGAGCTGATGAGACTCAGCAACAACAAAGAAAATAATCCAGTCAAAAAATGGGCAGAAGAGCTAAAAAGAAACTTCTCTGAAGAGGAAATGCAAATGGCCAACAGACATATGAAAAAATGTTCAACATCACTTGTAATCAGGGAAATGCAAATCAAAACTACCATGAGATACCATCTCACACCAGTGAGAATGGCACATATTAAAAAAACTAGCAACAACAAATGTTGGCGAGGATGTGGAGAAAAAGGAACTCTTGTGCACTGTTGGTGGGAGTGCAAACTGGTCCAACCACTGTGGAGAGCTGTGTGGAGATTTCTGGACCTACTAAACATAGAGCTTCCATATGATCCAGCAATTCCACTCCTAGGTATTTACCCAAAGGACACAGAAACATCAATTCCAAAGAGCACCTGCACTCCTATGTTTATAGCAGCACTGTTTACAATAGCTAAGCTTTGGAAACAACCCAAATGCCCAAAAATAGATGACTGGATCAAGAAGATGTGGTACATATATACCATGGAATATTACTCAGCATTCAAAAAAGATAAACACATGCAATTTGCAGCAACATGGATGGCACTGGAAGGGATCATGCTCAGCGAAATAAGCCAAAAAGAAAAAGAAAAATACCGGATGGTCTCACTCATAGCAGGAATCTAGAAAACTTAAATAAGGGACCAGGAAAATGAATATAAGAAAGTGAAAATCAAAATCAACAAAAAACTATGAACCAGAGACACTTGTTGGGGGTGGGGGGCGGGAGGGGAAGGATTGGGGTCAGAATGGGGCGTTTGCAATTGTATGGGGGAATATAAAAATAAAATTTAATATTAAAAAAAAAAAAATAAAAAAAAAAAATAAATAAATGTTAGGGGCCTCCCCGGTGGCGCAGCGGTTGAGCGCTGGGTTGCGAAGCTGCACGCGGCCTCTGCGGCGCCGGTTCGATCCCCGGCTGCTCCCCGGCCACCGGAGGAGGGTCCCACATGGCGTGCAGACCTCTCCTGCCGCCCGCTGCTCCCCTCAGCAGTGTACTTCGGTCCTTCTGCCTGCTCTGCTCCCCGCTCTGGCTCTGGTGAATTCTCTCACCCTCCCGCGCTTCTGACTGTACCCAGTGCATGTATGAACAGAACAAACAAACAAACCAGCAAACAAATAAATAAAGCATGCCTCTATTAAAAAAAAAAATAAATAAAAAAAAAATAAAAATAAATGTTAGGCGACATTGATGATACGTTTTATTAAAATTTCCTCACTGTAGTAGATTTGTCAAAATGTTCTAATATTTGAGAATTGTATAAAACGGTACATATAATAGTGCTATTGATATTGTCTTCTATAAATTAGGGAGCAAGGACTTCCTTCAAAAGGTATTAGTCATTTCTGTTGGTAGAAATAGATTTTATTTTATGTTACATGAGAAAGATACTTTTTTAGAAGCTTTTTTGTCTCATTTAATTGTTGTTTTTAACTTCAGAAATTGGATATTTGTTTCCAGTTACTGAATTTTCTTTCTCTTCAGTAAACAAATCAACTGCTAAAAAATCTTGAAGAAATTGTTTACTTGATACTATTAGAACCATAAACACTGCTAGGAAAATATTCTGTCTCTCTCAGTGGGTTAAATCCCTGCTAAGTTAAATTCTGGGAGCAGATAAAAGGTCTCTCCATTCAGGGCCATGCTCGTTCGATCTTTAATTTTTTACCAGCAAATGTAACTTAACCCCAGTCATGTGGATTCTCTAAGGGCGTGTTGTCTGCACCTCAGTGACTCCACTCGGTAGCTGTGCTCCCAAACCTTCTCAGAGGGTAACTTCAAATGCACTGCTATCTTTTTCTAACTGCATCAAGTCAGGCGAGGCACACCACTCTTACACAAGTGTTGGTGAAGCAGCCTCTCCAAACTATATTTAACCACTGAAATTTTCTTTTGTGAGGAACGTGGTTTGGGATACTTTGTGTATAAAAATGAGCACAGGAATGAGGAATCAATCAAAGATTGAAATAAAAACAAAAACTGGAAAGAATCCCTAGAAGAATGAAACAATGAAAAAGAAGGAGCAGACATTTCAAAGGAGGGCATATGCAGTTGCTTCAGTTTTATCCTTACATTTTTTCTTGAAATCTGAAATGCTAACACTGTTCCTTCCTGCCACAGGGAACAGATGATGAGAATGGGGATACTACGCACCAGTGCTGTGATCTTCCCCATTAATTAAAGATTCCAGTTGGAAAAAGAGTCCACTGTTGCCCACCACCACAGTGCAATGCTCTCCCTCACTCTTGGAGGGAAAAACCGATCTTAAGATATTTAGTCCCTTGAGAAGCCACCAATGAAAATAACTTTACTGTTCTATACTGTTTATTGCTAATACTTATTCTAGATCATTTATTAGCTATTTTATGTTATATCGTTTGGTTCCAAAACTACATGAGGGAGGTATTAACTATTGCAAAGTAGGGGACTACTTACTTAGAACAATAAAGCTGGTGCAAGGTAGAAATACCATTCAAAGAGAGGCTATAATATGTGGACATTTAGTTGTCCTTTTTTTTTTTTTTTTCTATCATAGAATGGGTTTGCAAACCAAGGGTTTTCAGACAGTTTTTCATTGCATTTTAAGTAAAGTTGATAAGATGACCACCGTGTGTGTGTGTGGGAGGGGGTGGGATTTGTTTGAGCCCACGCCTATCTTCAAAAACTTTTGATTGAAAGAGGCCACAGCTCAGCAATTATACTACATGATATGCTCTACAAGCCTGGGTTGGTCCCTGGTCAGTACTGCAAATCAGGGTTCTGCCACTCTTTTCATCCCACAACCTCCTGTCTTCCAATGTTTTTAGAACTAGTTGAAACAATTTACAAAAAAAAAAATCCCTTTACAAATTACTCATATACCCTCACCCCATGATTAAACTGAACTAAACATTAAACAACAGTCACTTTTTAAAATGTTCTTTAAACTCAGTGTATTACGGATGCAGACAAAGCAAAAATCAAAGAGATGTGATAACCTCTGCCCATCTTTCTTATCTGCTATTGCGGTCATCTCTGAAAATAGTAACCATAACAACATCAACAAAACATCAACACACTTTTAGTGTTTCCTATATTCTAGGCTTCTTTTATGCTCAAGGAACCAAGGAAGAACATTCTTCCACCCTAACATTCTTTCTCAGGTTGGAAGTAATCTATAGCTATGGGTGCGATGTAACAATACCCCTTTGGCCAGCTCAGGGCTTTCCCCTCCCAAATCATTTGTTTTGCTTTTGTTTTGGTTTCTTCTTCCAGGTTATACCATCTGAGGCAAGTTGCATCAGAAATTCTTCTTCTAAATGAAAATATACCTTCAGTCCACCTGTCTTGGAACCAATGATTCTTCTTTCTTTAAGATTTATTTTATTTTGGGCCTCCCTGGTGGCGCAGCGGTTGAGCGTTGGCTTGTGAAGCTGCCCGCAGCCTCTGCAGCGCCGGTTCGATCCCCGGCTGCTCCCCGGCCACCAGAGGAGGGTCCCGCATGGCACGCAGACCTCTCCTGCTGCCCGCTGCTCCCCTCAGCAGTGTACCTCGGTCCTTCTGCCTGCTCTGTTCCCCACTCTGGCTCTGGTGAATTCTCTCACCCTCCCGCGCTTCTGACTGTACCCAGTGCTTGTATAAATAAATTAATTTAAAAAAAGATTTATTTTATTTTTATGCATACAAGAGCTGGGGCACAGGCCAGAGGTGCGGGTGGGGGGTGGGTGAGAGGGCTCATGAGAGACAAAGCGGGGAACAGAACAAGCAGACCAACTGAAACACACTGCTGAGGGAAGCAGCGGGTTAGGCAGGAGAGGTCTGCTGTGCCATGTGAGTTGCTCCCGGCCGGGGATCGAACTCGTGCTGCAGTGGCCAGGGTCAGCTTCATAGGTTGCATCCCAACCCCTTGCACCACCAGGGAGGCCCCTAGAATGAATGATTCTTATCTATCCAGCATGCTGTTTTATCAATACTGATATTGAGTCAGATGGGTCTGAGTTTGAATCTGGATTCTGTCAATGATTTTACTATAATCTTGAGGAGGTGACTTCATATATCTCGGCCTCTGTTTTGTACTTCTAAAATTGAGTGAATGATGCCATCGAAGAATTTGGGGCTGGGGGGTTAAGAAGATAATCATAAATTGTGGGAGACGCTAAATGTACAATAAAAGTTGTCATTTATATAGGCCAGTCCTTTGTTTCAATCTATTAAATTCACAAATACAACTTGAACTGCAAGATACTTTATCTCTATTAGAGTTATAATTATATTTTAAGTGATTTTATCAAAACTCCCTAGTAGTTTATATAATGACTTTAGAAATAAGGTTGTAATCCCAGTGCTAATGTATAATTCTAACCCCCGAAGCAAAACTTCAAGTCAATTGCATCATCTTTGTTATTTCATATTTTGTTCAATATTGTTAAATGTTTGTGGGTAATGAGAACAACTGAAGTAAAATATATGTGTAATATATCCATGTAGATATCTTCCATTTACAAGTTGATTGTGATGCAAAGTGGGTTTTTCTTTTCTGATGTTTGTTCTTTCATAGTTTAGTTTCAAATTTCCCACTGTTATTTTCATTGTCTTCGCTCATAGTCATATTCACAACTACCCACACTATGGAAGAGAAAAGCCAGAAATAGTGGCTAACTTTATTCCCAAATTTTCTCTATGGGGAATCCTGGGACAGAGTTACTCTCAGCCAGATCATGTCCTGTCCCTTGTTCCCTGACCCCTCACTGACTCTATGTTGGACCTTGAGTTGTGACAGAGCCTTCCTTCCCATACTCAGTTATTTGTGAAAAGAAGAAACTGCACCATCTGAAGCTTGATGACAGGCACGAACGACTTAGTTACTTCCTCTAACAGTGGTGCAAATGCCAGGTGTCCTGAGTCACTCAGTTACAGTCCATGTTCCCAAGCAGGAAACAGTAGTTCTCTTGGATGACTGAGGCTCCAGAGAAGCCGCCAGACTTCTCTTGCTCTCCTTAAGTTTTGGATTGAGTCCTTGAGGTTTTCTCTATTCATTAAAACCCAACACCATGATTTACAGACTGTCATACTCTCAAAGCGATAATCACTGATAAACTTTGAGTAATAGCAGATTCTGCAAGTCCCAATGAAAAAGAATTAAGGGTTCTGTGGAATAACAATAATTAAGGAATATACCCAGAGATATTACTGTCACGCCGTATGCACAACCACCTGGTGATACCTGGGCTGACTGTGAAGTCTATAACTCTCCATCAAGCAGATATTGCTTTAGAGATATATTATAGTTTACATATTAAGAATGTAAAGTCAAATGCATGAATCAAAAGTCAAGCTTCACACCAATTATCTGGATGTCCTTGCAAAAGCTATTTAACCTCTCTGTGTTTCAATTTTCTAATAAATTCTAATCTGTAAAACTGAGATGATAATAACAACTATTTTGCAGGGCTGTTAGGAGATTAAAAGTGATAATATACATACAGTACTTGAAAAAGCACCGGGCCCAGAATAATCATGCAATAAATGTGTGTGGTTGTGGCTGCTGCTGGCACCCTAAGCCAACTAAATAATCGAAGAAAGTAGCAAATAAGACTTGGCACTTTTCACGAAATCTACATTTAATGATAAACAACACAATCAAAATAGCTCCCTACATTCTACTATTTTAGGTGATTTTTTTGCAGTACATAAGACTTTATATTTTTTCAGTCTTACTTAGAAGAAAACACTTGCCATGTGGAACCCCTTTACTTTTCTCTCCATCATTTCTCCTCATTAGTTGAGTGACTGTCCCTTTGAGTCATCACCTCCTTCTGACTCCACTAATACACCACACAAAAATATCCATGCACAAGAAAACTGTCCAAGGGTCTCTTGATTTTCAGCCTCAAAGAAGGCATCATAATAGTTAGGTTTCAAAAATTGAGGGATTCATGGCACTTAGCTATGAAAAATATGTATTATATTGTCAAATCTTTGGGATCAAGAAAAATGTCATATATGTATAAACTACAAATGAAGTTTACACACTTTGAGTTCCCTTAAATCTTGAGTGCTAGTTATGAATGTATTTTAAAACTTTTCAAACCCGTATTTTTTATTATTGTAAAAAAATTCTATTGATATGTGCTGGATATAATATTTTCACAAAAATAATTTTTCCTTTATCTTTTATATGCCTGTGCCTATGATTGCCCCCTATTCAGTCAGAGGCATTCATTTGATCTGGGGAAGATTAGGATTGCTGAAAGAGGCATGCAAAGGAAAATGGGGGATGAATAGTTACCCTTTAGAATCCAAAACTGACTAGTTGAAAGAATAAGGAACTTTCTAAAGACCTTTAGTTTCCATAATATATTAAGAATGAGCTTGGAAGACTTAATCATGGAGAAATCTCATATTGTATAGAGGACAACCATTTTACTTGGGCTGTGAATTTTAGTCCCTATGGGGAGGAAAAAAGATGTGATCTAGAGAATTCCATGATATAAAAAGTGATATCTGGTCCTTTTCTTCAATGGTTTGTGAAAAGAGAGGGAGAGAGAGGGGGATGTAGTGGCAAAGGTGTCTTTAATTTAATCACAACTTGGTTGTAACCAGGGAAGGGAAAAATTGAGAAACACCAAGGAAAGTAAAGAAGATCTTGAGAATATCAGGGCATAAGAGGTATTGTTCCCAGGGAGAGCTCTTGCGGATCTGAAAGCCTCTCTAGCCCAAATCAGCAATCTTGGGTGCCAGGAGCATAGGGCTAGCAAAGGGAGCTTGCTGGATAAGTGAGCCTGAGGCAGCTGGTCTCTGAGGCAACCTTGGTTTCCCTTGCCTTGGTTGATATGTGCCTTAGGGCGAAGACTCAGAGGTGCTAAGAGGGCCAGTGGACTCAAATGCAAAGGAAGGGGCAGCAGTGTAGAGAACAAATGACTGCAATTATAGACTCTGAAAGTCAGAGCCAGCATTTCTCTATGAAACATGATCACCAGTCGGGAAAACTAAAATAGACCAGCCACTGTCCTCTGAGAGCAGAGAGAGGCCACAGTTTTCTCTCTCAATAGGAAACTAAGTTCCCCCTCTCCACTGAGGGCAGAACATATCCACACTCTCAGATGCTTTGTGAATGCAAGGTTCCCTTTTTCCCCATGAGAACAACTAAAGCCCAATGAAACCTAGGCTCCTTATTGCAGAGGTGAAGGAAATGGATGAGAAATTAAACAGAAGCTATATTCAAATGAGTCAATTTATAACAAAGTTAAAATCTAAATTGAAAAAAAAAATATTACCATTTGAAATTTGTTCTTGAAACTGCGGGGGGGGGGTGCTGGGGGGCACATGCAACCACACACTTGATCTTGAGTGAGAGGATTGGGTGGATGAGATGAGGTGGCTTCCATGAACAGTACCATCATTTACAATATGGAAGGACAAGATCACAACTCAGTGTCTGCAATAAGCGAGCTGACTGTGTTGCCAACAAAGTCAGGGAGAGTTGTGTTTCTACCACGCAGTCTCTTTGAGCAAAGCAAAGTGGCAATCTTTTAGAGAACTTAGGGAAGCAAGTTCTCTAAAGCAAGTTCTGAGACCAGCCGGCCTCAGAAGCTGTGTTTAGGCCCTGGCTGATCTTTAGCCATGAAGACATGATTCCTGGAGGGTGATGGTTGCTGAATGGTCACCTTTCAGAAGGGTGAGATGTCACAGATTGGCTGTTTTTCAAAAATCTGTGTAGTGGTCAGTGAGTCACTGGGAAGTGTTTAATACCCGTTATGGTGGGTGACTGTTACTGTGGCCATAGAGCAAGTCTTCCCTGGGAAGAAAGCTGTTTTTGCTTTTTGTTTCTTTAATTCTCAATAGGAAACAAGTGGCATTTCTCTGTCACAACGGAGCAATATGTACACGTGGATATCATCTTACTTTAATTTAAATTACAGGTTTCCACAGAGTTTTGCTCATAAATTGCTGTTTCCGAAAATCTATGTAAATTCGAGTGTCAAAGAAAGCATTCACTAAGCAATCCTGGAGTGGCTGGTTAGCTACATCTAACAATTTAACTTTTAATAAATCAGGTATTATAGGGCTTCCCCGGTGGCGCAGTGGTTGAGCACTGGGCTGCGAAGCTGCCCGCAGCCTCTGCAGCGCAGGTTCAAACCCCGGCCACCGGTGAGCATCCCACATGGCATGCAGACCTCTCTTGCTGCCCGCTGCTCCCCTCAGCAGTGTACTTCAGTCCTTCTGCCTGTTCTGCTCCCCGCTCTGGCTCTGGTGAATTCTCTCACCCTCCCACACTTCTGACTGTACCCAGTGCTTGTATAAATAAATAAATCTTTAAAAAATAAATAAATAAAAATAAATCAGGTATTATAAATCAATGGGGAAGTGACAGAGATTTTATCACGAAAGAATAAATTATCTGAAATTACCTGTATACTATTTGAAGAGGTTTATAAAACATAAGATATATTATCTAATTACTTTAGATTAAAACAATTAACTAGGAAAATATTAACCTCGATATTAACAGAAACAATGTCTATCATATAAAGAGTTCATATAAAATAAGCTAAATACCAAGTTCTCAAAAAATTTAATACCATTTACTTCACATAACATGAACTTCCTTTTCTAAAAAGCATCAGAATAATATATTTTATGAAAGAAGAACTATAAGTCATGTCACTTACAATGGTTGCCATTGGAGGAAATATAATCACTATTAAGCTACTGCTTCCTCCAATGTCAAACCTGTGAGGGGAAAAAAAAAAAAGCTAAAAAACATTGTTCTGTTGAGTAAGAAGTAATACATGGCTGGCAAAATAAAGCTGTCACTTTGCTTACAGGAATTGCTCTTGGATGATATTTGTGTAGTGTTTCTCTTTGTATTAGTTTTCAATCACTACCATAAACAATTCCCACCGACACAGTGGCTTAAAACTATGCAAGTTTATAATCCTATGTTCAGTAGGCCATATGCTAACGTGTTTCACAAGACTAAAATCAAAGTGTTGGCAGGTCTGAGTTCCTTCTGAAGGCTCTAGAAGACAACCCATTTCCATATTCTAGAAGTCACCTTCTTGGCTGATTGTTCCTTCACTCTTCAAAGTCAGCAGCATAACATCTCCCTATCATCTCTCCATTTGTCACATCTTCCTCTTCTGCCTCCCTCTTCTACTTTTAGAAATATCATTATCTGGATAGTCCGCAATGTTCTCCCTACTTTAAGGTCATCCTATTAATTCCACCTGCCAACTTAATGCCTCTGTCATGTAATCAAATATATCCATAGGTTAGGGGGATTAGGTTGTGGACATCATTTTATTCTGCCTACTAAACCCTTTATTTGCCAACAAATGCCATTTGATCCCTATCAGAGAGGTGAGCAACAGGGCAACTGTGTGAATTGAAGTCAATCATCATATTTTCCTTACTTGGTCGAAGGAGGTGGTCATAACATAGGGAGGCATGTGACCCAAGCAGGAGGCCCCACAGGGGCAAGCAAAACCTTTCTTGGAAAGCCGGGACCATATACTCTCTGAATGGTTCAAGAGTTGAAATAGGGTGAGTAAGATTATGTAGGGCAAAGTTGGGACAGGTAGAGCTAAGTGAAGATGTTTATGACCCTTACAATGAATATAATGAGGATCAGCAAAATTCTATCATGGGAATTAAGACTTTCTGGAGGAGGGAAAACATGAAAGTCTACAAATGTGTGGAAAAAAAGAAATACACAGCTCAAAAAATATATAAATATTATCAAAAGTAGGTAAAGTGAGAATGACAGTTTGAATGTTTACAAGAATTGATGTTCAAAACATATCAATAAAATATATAAATTAATTTTGACATGTAGTTTATTACCACAAATCAATATGGCACAGATGTATAATATACAAATATATTTTTCAATATTTCACTAAAGTTATAGTTTTGTTTGCTTTGTAAACATTTGTGTAAGATACGCTAAAGATATTAAATAGAAACCAAAAAATGCTGTTTAATAGTCCTAGATATTTATCTAACATGGACTCCTTAACAAATTCTGAAAATGTTAAGGAAGAAACTGCCTATCAAATTCATTTCATTCAATGAACATTTATTAAGATTCTACTAAATATGTCTGACTCAGTTCTGAGTATATACCAATGAATAAGCTAGCTTTTTGGTCTGAGAGAGAAGTTAACTATGTAAACACTTCAGGACAATAGGCCAATAAAATATTTTGTGCTTAGTTTAAAAATAAAAGCTTTCTTGGAATTTTCATACTAGAGATATCAATGAAGCTAACAGAATGTAATCTAGTGAGATACTAACCTTTTAATACCTTCCCTTTTGTTGCTTAATGTAGTAAAAATTTGGTTTCCTTCCTTGAAATCTAGGAATCTCCTGCATCATTTGACTTAAAATGACAATACAGAATTTTCATACAAATGAGGAGAAATATTTTTCAACCTGAATATCCAAGTCTTAGATTGGTACTACTTGAGAAGTGATAGGAACAATGATTTATTATCTAATTTACTTTATTTTCTGAAAAAATAGTTGTGAACATCCCAAGAACGGAGTCATAATCTTATTTCTTAACTGGATCCCCATCAGCAGCTAAAAAGCTGTGGCACTGGAGGGTAATAAATCAGCTTAATATGGTATTGACTAATGGTTTTGTAATTTTCAAAGTGCCTGTATTGCTCTAAATCTTGTTAGGATTTTACACTGCACTGATATGATTTCTTTTTGTAAAAAGGAATATACTGAAACTTACTGGTGACCTTCCAATTCATTTTTTTGCTAAACTGAAACCATGGCAACCTGCAGATGGAGCCTAGTTCTTCCCCTGTGTTAAAGGGATCTCCATCTTCTTGGACTAACCTTTCAGATAAAAATCACTTTACTATACAATCTAACAGGAACATATTCTCCTAAGCCTTGAAATACATCTCAGTGTATTATTTGTCATACTTTAATACCATCTACATTTAAGTGATTAAACATGTATAAGAAAGTATTTGTTTTCTATTCATTTTTTTGATTCTTTTTTTTTTTTCAATTTCATTAAATTGGTGTGTTTTCGCTTTCCTTAGCAAACTAAGAGAAGTAAGCATTGCAACAAGTCAGTTTTCTACATGGGTCTTGATCCAGCTTAACTACAATCTGAATGGGAAGATATTTTATGTGGAGTACATGAGTGCACAGCAACCTCTCAGTTATGCTGAAGCAGAGAAAGCCTTTTACCTTAGTTTAAGTGTGAAAACAATGGAATCATGTTCAGAATACTATTTGTAATAAAACAGCAATACTAACAGAAAAAGTGACACTATGATGTTATAGTTAGAGCCTCTGGCTGGGAATCAAGGTATGTGGGATCTGGATAGATTTTTGGTTCACTCTTCAAGAAATATTGGTACAGTGCCTGCTATAAAGATGATTTTAAACATGGCAAAAGGAGCCAGGAATCAAGACTCTAAGCAGACTCTAGGAACTAGAAAAGGCAAGGAAACATTCTGCCCCAGGTATTGCAGAAGGAACATGATTCTAATGACCCATTCATTTTAGCCCATTGAGTCCCCTGTGGGAGTTCTGACCAACAGCACTGGAGGAAAATGTGTTGTTTTATGCCATTCAATTTGCGGTAATTGTTGCACTGGCAATAGGAAATGACTGCCACTGGAAGGCTCTTTCTGCGGGAAAAATTAAGAGCAAACGTAAATACACAAAATAGTGGTCTAAGAATTTCCTGCCTAGTAGACAAAACTACACCAAAACAAACACTTGAAATCTGACAGTAGAAGCTACTAGAGGGGGAACAACGTATGGATAGAGCCCAGTGGACTGTGATGGAGAACATGTTGTGGAGACATACTTCTAAGGAGCTAGGTGCCTATCCCCCTAAACCACACACAGTATTGTAAACTAACATTACCTCAATTAAAGATGCCAAAAAAAAAAAAAAGAAATAAAGCCAACATTAACAGCAACAACAAAACACCCATGTTTTGTGTCCACTCTGGCAACAACTTCAGTAAAGTATATAAATGATACTTACAGATCAATGATTAAACACAGGTGCCTTTTTTTAAGTAGTCATTAATTGTGTCAAAAATTTTTACATCATCTTGCTGCCATTAAAATACAGTGAATGCTATCGAAGAGGGGAGGGAATTCCAGGTCTTTGCAAAGCCACAGTAACTCTATGGCATATTTTCACCATAACTAAAAATGTGAAGATTCCCTTTGGCCACTGATGATTTTTTACACGCAGAATAAAGTAATTTTGGGCCTCTCTGGTGGTGCAAGGGGTTAAGCACTGCACTATGAGGCAATCTGCAGCCTCTGCAGCACGATTTCTATCCCCAGCCGGCCAGGGAGCAACCCACATGGTGCAGCAAACCTCTCTTGTCTTGCCCGCTGCTCCCCCTCAGCAGTCTACTTCAGCCAATCTGCCTCTTCTGTTCCCCACTCTGTCACTGGTGAATGCTCTCACTTCCCCCCACCCCGCATTTCTGTCCTGTACCCCAGCTCTTGTGTGCATAAATAAATCTTTAAAAAAAGAATAAATTAAATTTAAAATAAAAAATATTTTTTTCCCACCTGCTTCTCTCAGCATTTCACTTTGATGTTCCCTTAGCTCTTTTTTCTTCCACACATCCTCATCTTGTGATCTCTGTGTACACTCAGTGTAAATTCCAATGTTCTTGAAATTACATATTAATTGGTCGGATTTATTTTTCACCCTGGCCTCTGCAATGTCTCTGTATCATACATACACCAAACACAAGCTTTTATCATTCAGAAAGACTTCCAGCATTGTACTGGTAAGGACTCATTTTTCCCTGGAATTGAACATACATATTTTTTCTCCTTCCTATGTTTAATGATTTTCATTCAGCAAAGCCAACAGATATCTCGCTGAGTGATACAAGCCAACAATGTAAAAAGAAAAACGGAAATGTCATAGCTAACGCTTAAGTGCTGTGTATCTGGGGACACTTAATGTACCTTCCAAATTATATTCTTTGGGGATTGCATGTTGGCAGACCTCAGAATTGAAATCCTTGGTAAACTGCCTTGACTATTATCTACTTTTATAATTTCTATTCCATGTACTGATGAATCTCCTGGTCTGACAAGTTTTTAATAACATGCTTAGGAGCTAAATCTGAAAATCTCAAAATGATTCTACTTAATGCGGCCAATTCACAAACAGAAACAAGTGACATTACCTGTAAGCTAGGTCCATGCACAGAGTTGCTCTCATGAGTGTGAAACAGAATGTGAAAACAACTATTTCCCCCCAAATGCAACTTCACAATGTATTATGTATGAAACCCATCTGCCTTTGAGAAATCTCCTACATAGCGATCACTCGACTATATCATCCAAGCAAAGAATTTCTTTCATACATTTAAAAGAATTCATGTCTGAAGTAAAATATATGAGAATACAATTTTTTTGGCTCCTTAATAGTATCACGCAACCTGAGATGAGCTAGGTTTTTCTTCCAGTTGACTAAAATGGTAGCAAAATTTTCAATGATCCTTCAAGAGTAGGAGATAAAAGTTCTGCAATTTCAACAAATACTTTTGAGGACCCTGTGAATCCTTGCAATGTAACTCTGTTGTTACCCTCCTTCTCTTTTTATTGTTCTCCTATTCTGGAATCACTCTAAAGATCAGAACACAGTATTACTCAATGTATTCAAGTTTTGGGGTCACATTTGCTTCTTAGAGTACTATCTTAACCCCTTACCTCCAGTGAGACCTTCTGCTAGTTTGTAGCATGAATTAAAAAAAATCTCATATTGAAAGTGCTCATTGAAAATATATGGATAAAAGATTTTTTAAACAACAAAAAATTTTTTTTTGGTATTTGAAATGTTTTAATATCACCTAAGTTGCTGATTATCCAGATATGGTATTTTAAATGATTGAAGTCTGGGCTTTCTTTTTTTCTTTAGAAAACTAATATATATATATATATATATATATATATTTTTTTTTTAAAAAAAAACAAGTTCAAGGATAAAATCTATGATTTGTTGAAAACACTCCTAAATATGAAGAGAAAATGACCAGTTTGGGTCAATCATATTTTAAAATTCAGTCGCATGTTAAAACATATCTTGAAAAGACTGCTATATTTAAATAGAATAAACTGTGAAGCATTAATTTAAAAATTAAGCCACTTTACCATTAAGAGCATTCAAAAATATTAAACTGATATTTAAAGACCCTGTGACTTCTGATGCTTTCTAGGAATAGTGATGTATCATTGTGGGATGTTAAGGAGATACATTGTGGGGCGTTATTTCCTCAAACGTTAACTTGTGGCACTTTTCCAAGATCAATTCTTAATTTGAATTCTTTCCATTATTTTTTTTAAATAAAAACCTTATGCATCACATCTGTCCTGTACCGGTAATAATGCCAGTTTATATTGATTTGGGGCATATTTTTCTTAATTGCCTTTCCATATGATATAGCATTATTATACACATATCATATAAAAGTAAATGGTGATGAACACTTTATTCCTTGAAGAATGGGAATTTGAATGTCTCTGAAAGGGGAGCACTCAATCCTTACAAACTCCATTAAAATATGAGGGGGAAAATTTACTGTTGGACAATTCAAGAATGAAGTTTATTTCTGGTTACCTTTGGTTACAGTTTTCCTTAACTATAAGAACTGCCGGTTTATTTCTATAAATGTTCGCCTTTGTGGAATTAGCTTTACATTATATTTCATTCCAAAAGAGAGATTCTTGAAATAAGGTAGTGTGGTCCTTGGGAATTGCATTTTTAGGTTGTAACCCCTAAGATGTAAATTCTGTATTACACAGAAAGTTACAATTTTTTAGAGTACCTGTAAAAATTCTTGATTTTCTATTTTTTATAAAAGGTAAATACCCTTAGCTGATTATGTAAGTTCTCTTAAAAGTCTCTTATGTTGCAGAAACTAGACTATGACTATAGCAATTCATGTTCAGTGGATGATTAGCCTTTGGATTTTGCTTAAACAAGAATTAAGAAATAGAGATGATTCTCTAGCTCAGTCTTTATTTTATGTCACAGATTTAAATTAACTGAAGGTTCTGAACTCACTGCCATGTATTGAAATCAATTAGGGAAGAATCAGAAGGTCAATGCAAATGTATTTAAGATTAGAAGATAGGTTCAAAGATTCATTACCAGGATCTAAGCCTTCTATTAATTCAAGGATACTCCAATCAGAAAGAGAAATATACTATCTTGGCAGCCTCATGCCCATTAATGGCACTCTGGAGTGGCAGTTTCTCATCTTAAAACTCTATGAAGAATAAGCAGGTGTCTTGTTTTCACATGCATCTAACAACATATGGACATGTCTTGTTAAATTTACAAAACTCATGTTTATCTTCTTTCCACACTCCTAGTCCTATAAAGCATTCCTATTTAGTCTGATAAAGCTTTAGTCCATTTCAAAATCAAGTTTTAGCTTAGAAATGTTTAACCTATATCACCCTGGCTTTGGCAACCAAAGTAGGCAAATAGTTTAATTAAGTAGATGTACTTCTGAATTTATCTATTGTAAGGACTTCAAAATCTTGTCAGATGATCTTAGGATATTACTAAAATGACATCATAGGTCATAAGGAAAACCTTAATAAATTTCTAATTGTAGATTTACTATAGGAATAATTGAGCAGTGCTCAACAAAACTGGGAACTAAAAGCAGAAACCTTAAAAAAAATATTTGGGGGAAAGCACTTTTATAGAAATATTTTGGAATAGAGAAGAAATTAAAATAGAAAATTTAGACTGTTCCACATACATCCAAATGAGAATGTCCTGTATCAGACAGGGAGTACTCCACATGGCACAGCAGACCTCTCCTGCCTCACCTGCTGCTCCCTTCAGCAGTGTCTTTGGTCAGTCTGCCTGTTCTGCTCCCTGCTCTGGCTCCGGTGAATTCTCTTACCCTCCCATGCTTCTGACCTGTACCCCAGTTCTTGTATAAATAAATAAATCTTTAAAAAAAGTCATAATGGTTTTCTGATGTCCCATCTCTTATAATTGTATCAGAAAAATCTATTGGGGCTAAATTTGTACACAGTAAATTATTAAAAGCAACATGAAACATATTTCATTGACACACAGCATAATAGAAGTGAAAAAATTAACCATAAGAAGTCAGAAAAGCAATGATGACATAAACCAAGAAAATTAGAATATAATCAGAAAACAGAGAAAGATCAGTTTTAAATAACTGATTGAATCAATATATACATGATTGGCAAACTTTCTGAAAAGGGCCATAATTTTTTTTTTCTTTATCCAAACTTATTAATACATGTAAGTAGGAGGTAAGCCATGAAATCAAGAAAGAACTAAACAGGATTTGGAATGCACTGCTACCAGTATTCTATGTCTCTCTACTTGTCTGTGCTTAATTAAGATTCATTCATTCATTCATTCAAAGTAAATATTTTAAGCTTTGCAGACCCCCATCTCTGTCTCAACTGCTCAAATCTCTCCTTGTAGCACAAAAGCAGTCATAGGCAATATGTAAATGTTGGGTGTGACTGTGTTCCAATTAAACTTCATTTACAAAAAACAAGTAGCAGGCCACACTTGGCCTACTTCCCTATTGGCTCACCTCTAAACTAGACTAAGCTTCTCAATAAGGATGCCCCTTAGTTTTGTGATGGTAACATTTAGTACATGAAAGCTATCAGAATTCCTTGAGTATTCAGAAGAAACAAAACAAAGGAGAGAAATTGTGAGATTGGAGACAAGGAGATTTGGAGTAGAGGCTTGTTTATCGACAGGTGAGTGTGAACTAAATACAAATATCTTTGTGAACTAAATATGAATATCACATGTTAATCCCATCTAGAAAGCAGCCTCCACTGAAGAAGCACTAAACATGACTTATCCAGTTGATATCCGCCAACTTTCAAAACTGACCACCCCAGAACTATCATAATGGGCATTTGAATGGAGTAGTCATGGTGGCATAGAGGGAGGGTAGTTTTCAACACCATGGTGTTCTTATCTACCAAGGCTAATATAGCAATTGTTGCCTCTGAATTGTGCCAGAGAAACCAAAGCTGCCCTCTACAGGGCAGTATTACGTGTGGAGGTGCCCTGAAAGAACCAGTGGTATATTCACTTAGGTATAAAATGCCTCTCTTGGGCATGATATAAACCAAGAAAATTAGAATAATACAATCAGAAAACAGAAAGATCATGGGATGTTATTTCTTGCTCATATTATCTCAGCCAGCATTATTATTGTTAGCCATCAAAATGATTCTTAAATGCATATTTAGTGATATAAGAATGCCTGTGGTATGGCACAAGAATATTAGATTCCATCATCTATGTAAGTATGTGCATGGGGAAAAAAATGTCTTAATTATAGTGATGACCTCAGTGGTTCTGTTTGTGTAAATCGTTCCTTTACTTTTTCCTTATGTTACAGACTAGTTATTCTAGAAGAAAACAAAATTCTGTAATGAATATTGTAAATTAAAAAAAAAAAAAACTATAAAGCATCTTAAGTTCTCAGTTGATCAATGATTTAGTAAATGTCATAATGGTGGGCCTCCACAGTGGCACAGGGATTGAGCGCCGCAATGCGAATCTGTCTGCAGCTGTTCGCAGTGCCGGTTCGATTCCCCGCCAGCCAGGGAGAACTCCACATAGCACAGCAGACCTCTCCTGCCTCGCCTGCTGCTCCCTTCAGCAGTGTCTTCGGTCAGTCTGCCTGTTCTGCTCCCTGCTCTGGCTCTGGTGAATTCTCTCACCCTCCCGCGCTTCTGACCTGTACCCCAGTTCTTGTATAAATAAATAAATCTTCAAAAAAAAGTCATAATGGTTTTCTGATGTCCCATCTCTTATAATTGAACATCTTTTTCTCTGAATAAAGTGATTTTTGTAGAGAATCTCTGCATTGACCAGACTTAATTTCATTTATTCTAGTAGAGCATGATGTTATTTTCACGTTTTCATTCAAAACTATTGCAGCCCAAACTACGCAGTCAAATCTAGGATGCTGGGTTCATCTGAAGGTTTACAACTCAACAAATAAGGAAGGGGCCTGGAAGTTATAATGCCTTCTCAACTCATCTACAGTAAAATGGATATAAAATTAAGTGAAAATTTTGCTTTTAAACATATATATATATATATATAATTTTTTAACCTTTTCTCTATCTTTTTCACTAAACAAAAGACTGGCGGAAAAGACGGGGAAATTGTATCAATTGTGTATTCCTAGATATGCCAACAAGCATAGTCCCTGGGGATCCATGGACTTCCTAACTGCTTCGAGTCTCTGTGACTGTTATCTAAAAGGAACATTCAAAAGACTCCTTGGGGACAAAACAATATAGAGTATGAATTGCTTTTTAATGTGTTTGTTGTAAGAAATATAATAAACCAACAAGAGTTTCTTAGTAGGTAAATCAACTGGCCAAATATGTTTGCTTGTCAGTGGCCAATAACATCAATATTTTTCTTCATATATTATTGCAAGAAAAGATTAAGAGGTGTCATTTTTACATCCACATGTTTACGGTTCTAGTATAGTTTCCATTTTAATGCCTTTTTCACTTTATAATGATAATGCCTATCATTTTAATGCCTTTTTCACTTCCATCTATGTAGTTCCTTTTAGAAACTGATAGAGTAACCACACACTAATCTTATTTTTATCTTAAATTTTGAAGAATTGTAGTGCAGAGATATAAGATAAACTCCATTTGCAGGTGTTGAGAATAATAAGATAAATGCTTCATTCATTAAAATGAATGCATTTAATATATTTAATTCAGATGTGAACTTAAATGTAACATATACTGCCTAGTTTCATTATAATAATGTAAAATAAGTTATTTCTCTTTCACATTGATCCACATTTTTCAGACTGAGATCATAACTAAAGATTGATTTAATGAAGGAAAATCATGCATGTAAAATAAAATTAATCATCACTATTAAATGTAGTTCAAAGGGCAGAAAAATATCTCTATTTTCATAGCAATTGAAGTCTCAATCACTTTTAGGGACTTCTCTAATAGATTGAAGCATGTTTTCGAGACAGAAATGCATTATATGCATTATAGCTGCATATATTACAGAACTCAATTGAATATATTTTTGCTTACCCAGGAAATTTAACTTTTCTGTTGTCTCTTTATTTTTTCAATTAATACCAAGATGGGTGATGCATAAATTAACAGCAGTGGATGCATATAAAGCTTTGTGAAAAGTATTCTCATGAACTACAGTTGTTTTTACGTACTATTTGAGACTTGTTTTGTAGGTTGGGAGAAAAGCTGTATCAGCAAATTACAAAGTGCTACTTGAACCATTACTCTACTCACAGAATCTGTCTCATCTGGTTTCCAGAGGAGCTGCAGTTGAGTTAGGAAAAGGTAGAAATAGCAGTAGTAACTGCTTATAGAAAGACCAAGCTCAGGCTATCATGGAATAGTACAAAAACATTTCCAGATCCAACACAGTTTCTAGAAAGTGTAGTCAATGCTGCTTCCCACCTTTCAGTAAAATTAAAGATGCAGTATATCCAGAAAGTCACTTTATCAGGTCATCTTAGGCATGGCTATGGATGGAGAAATCCAAAAGAACAGTGACCTAAACAAGATAAAGCCTATTTTTGTTTAAACAACAGTCTAGCAAGTTGTTTCAAAGAATGCATGACAGTGGCAGAAGACTATTTTGTTGTGCTACCATGCAAATATAGGACATCATCATTATAGTCTAACTCTAACACCAAACGTCATTCCTACTTTCCAGATAATGGTAAAGAAAAAGAAAGAGGTGGGTTATCCTTCTAAAAAAGCATCCACCTTTTAAGGAAACTTTCTAGAATTTTTTTCATACAACTCCAAAGTACATTCCATTGTTCAGAGCTTAGTCACATGGCCAAACTACTTTTGAAGCCACCAGATCATTCATGACTATAACTAAAGTCTTTCATTTCCAGCGATAACATGGACCGATGCAAATAGATTGTAATGCAGCTCTTTAATTCAGGTACCTCATTTAACATTGTTGTCAAGGGTTCTTGGAAACTGACTTGAAATGACATAAGGAAAAGGAGGCCCTCAGATTATGTTGACAGGGATTGTTTTTTTCTGTTCAACATGCTAAGGAAACTATGCGAAGGAAATGACAAAAGGGCCTACTATGTTAGGCTTGAAAAGAGAGTGCTGCAAGGCTTATAAGGATTGGTACATTATTTTTTTGACTGGGGAAATCCAGTCTCTAAATATGCTGCCATCGTTTGTGAGTTGGGATAGGCCAACTTGTACACACCAAACAATCTCTACGTGACCGTAGAGCTATGTCCTGCCTATGCTGCTCCCAGCCATACAGCCTTGAAAGGGTATGAGAGAGAAGCAAATCCTGGGTGCCCCTCATGTGATTTCTGCTGGGACCCATGGAGACAGCACGGGCTTTGTTCTTACCAGAGTAGGAAGGAACAATTTGTACTCTGACAAGACATCTCTATCAACAGTTTCCTGTGTCAGCTTAGGCCAAATCCTGCAAGGTAAAATATTTAAAAATTGTAACCCTCTGTCTCCTCTTTATCTGGTAAACATGCTGTTTCTTTTCTACCAGGTCTTGTGCTGGCAGGAGGATGCCCTTAATGTTCTGTGAGTGGTTTTTAATATAATAACTTCTTCCTATAAATTTGGGAGCTTTTAAAAATACAAATACCTGGACCTTATCCCAGACCTAGGTGCTTCCTGGGTATACACATTATTCTGATGTTCTTTTTGTGGTTCAAACACACAGTCATAGTTTTAAACCTCTGAGCTAGAAGGAAAAAAAAATCCTCTTTTTCATACAGTGGTATAGAAAGGGAGAAAGACCGTTAAAACTCACAAATGGGAATTGCCAGTTTAGTAATTAAAACACAAGACACAAAATTTAAATTTCAGACAAACCATGCATATTTTTAGTATAATTATGACTCATACATATTTGAGACTTATTTATATTACAAAAGTATCCATTATTTATCTGAGACTTGAGATTTAAATGTAGCTGAGTCTTCTGTGTTTTACCTGGCACAGCAACTCACAAGGGCTGCTTCAGATTGGGAAGAAAATGTCACTAAAAACATACTCAGAAGAAGGTAAGCCATTATAGACAATTACAAGGATGATTTCCTACACTGAGATTTAAAACTAATGCATGGGGCGGGAAGGGAAGGGGGGACAAATTTATCCTTAAAGTTAGGATTTTGGCAACAGCTTGACTATCGGTACTAATATGAAAGTGGCAATTTTCAAATATTTATGTACGTGGTTTGATTTTGTTTTCTCCTGATACCATAGCTACATTAGTGTTGGGAGATGTTGCAACCCTGGCTGCTGGCCAGAAACCAAGGTCAAGTTGAAATCTTGCTTTCACCTTTTAACAATAGCCAGAATCTGCCTTGTCAGAAATATATTTATAAAATGTTCCCCTGGACTTCTCACTAATAACTTTCCCAGCCATTCTCTTCACCAGCAAGATGCTCTTTGAAGAGACATCAAAGCACAGAATGTGATTTCAATGACTCTGATGCACAACCCATTCATTCTCATCCCCTTTATTACTATCTTCAGCAGGTCATAGGGGCCAAATAGAAATTGTTTGATTGTGTATATGGGCCAGACCATGACTGCTAGTGGTGAGATAATGGGATTGCACACTTATTTGAGCAAAGACATGATGAAAAGTCACTGTCCTCTTCCTAGAGGCTGTAGCAATCTAGAACACGATGGAAGTGTACGTGTCTAAGTCAATTACTGTTTAAAATAAGGTATAATAACTTCCAGGAATTTGTGACTTCTAGTTCTTGCTCTTTAAATATTTTAATTGGATGTCTCCAATGTAGAAGACAAAGAAAAAACAACAACAACACACAAATGTCCCAAGCAATAGGAATTCAAAAAATTCCCTAGGCACTTGTAGCAAAAGGACTCACAGACTGGCATGGTACTTTAGAGGACCCCACCTCTCACAGACACACATCAAGGTAAAGTTACTACATCACACCTTGGGAGTGATGTTCCCAGGGGTCTGCAGCTCAGGGATAGCACTGAATAAGTTAAAGACCCTAAGGATTGCTCTCATCAAACACGGTTCAGGATACAAGGAAGCCTTCCCCTAGATCCCATCCCCCACACTCCCCAACTCCACCCACAAGATTATTACATCCAAACACCATGAGGTTTAGGAGCTGGACCAGTACCAGTGTGAAAGATGAACACTACTTCAGAGTTTGGGGAGGATATGAGTGGCAGATGCATTTAAGAAAGAGAAAGGACAATTTGTTAAATTCTTTCCTTCAGCATGAATGCAAGTAGGTTGGTCTCTTAATATATAATCTTCCCCAGTACTAGTTTGAAGTATCTTTTTTGCTTACTTTACATTAAAATTTATGGTTCTGGAGGCACATTATGAATTAGCATGGGGTTTTCAAATGTTGCACAAGGCAGCTGAGGAAAATTTGCAGATTGCTCACTTCATATTATTCTTACATTGGTATATGTAGACCTAGACAGAGCATGGTTTACCTGGGCGAGTGAGTCAGTAACCACTAGACTTGCAAAAAGCTGTTTCTGTGTAAAGTATTTAATATCTAATAATATTTTCAAAAATTCAGTTCAAAACTGAGCTTCCTATAGTTTTGATTCAAAATTTTGTATATCCATCACCTACAAATTAATAAATACTGTTACATTTTGGAAGGAAAACACCTTGAGTTTTTCAATTGTAATTTTTGATATCTCCAAATTATATAAACTAACTATATTTATGTTTAATTTCTCAATCTTTTCAATTAGTATTTTCCAATAGAATTTTTTTTTTGCCACAATGAAATGTTTTCTGCCTACCCCATCCTGTACATGATCTACCAGCAACATGAGCCTACTATTCAAATGTGACTATTGTGACTGAAAAAACTACATTTAAATTTTAATTTATTTAAATTTGAAATACCATGGATTGTTTAGTGTTTACTATAGAAGGTAGTACAACTTTAGAGTATTACATTCTATTCCCACAAATTATGAAAAACATTTATGGTACACTAAATAATTACTAATTTCATAATAATAAAGGCAAAAAAGTAAACTTTGTTAAATAACTACATAATAATTATGGTTCCAAAACTCCCCATCACATTATCAGAACACCCAGAAATCAGTCAAAAAAATCTTCCATTACCAAAGCCATAATTATTAAAACGGTATGGTATTGGAACAAAAACAGACACACAGACTGACAAAGGAGCAAAGAATATGCAAAGGAACAAGGACAGCTTAATAAATGGTGCTGGAAAAACTGGACCACCACATGCAAAAGAATCAAACTAGACTATTACCTCACACCATGCACAAAAAAACCCTCAAAATAGATAAAAGAATTGAACATAAGACCTGAAACCATGAAATATAAGGAAGAAAATATAGGTAAAACAAACATGACTTATACCTCAGTAACACCTTTAAAGAAACAGACCCCAAAACAAAGAAAGTGAAGAAAAATATAAACCAGCTGGGATTATATCAAACTAAACAGCTTCTATACAGGAAAAGAGACATTAACCAAAACAAAGAGACACCCTTCTCATTGGGAGAAAATTTTTGCGTTCCATACAACTGATAAGGAATTGATCATAAAGATCTACAAAGAGCACATATGATTCAACAAAAGCAAAGTAAACAATCCAGTCAAAAAAATGGACAGAAGAGCTAAATAGACACTTCTCCAAAGAGGAAATGCAACTGTCCAACAGGTATATGAAAAAATGTTCAACATCACTTATCATCAGGGAAATGCAATCAAAACCACATGAGATACCACCTTATACCAATAAGAATGGCTCATTAAAAAAAAAAAAAAAAAAAAAAAAAAAAAAACAACAACAACAACTAGCAACAACTGCTGGTGGAAATGCAAACTGGTTTGACCACTATGGAAAGCTGTGTGGAGGTTCCACAAACTACTAGAAATGGAGCTACCATATGACCCAACAATTCAACTCCTAGAAATCTACCCCAAGGTCACAAAACTTTAATTCAAAAGAATACCTGCATCGCTACGTTTATCACAGCACTATTTACAATAGGTTAGATATGGAAATGACCCAAATATCCAAAAAAAATAAATGACTGGATCAAGAAGATGTGGGATATATGCACAATGGAATACTATTCAGCAATCAAACAAGATAAACTCATGCCATTCGCAGCAACATGGGTGAAGCTGGAAGGGATTATGCTCAGTGAAATAAGCCAGAAGGAAAAAGAAAAACATCAGATGGTTTCACTTATAGGAGGAATATAAGGGGAACAAATAAGGGATCAGGAAAAAAATATAATAAATTAAAAAAAAATAACAGGCAACTGTAAATCAGAGACACTCTGCAGGAGAGGAAGAGGAATCAAAAGAGGGGCAGGAAGAACACAAGGGACTATGGAGATGGTTCACAGGTGAACTGGTGGTGGAAATTTTACGGGGTCTACACCTGAGGAGAAAGCAAACATTGTACAAAAAATGAAAAATGATGTAAAATATATATAAATAAAATCTTCCATCATCATTAATATCTTGCTCACTGTAAGTCTTACAAAATAGCTTTGCACAGATTTTAAAATTTCATTGATATGAAAATACATCAAAGTAGAAACAAAGTATATTTTATTTGGTATGTGGCTTGAATCACACCTTTTCAATATTTATCAATAGATGCATGGCATGTGGCCTTCCTTTTTCTCTTTTTCCAGGTCTGGAATAAAGGGGTTACAGAAGATAAAACCGAAGGCAACCCCAGATTGTAAATGAATAGAATTCTAGGACATTCCTGGTTTGAATATTATTTTAAGACTAATTATAGAATCAGAACTATAGGATACCAAATTTTATAATGATGATATGTATGAAATGATAAAGGTTCAAAATACTGACAATGTAAATGGATTATAGAGAAAGAAAATGTATCAAAGGGGGAGTTTATCTGTTGTCCTTGGAAACATGTTATACAACTTGAACAGAGCTGAAGATCATGTTTAAATGAGAAATAAGTGGCACTTTTCAAATCATCATCTTGTGGTAAAGGCATGGCATTGGCAAGAACAGCCTTGAAAAAAGTTCTAGTCTCACTTTTCAGCTCTCTGTGCAACTTTACATGTTATTCTTACATTCTTCAAGCACTATTTTTTTGTCACTTATAACTTAAGAGTAGTAACACAATGCCTCGGCAGATGACTGTGAGAATCAAGAGTAAATGTGGTCAAAGTGTTTTTTATAGTCCTAAGCACCATGGAAGTGGAATGATGAGTTTTATTTTCATGCTAATGATATTATTAACCATGGCTATATGAGTCATCTTATGTACAGTTTTGTAATATTCACAATAATCATCCATTCAATTGCTTTAGTTTCTTTTGTTTAAAAAGCTAAGATCTTTGGAGATCCTAAGCACATTTCTAAGGATTCCAAAACTAGACAAGCATAGCTAGAAATAGGACAAATATGTAGATTATTCTGGAAAGAAAAAAGATTTGCAAAATTTGTCTTACCTTTAGAAAGGTTGTTTCTGTTAGAAAGTTGGACAATCCAATAATTTCTATTCATACTCAGTTTAGGTAAACATTGAGTATTTGTCATGGCCTAAACATTTAGCAGGAAATGAATGGGCAGATCTGAAGTACGTGTTCAAAGGACATCATCATACAATTCAAGAAGTTTCTAAATTAACAGACTACTTGGAGTTTCCCACTTTTCAGAAGTTTCATTTTTTAACAGAAAAAGCAAAATAGAAAACTTCATGTCTATAATTCCCTATAGGTCAAAACAACGCAGAGAGTCAATTTAATCAAACATGCAGGAGAAGACAATTGAATAACCAAATACTGGGATTAAAAGACTGTGCTAGATTAATGACTTCTAGACATTATAGGACTTGCTGGTGTTCATCTTGTTGATTCACTGAGTTAATTGCAGTGGTAACCAGAATTATAATTAAAGTTATAAGCCCTATTGAGTCACATGAAAGACATGTTTTTTGAACAGCTTACAAAAGGCACCCTGACAAGCTGATAAGCCAGCTTCTCTTGCACACACATGCACATATGCTCTCTCTCCATATATCACGAGAGACTATATCCATTTAGTTTTCCAGAATATGCTATGTTAGGCACATCTGCCTATTTTAATAACTGAAAAACCTCACTAAACAATGAGTCCTTAAAACCATTTCCAGTAATTGTGTAGTTAAGAGCCACTGGTTAATAAATACCTATTGTGTACCAGGTCATGTGTCAAACATATTATCACTACAAAACCGAAATGTTATTTACAACCAGCAATAGCCCTACACGTATTTTTCGTCACAAAAGAAAACAGAGTTTAAAGTTTCAAGTCTCTCTAGAGACACGCACAGCTAAAGTAGCTGAAACATCCCCCCACCCCACCAGCAGATGCCCATCCAATTTCCCATAACACCATGCAACAGCCTTGCTCTAATCCCACTCATCTCAGGAAGAAGTGGGCTGGAAAGCCAACACCTTCCCACAAAGCAAACTTCATCAGCCAAACTACCAGGAAGGTCATCAAAACTAAGTGAGGCTTTCCCAAAATCCTGCAAGAAACCCAAGACCTCTAATGGATGCCCCGTCACCAAGGAACCATCCCATAGGTTCTGCACACCCTTTAAGGTTATACCATAATCATCCCTCTCCAACATCTTTTCACTCTGTTCCCTGGAAAATCCCTCCTTTCCTGAATGTTCTTGCTCTAAGTGAAAGCACACATTCCACTGAGGATAGGAATTTTGGTAACTATAAAAAAAAAAAAAAAAACTTACTTTTGACAAGGTTACAGATGATCTCAGTATTAGCAAATTTATCAGCAAATTCTCAGTTCTTAAATGTCTAGACTTAGCAGCATCTGATATTTCTTTCTCACTTTTCCCAACTTCAGCACATGTCTTAATCTGGGCTCTCCTCTCATCCTCTGCCTTCTCTCCGTTTCCTTTACCAATTCTTTCTCATCTTCCTGTCCTCTAGTAATAGAGCATTTGGGTGTTCAGTCTTTCGATGACTTCTCTCTGTCCTAGGTGATGTGATCTTCAACAGATTCAGGCTGATAATTTTCAAATTCTTATATCCCCTAAATGTCAAGACTCATTTATTTAACTGTCACTTGACATCTGGATTTGAATGTCTAAAAGGCAATTCAAACTTGACATGTTAAAAACTCAATTCCCAATCTCCCCCTACTTGGCCAGTCTGTTGTTGCCATGTCTCTCAAAACAGAAATAAAACTCTCACCCTCGACTCCAAGGTTCTACGTGATCTGGTCCCCCGTGGCTCCCTTGACATTATATCCTCCTTCTACTCTCCCCTCATTTACTGAACTCCAGCTAATTGTAAAAGAATGAAAAGAGGGCCTCCCCTGTGGCGAAGCGGTTGAGTGCTGGGCTGCAAAGCTGCCTGCAGCCTCTGCAGCGCTCCCACATGGCGCACAGACCTCTCCTGCCATGCCCACTGCTCCCCTTAGCAGTGTATTTCGTCAGTCTGCCTGTTCTGTTCCCCGCTCTGGCTCTGGTGCATTCTCTCACCCTCCTGCGCTTCTGACTGTACCCAGTGCTTGTATAAATAAATGAATCTTTTAAAACAAAAGTATGAAAAGAAAAATCAGTCTCTCACATCCGGCACTGGACTAACACTCACCACCAGGCTGCACTGCTAGTTCAAGCTGTCCCGATGCCATCATTAGTCCTCGGGACGGTGACAACTGTTCTGATGCCCTTGGCAAGGTGCCAATAATATGACCAATACCCAGTAGATACTTATTGCATAAAGGGGTTAAATGAATGGAATATTTTAACTTCTAGAAGAAGAGGAACAGCACAATTATATAAAATGTGAAATAAAGTAATAAGGCAATTTCCTTACCTGAATCGGTGCACAAACATTCTGGAAATGAAGGGTGCTGATCTCATAAGCCCATTCAGAGAAACCTGGGAATAAATACATTAAAATGAATGATACTTAAAAAATAAAGACAATTAACAAAAACAACTCTAAAAATCATTTGAAACAAAAGCCATCATTTTACGAAGAAACATTGTATTTTATGGACATGAGTTTTATTTCATTCCAAAGACTACATGGGACAGGGATGATAAAGTCATCAAGGCTAACTCTCTCGTCACCCTTTCCTCTGGTTCCTCCACACTCCAATCCAGAAAACGATGTGGTTATTTACTTTTATCTTTACATATCAATTTTCAGACTTGACCTTTGGGTTACAACTTTTGGAGAATGATTCCTTCTATGATAATGTCAATGTGCACATGTGATCATTTTATATAACTTCATCAAATCTGGCATGGAGTCTTACATATAGAATATCTGAATTATCAAAACTTGTAAATCCTAACACACATGTTCGAAACAGGCCATATAGCTACCTAATGAAAATACTTCTCAGACCTTTTTTAAAATTACAAATTTCAAATGTGATATAATATTTGGAAACTTTCATTCAATACACAATGTCTTAAAACAGCCATTAACAAGGTGGGTTTTGTGAACAGTTGCATAGTACTGATAAAATGAATGTACATAATGAAAAAATACAATTTTATATATCATGCATTTATCTATATTGCCACATCTATAAATTTATGAGCAAATGCAATTGGACTGAGAAACAACTGTGTTACAGTCTTTTGGGCACTGTCAAGTGCTCACAAACACAAGCTTTATTTCCTAGCACAGCCCATCACTGAGGTGAAATTGCTGGTAGTATAATCCAAATGAAGGAGGACAAGAACAATAGGTGCAAAGAGAAAGGAATAAAATAAATAAATTTTAAGGGCTAGAACAGGAGCAAGCAGATCTCAGAATACAGGCAGCAGGATTTACTGTTAATTCATGAACACAACAGAAGAGCAAACTCTAGAATGGTGACACTAGAAAGGCTATTCTAGTCAACTGACTTTCCTCAAAGCACAGGAAAAGAAATTTGATTTCAGAACGTCAAACAAGAAAATGGATCCTGGTCAAAACTCAATACAAATTACACAAAATATGAGCAAAATGATGTCATATAAACACTTATGGAACAACAGAATGTATGCCCATAAACTAGATAAAAGCAGCACGTATTTCAAGCTAGTATTATTTTTCCAGATTTATTGAGATACAATTGACACCTAGCATTGTGTAAGTTGTAGGTGCACAATGCGATAATCTGATTCATGTACATATTATGAAACGTTTACCATATCAAGGTTAGTTAACACATTCACTGCCAAACATGATCACCACTGTGTATGTTTGTGTGTACATGTGTATGCACAGGGAGAACATTTAAGATCTACATTCTTAGCAACAGTCAAGTGTTATAGTTGTCATGCTGTACATTTGATGGACAGAAGTGACTCACCCTGGAATAGTAACTTTGTGATTTCTGACCAATAGTTCCATATTTTCCCCACCCTCAATGCTTGGTATTCACAACTCTATGAAGTTTCTAAGAATTTAGTTTTCTTTAGATTGAACATTTAGGTAAGACGATACAGTATTTGTCGTTCTGTATTTCAATTTGCCCACGAGGTTCACCCACTTTTTTTTTTTTTTTGGCAAATAGCAGGATTTCCTTCTTTTATATGGCTAAATATTATTTCATTGTATACAGATACCATATTATCCATTATCTGTCCATAAATACTTGTTTCCCTATGTTGGATGTTATGAATAATTTTTCAAAAAACATGGGCATGCAAATAACTCTTCCAAGTAGTGATTTCACTTCCTTTGGGTACATACTCAGAAGCCTACTTGCTGATCATGCAGTAGTTCTATTTTTAAATTTTTGAGGAATCTCCAAACTATTTTCTATAGTGAATGCTTCAATTTACATCCCTACCACCAAGGAGTAAGTGCTCCCTTTTCTTCACATCCTCAACATTTATCATCACCCACCTTTTTAATAATAGCTATTCTAATGGATGTGAGGTCTTAACTCATTGTGCTTTTGATTTACATTTCCCTTATTAGTGATGGTGAGCTCCTTTTTATATATCTATTGGCCATTTGTCTTGGAGGGGAAAATTCTATTTAGGTAATCTTCCCAGTTTTAACTGGGTTATTAGAGATGTTTTAATTTTTGTTTTTGTTTTTTTCCTCTTGATTTATGAGTTTTTTATATATATTGGACTTTAACTTCATTATCACATAGATTGTTCACAAATATGTTCTCCCGGCCTGTAAGTTATCATTTTATTTTGCTGGTCTGAAATTCTTTGATGCCCTTTGAGAGACACTGGCTGTTATTCTCCCAACTGCTCTGTCCTCTCCAGTTTATAGGCTCCTCAGTTTTCTGGGTGGGAAGACAAAGAAGTGGGCCTCTATGGAAACACTCTACATAGCTGGGAAAGCCAAGCACTCACTCACATACTCTCACTTTTTTCCATGGGAGAAATCATGGGCTAAGAATGGACTCTCTTGGCACTAAGCTGTGGCACATTGGGGTAGGGGTGATGTGGGCAAAGTGAAATTGCTCCTCTCATCCTCTTCTATGCAGCCAATTTTCTTTTTTATACTCCAACAGTGTGCTGGAAGCTCTGTGCTAGACCTTCAGACTTACACAAAAGCACTCAAATCTGTGATTGTAAAAATTGCTGTTCATTTGGGAGAAGATGGTAAAAAATTACTACTCTGCAATTTTTATACTGTCACTCTCCTAAAATTATTTAAGATAGTGGCAAGACCTGCAAGGAAGAAGAATAGTCTGTTCTATAATAAGCTGTCTTGGCCATGTGTGTTATTTGGAGTTGTAAGCAATGAAGACCCAGCAGAGTCAAGAAAAACTTTACCACTCTCTTAACTACCTAAAAGAATCTAGTTAGAGGGCCTATACCAGAAAAAAAAAAAGTCCATAGGTTTCCCCTACTGTATGAAAGGTGAACATTCCGATTGGTATGATTTGGTAGATTGTTTTGGGGGTTTGGGAATTCTATTAACATTAGTTTAGATGGAAAACATTTTGAGCAGTCATAAACCCAGTAACTAGCCTACCAAATATTTACTTTTGGATAGTGGGGGAAATCTGTGTTACAGAGATAACATTTTTTAATCTAAAAGAACTATCTACATGGCAGATAAACACCAAATTATCACATATCTGCTTTTATCATGCTGTGAAATACCATCTTCTCCCCTTCCCTTGGAAACCCTGGGACCTACTCCATTCCTTAGCCCAAGACAGTATATAAGCTTCAATTGTTTCACTTAGCCTTGTAATAAATTATTTTCTCTTGTTACTGTCTTAAGTCAATTTAATTATTAGACTAATTAAAGAATCTAGAAGGGAAGGGAAAATTCTTTTACGCCTACATACCTGTGAAAGAACAACATGAATTAGAATTAGATGAACTTAATAGTGAGGTGACTTGAAAAAATATTTGACAGAAGATGCAGAAAGACTCAGAAAAGAATTATAAATATATCAAAAATATTTCAAATATGCAAACTCAACTAGAGAAAAAGCACATGAAATTAGGAATACTATCTATGGATAAGAGTTGAAGAGACTCTTATGAGGAACTGAAGAAAGGATAAAAAGCATAAAGGAAAAATGGCAGAAATGGAAGATAACATGAGAAAGAACCAATACATGTAATAAACTTCTGTCTCCACTGCCTCAAGGAAAGCAATTAAGCAGGGGGAAAAAGCTTAACTCCATTATGACAAAAAAATTTCCTGAAATATAGAGACAAAGACTCTATATTGAAAATACATAGCACACACAAACTATCGATGCTGACCTAAATATTGATAGCCCTCTTGCACCAACAGAAAAAAGTATTCAAGCAAAAAATCAGTCAGAGAAAGATGGTAAAAGTATTTTATTTTCCAGCAATAATACTTCATGCCACAAACAATAGAAATACCTATATATTATGTACTTTGGTTTAAAAAAAAAAGTTAGTCTAAAAATTTTTTATGCAGCCAATAAATATTCCATTGTAAAGAGATGGTCTTTTGAACATGCAAGAACTCAGCAAATATACTTACCATTAGACTTTACCTAGTAATATACCAGAGAATATACTTTAGACATGTCAAATGACAAGAGACGAGAGAGATAATGACTTAGAGTGGTAGTGAGAATTGTTACCTATACTTAACACCGTAGATTAATTCTAAGAACCACAATACTTAACAACTTTATGTTCTGATATTGCAGATCCTAAGATACATGAGACAATGGGAGAGAACATAGTGTAAAATAAAGTTGCAGCCTTCCTTATAAGCATTAAATAAAAGAAAAATGACTTTCAAATCTGATACTAAGACAATGGGAAGAGATAGGGAAAAAGACATCACCAGCTAAAACTGATTTCATACTGGGAAACCAATAAAGTGTAACCATCTCAAGAAGTAGCCAAAGAAATCATTATTGAAGAAATCCAAAACTTTCTAAATTCCAAAGGATCTGGTGGAGGGAATGAGAGAAGGGAGTGAAACATACCAGTAATTATAAATCAGGTAACTTCATTTATTAAAAAAAAATGTTTCCACATTAACAATGTACAATCCAATAATATGCCATATTCAAGAGATAAACTTAGATTCAGAATATTTAAAGGATTGGCATAAAAAAGAATATAGAGTTCAGGAGGTTTTCTCTGAATTTTCAGTTTCCATTTAGATATTTGGCATTATATAATATCATATAGGAAACCATAAAATGTTTTGTAGGTAAATACATGGAAACAATGAAAAATGCAATGACACATTGAACACGTCAAAATTGACTCAACGGACTTACTTTCAGATAGCAGTTCATGTATTTCTAGGATTACATTGCTTCTAACATGACATACAGAATTCTTGAAATGCAGTCTTATCAATCCTGTAGTCCAGATTATTTCTCATTTTAATAACAATAAAAGGGTTATGTGCTATTTATTTTTATTCAAAAGCATTCCAGGGCAAACCTTTCATTATAATCACAGCATCCATTCATACTCAGAATACCAGTTAGTAATTGCTGAGCTGTCATTAGGATAGGGTTAGAAAAGAGACAACTAGAAATTAGAAATATTATGGGAAGTAATAACTCAATATTTAAGAAGCTTATTTTGAAGACATTCTTTTGAAAATGAATTTGCCAGCCTGATATGCTTTTAACAAACTACAAATACATCAGTAAAATTAAAGTATTGAGAAACAATAATCAATGTTTCCTAACGTTGGTGTCCTAACAAAGACATCTCTCTCCAATCTTCCACCAGAGTATTTTTTTTTTTTTTGAGGAGACTTAACAATAATAACTATTCTCATCAACCTTTTTATTTTTCAATAAATCATACCCTTGGTTTGCAAGCAACCCATACAGGGCAAGGCGAGAGATGAAAAGGCAGGCGCTCCAGACTGGGAGCTGGTGGTTTTAATAAGCAAGGGCACTTGCAAGGCTTGTCTTGGGTGGCTGCAGGTCATTAGATCTCTGCACCCACCCATCAGAATCTTAAAAGTTTATGCAGAGGCCCTAATGGGCTTCATTCATGTATGTCATCCAGATTCGGTAATATATTTTTCCCTCAAGGCTGTGGACTGGCGGGCAGTGCATACATTCTACAGCACAGGGAAGAGGCTGAGGAGCCTCCAGTTATCAACAGCCCAGGTCCAGCAAGGAGATCAATTGGCAGTCACATCCTCTAAGTGACCTCCTCGTACACATAACATTTCCACAGATTTCCTTCAATTAACCAGAATGTTTTACTGGCATTATAAATTATATATATATTCTCACTACACACATTAATCAGAATGTCTTGGAAGCTCCAGCCTGCCCTAAATGCTGCTGTTTTAATTTACATCCTATCAAGGCTTTTCATCTTTAAAGTTCCTCCTCGATGTTCTAGTTTTCCTGTACCCTGAAGTTTTCTCTTCCTTTAACTTCAGCCCTCCCCAGGTCCTTTTTTTTTTTTTTTTTTTTTTATTTAATCTTCAGCCATTGTGTATCCAACCAAAATGAGTTCTCTGAAAACTTTTCTGTGACTCACTAGTCCTTTTCAGCAGATGGCACTGTTATTTCGGCTAAACAATTTGTCAACAGGGCAAGGTAATTATTCTCATAAGATTTTTTTCTAGAACAATAGGGTGTCTCTGTGTGTAAAATTAACATTGCCTCATGCTAAAAAAGGAAAACAAACTGAAGAAACTCCCCATGAAGCATGACTATACTAAAATCATGTAAATATTTTAAATATCACAAAATGCCCAAGTGAAATCAAATGTTAAATTGCCATTTTTTAATTATTTTTGTTGAAATCAAGACTAATTTGGTACAAGAGCTAAAAACCAGTAAATGATCTCTTTTGCTATTATTAGCCTTAGATGATCAACTGGCCTTATATAATTTATACAGCTAAATATTTTCCAGATATCCAAATGGGTAACAGACACCAAGATTCTATTGGAGTTGGGGTTGGAGAGAGGTTTAGGGTGAAGTATTTTAATACCAAGCCAATCACTATTAGCCTAGTGAAATTGGGCCTCTGTAGGTCTCAGTTCCGTAAAGCACAAAGGAAAATACTGAAAATACAGGTTTATAAGAATAAGGGATAGGGCCTCCCTGGTGGCGCTGGCGGTTGAACACAGGGCTGTGAAGCTGTCTGCAGCCTCTGCAGTGCCGGTTCAATCCCCGGCCGGCCAGGGAGCAACCCACATGGCGCAGCAGACCTCTCCTGTCTTGCCCGCTGCTTCCCTCAGCAGTGTGTTATAGTCAGTCTGCCTGTTGTGTTCCCTACTCTGTCTATGGTGAATCCTCTCACCCTCCCACACATCTGGCCTGTACCCCAGTTCTTGTATAAATAAATAAATATTTTTAAAAAAAAAAGAATAAGGGATAACGGGCATGCTTTCTGTTTACCCACTAGTTCAGATATAGCAAGAAGGGCAAAAATACCTGAAGGAACAAGATCAAAAGGAATATTCTGTCTTCTAACAACAGAAGGGATTTCTGCACATGTCAATGCATGAATTGCCACGCTGTGTCTACCACCACCAGCAGCACTTGTCACGTCACTGGTAGCTGATTCTAGCTAACTTAAGTTGGACCATTTGCTCCATTTGCCAGGTGGGACACTGCCAGGTGGAACACTGCAATAATGCACTTTATCACTGCATTATCCAACTCTGTATACACACCATGACCCTCATGGAACAGTCTCGAGGACTTTGAATCATATTCTTAAAGACATATTTTTTTGCAAATATAAATATCTAACTAAGTTCTCTCCTACCACCTCATTGCCCAGATCCTGACCACATAGGCACTTTCCTTCAGCTGCCAATAGAGAGAGTGCCTGGCATTTAATGATCTTGATTTTGCAACTTAGAAAACAGAAAACTGTCAATATTCTTAGTAACCAATATAGTATTTACTGATTTTTATTCCAGAGAGAATATTGAGCATGGCCTTATGATGCCTCTCACAGCACTGCATCCCAACTCGCACCCCTCCACCATCCCCTTCAGTGACAGGTCTTGGTGAATTGGAGCATCCTGATTACATGTAGGCTTCCCCCAGAGAGGATTCTCACATCAAAGGCATGAAACCTATCTCCCTTTCTTTCAAATGCCTAGAAAAGGTTGTTCAGATTCCTTAAAGAGGACTGCAAAACTAAACCGCCCTATAGCTAAAATAAAATATACCCAGAAACTGTAGGTATTTCCATAGCAAAGAGTAGAATTGATTGGAAAGAAGTGGCTGCTGGAAGCGATGCCCCATGTAGTAAGAAATATATTTAAAAACCCTTTCCCTTAGAGGTGGTGCTAAGTATTTGATAGTTCCTGAGAAGTGACTTTCAGAGACAAAAAAGCAGGTCAGCATAGCCCTAAGGAGGCGTACAATGCCTTACATGTCTTACAGATTGCAGACAAGGTGGGTATAGAGAGATGAAGGGTTTGTCTACAACAGGAACATCAGGGAAGCTTGTCTGACTCAGAGTTTTGAACGATACCAGCTGTGATCCAGTAGTTTAGGAACAGGAACCAAGCAGGTGTTTTAAAAATTATCCTTCGGTTGTTCTGACATAAACTTTAACTGGGAACTTGCAAGAAGTTGCATAAATGCAAAGGCAAACCATAACTATGGCTGCCATAATCTAGGTCAGGTAACACAAGGTCAGAGAATTTTCTACTTTAGGGGTAAAAATACATGTAAAATGTGGAGATCAATCACTATAATTATTTTTGTATTAGTTTATAGTAAGTAGTAAGGGCAGCCTGTAGTAAGTACAACTGTCATTCTTTCAGATATTTCTTGGAATGCTGGAATAAGAATATTATATTAAAATAATTATCATTTTTATCTTGATTTCACTTGGCTCTCAGGGACACCTTTGGACACTACTGCTGTTCTTCACAGAGTAGTAGATGACAAAAATTTCTCTAAAATATACAGCATATGTAGTGGTGTTTTCTTTTCTGGTCTTTGATGAAAATCGATTTGTTTTGTATTCAACAGCCTTCTGTGTCCTAAAAAGAATGTTCTTCACCATTCTGCACCTGCCATTCCCACAATACTCTTGTCAGTAGCAGGGTTAGCCCAAATATAGGAGATGGTTTTCCACAGAATGTGAAATACCACCATTGTATAGGGAAGCAATGAAATTTGATCTCCAATAGAGATCGAACCTAAATGTCTGACGCGATCTTCAAAGGGAATGTTTTATTAGTTTCAAACAGAAAAAGCATTTGCCTTCTATGGAACATAAATTTCAGTTTGAAGCATGGATTCTAAAAGCGTAATACAGGGATCCCTGGGGATTCTTCAAATCCTCCCAAGGGATCCGCAAGCAAAACTATTTTCATAATGTCATTTGCCATTTTCACCCTCATTCTTAGTGAGTATTATGGGAGAGTTTCCCAGTGGTTCTTTGACACTATCACAACAGTTATAGAAGCATATATAAAAAACAATCAACTGCTTTGTATTAATCGAGATATTGACAAGATTTTTGAAAGCATAAAACAATACCATATTTCTCAGTAATTTTTGATTATAGAAAAATATTTTCAAAATAAAATTGCTAGTTATATCATCATGTAATGGATTATTTTGAAAACCATTAATGTGTCTTATATTCTTTTCTGTTTTAACTTCTAATATGGTGACTATCAATAGGCTTAATCCACACAAACAGAAAATTTTAGGGTTCCTCCACATCTTTTACACATTTAAATGGTTCCCGTGAGACCAGAGCTTGAGAACCACACATCTAAAGATTTATTTCTAATTGTTTTTTATTTACCACAAAAACTTTAACCTAACAAATAACAATTCAATGATTTTGATCTTTTAAAGAAAGCAAATACATAATTATCTATTTTCAAAATGTGCCTTAAAGATCTGATCGTAAAGTACAGGCAGAGATTGCAGTAAACTTATTTAGCAGGAATACTATCAGCAGCTTGCAATGTGGGGTGAAATATGGAGAAATAAGACCAAGAAAAAAAGAGAGCAGCATATCTGTTAGATAACAAGTGTTACCTATGTTTCTTTAGCATCCCTTACCATTTCTTACTGCATACCATAATAGTTTAATATACATGATTTTCTGAATCTTAGTTTTTAAATTTAATTATATCAATCTTAGTAGTTTAAAAATAACATCATAGTCTCAATTCAAAAATACTTTCCCTACACATATCTCAATTTAAGTTTAAGAAGGAGCCACCAACCACAGTAGACCATTGAACAAACTAGGTTTGAACTACACAGGTCCACTTACATGTAGACCCTCAGCCTATTCAATGTAAAGACAATGAGGTTGAAGACCTTTATGATGAACCACTTATGATTTTCTTAATAACACTTCTATTTTCTAACTCACACTATTGTAAGAATACTGGATATAATAGACCCTATAACTTTTTTTTTTATAGAGGCATGTTTTATTTATTTATTTGTTTGTTTGTTTTGTTTATACATGCACTGGGTACAGTCAGAAGCGCGGGAGGGTGAAAGAATTCACCAGAGCCAGAGTAGGGAGCAGAGCAGGCAGAAGGACTGAAGTACACTGCTGAGGGGAGCAGCGGGCGGCAGGAGAGGTCTGCGCACCATGTGGGACCCTCCTCTGGTGGCCGGGGAGCAGCCGGGGATCGAACTGGCGCCACAGAGGCCGCGGGCAGCTTCGCAACCCAGCGCTCTACCGCTGCGCCACCTGGGAGGCCCTAGACCCTATAACTTATTTGTTAACTGTTTATGTTATCAGTAAGGCTTCCAGTCAATAGCAGCATTTTAGTAGTCAAGTTTTGGAGGAACCAAAAGTTATAAGCAGTTTTTTGATTGTGCAGGTGTTGTCATCCCTAACCCTCAAATTGTTCAAGGGTCAGCTGCATATCACAATTATTAAAGTTATTTCAGAGGATAGTCAAAACAACATATTTGGTGTTAAAGAACGATGATATGCTTCTCTTTAAAAAAAAATATTTTGGAGCACTCAGAATAAAGCTAATTTTTCCTACCAAGCTCTGACAAGACATCTAAATCTTGTGCTGAAATCGCTGGTTCAGGCTTGGACTACTTCTGAGAAAAATCTGCCAATCAAGCTAAATTGTGTGGTGGCTTGTCAATCCTTGTCCACAAGCAATTAGAAGAAAATGACCTACACCATTTCCATTTGTACAGAGAGAATTTAAAGGCCTGTCTTGAAAGGTGAAAGGCTATTTCATTAAACCACTGCTGACAGAGAAAGGAGACCCTCTTGATGGGAGTTCAGCCCATAAATAACATTGTCCTGGCAATAAACAGTAGTAATTGTGCCTTGGAACTAAAAAGGAAGTAGGGCAGACATACCAAATATAAAACAACAGGCCTACATTACAATAATTTGCTTTATACTGCTTTTGTGTCTTTTCTCTTAAAATAACACTTTGGTTGGCCTCCCAGATTATATAAACTTTTGGCATGTGTGTATAAGTTTGGGTAATTTTAGGGTTATGATAAAATAAAGCTAATGTTTCTGATAGGCAAAACCCTGTCTTACATAGTCTTTAAAATGAATATGATTCTTAGTATTTAAAAAAAATTCATGTTAGAAAATACAACAAAATGTATTATCTCAACCATTTTAGTACTCAGCGTAGTTGTATTAAACATTCATATTATGCAACCACCGCCACTATCTCCAGAAGTCCTATCTCACAAAACTAAAAGGTTGTATCCATTAAAAATAATTCTGTCCAGAACACAGATCATTGTCATTTTTGGCTATTGTAAATGATTTTTGTAATTTAAATTATTATATAAAAATAAATGGAGTAGTATAGATATCTATTTAAGATAGTAATTTCATTTCCTTCACATAAATACCCAGAAGTGGAATTGCTGGATCACAAGATAGTTGTATTTTACATTTCTTTGAGGAACTTCCATACTGTCTTCCATAGTGAATGCATCAATTTAAATTCCTACAAGCAGTGCACAAAGGTTTCACTTTCTCTACTTCTTGGACAATAGTTGTCATCTCTTGTCTTTTTGATAATAGGCATCATAACAGGTGTGAGGTGATCTCATCGTGGTTTTGATTTGTATTTCCCTGATAGTGACACTCTGAGCATCTTTCATCTAACTGCTGGCCATGTACATCTTCTTTGGAAAAATGTCTAGTTAGATGCTTGGCCCATTTTTCTGCCAGGTTATTTGATTTTTGCTAGCAAGTTATCTTACCTTTTCCTACCAAATGGATATGATATAGTTAGAACAGAGTTCTACGACTCTGAAGACCTGGTTTTTTAATATATCTGTCATCATCTTGAGTACAATTAGATACTTCTTTGCTTCATAAAAGGAGAAAAATAAAAATCGACCTTACTACCTTAAAAAAATGTCAACTATTCAGTGAACTGATATGTATAATCAATGAAAACTCACAGACCCCATAGCATGTCTCTAGATATTGTATGGGCGTGTGGAGAAGAATGTTCCAGTCATCTACTAAAGTGATTTTCTTGTATTATGTCCCTCTTGTATATAAGAACAGAAAAAATGGTGGAAAACAGCTGAATTATGTAAATCTAAAAGAATATTATCATTGATTGTACAGAATAAGGAAAGTATTAGGAGATTTTAAGCAAGGACAACCTGGGTTTAAATCCCACCTCCAACATTTTCTTGCTATATGATCAGGCTTTGAGAATGTTAGTGTTTTCAGCTGATGAATACAGATGATGATCACTAACTTAAAACAATGACTTTAAACTGGGGGTAATTCCACTCTCCAAGGGACACGGGAGTATCTGGAGACATTTTAGTTGCCACACCTAAAGGAATTGTTCCTGACATGTAGTAGGTAGAGAACAGGGTTGCTGCTGAACATCTTATCATGCACAAGGCAACTTACAGCCCCTTCCCTGCCCAAACAAAAATATTTATCTTGCACTAAATGACAGCAATTCAGAGATTAAGAAACCCTGCCTTAGAAGGTTGTTGTGAGATACCAAAGAGATGCCCTATGTGAGCACATGTCACAAATAGCTACAACATAATGAGTCCCCCGAAAACTGAGTTCCACTTTAGATTCACCCTCTGTGAGTACAGATGCATTAGCTACATCAGTGTACTAAATTTACACACGCTGAACCCACTATCTAGTTTATTAGCCAGATGTGCAAAGTTTTCTGGCTCACTCCTAATATTGCCCAAAGGAAGCCCCGAGAAGGCTCCCAAGTCCTAAATAACAATCTCCAGGATCTCTTGTGTATGAGTTCCAGGGAAGATGTTTTTATTTCTAGCGTCTGTTGAAGGAGGGTGAGGTGGATGGAAATGAATGAACTTTCTCCCATACACCGAGGGCCACTGCCCTGCACTCTTTCTGTTATTTGTCCTTATATTTTCAGGGTGTCCCTTGTATGTTTTGTGAGGCTTCTTGAAAAAAACTGAAGTTGCTTTAAAAAATCAAATATTTGGGAATAAATCTAACAAAAGAGGTAAAGGACCTATACAAAGAAAACTATAAAACACTGTTAAAAGAAATAGAAGAAGACACAAAGAAATGGAAAGACATCCCCTGCTCATGGATTGGAAGAATCAACATTATTAAAATGGCCATCCTACCAAAAGCAATATACAGATTCAATGCTATTTCCAATCAAAATTTCAATGTCATCTTCAAAGAAATAAGAACAATTATTGATGAAATTCATATGGAATCACAAAAAACCTCGAATAGCAAAGCTCTCCTGAAAAAAAAAAAAAGAAGGGAATGGAGGCATCACACTAACCCAGACTTCAAACTATACTACAAAGCCATAATCATCAAAACTGCATGGTATTGGAATAAGAACAGACATACAGACCAATGGAATCGAATAGAAAATCCAGAAATAAACCCACAGATTTATGGTCAACTAATCTTTGACAAAGGAGCAAAGACTATGCATTGGAGCAAAGAGAGTTTGTTCAATAAATGGTGCTGGGAAAACTGGGTCGCTACATGCAAAAGAATGAAGCTTGACCACTACCTCACACCATACACAAAAATCAACTCAAAATGGATTAAAGAACTAGACATAAGACCTGAAACCATAAAATATATAGAAGGAAATATAGGCGAAACGCTACGTGATTTGCACATAAAAGACATCTTTACAGACACAATCCCCAAAGCAGTGAGAGAGAAGGCAAGATAAACAGCTGGGACTACATCAAATTAAAGAGCTCTGCACAGCAAAAAGACAATAACAAAAACAAAGAGAAAACCCCACCAACTGGGAGAACATTTTTTGCACCCAACACTAATGATAAAGGAACTGATCACAAAAATCTGCAAAGAGCTGATGAGACTTAACAACAACAAAGAAAATAATCCAGTCAAAAAATGGGCAGAAGAGCTAAAAAGAAACTTCTCTGAAGAGGAAATGCGAATGGCCAACAGGCATATGAAAAAATGTTCAACATCACTTGTCATCAGGGAAATGCAAATCAAAACTACCATGAGATACCATCTTACACCAGTGAGAATGGCACATATTAAAAAAACTAGCAACAACAAATGTTGGCGAGGGTGTGGAGAAAAAGGAACTCTCCTGCACTGTTGGTGGGAGTGCAAACTGGTCCAACCACTATGGAGAGCTGTGTGGAGATTTCTGGACCTACTAAACATAGAGCTTCCATATGATCCAGCAATTCCACTCCTAGGTATTTACCCAAAGGACACAGAAACATCAATTCAAAGAACACCTGCACCCCTATGTTTATTGCAGCACTGTTTACAATAGCTAAGCTTTGGAAACAGCCCAAATGCCCAAAATAGATGACTGGATCAAGAAGATGTGTACATATATACAATGCATATTACTCAGCATTCAAAAGATAAACACATGCAATTTGCAGCAACATGGATGGCGCTGGAAGGGATCATGCTCAGCGAAATAAGCCAAAAGAAAAAGAAAAATACCGGATGGTCTCACTCATAGCAGGAATCTAGAAAACTTAAATAAGGGACCAGGAAAATGAATAACTATAAGAAAGTGAAAATCAAAATCAACAAAAAACTATGAACCAGAGACACTTTTTGGGGGCGGGGGTGGGAGGGGAGGGATTGGGGTCAAAAATGGGGGGGCTGCAATGTATGGGAATATAAAATAAAATTATTATTTAAAAAAAAATAAAAAAAAAATAAATGAATAAAAGTAAAAAAAAAAAAATGTACATTCTCTAATGAAGTGATGATTTATATTTTCCAGACTCAAATATTCTCCACAAGTCTATCTTAGTTCAGCTCATCAAAGTCTTCACTGGTCAGTTTGTAACAATACAAATAGAGTGAAATTTTATCACAAAGTAAAATTTAGTGACTAAAAAAAATCAGAAAGTTGAAATAATTTCAAATATTGGTGGAAAAGTGATTTAAAATGCTGCTTGCATATCTGCTTAAGTATAGAATGGTGTCATCTAACCCAGTATAAGTAAATAGATGGATATTCTAAAATGCAACAATTCCACTCTAAGGTAGACAAGCCTGATGATCTCCATTCAATTTTTTTTTTTTTTTTTTGTGGAGTCTAGTAATTGAAGAAGGTTGAAGATAACGAGGTAATCTGATTGCCCATACCTGGAAGAGCAGATAGATTAAAAGCTAGCCACTGCATACACCCAAAGACTTTTCAAGGAACATGTCATAAATATATGACTGGAATGAAAAAACTTAGTAAACAAAGAAAAACAAAAACTAAACAGAAAAAATGAGAAATATCATTCACACAAATTCAAGAGTTGCTCATAAACAAGACCTATTTCAAACATTTAAAAAGATAAATTATATTAGAATACATAATCCATTGTAGAAAAAAATAATAAAGGGGAAAAGAGTGAAGGAATGGAAGACAAGAAGGCAGATAAACAGGCAGGAAGAAAAAAAGGTGGTTTATACATACTAAAAGATAATAGAATATTGTGAAGTGAGGAACAGAAAAAAGTGGATTTAAAGTTAAAAAAAGGTGAAATGTATAGATCTTGGGAGGTTTATTCTAAGATTTTGTGTAATTTAGTATTTTAAAATATAATCTAAATTTATTTTGACTTAAAGGATACAATTTTTAAATTGTGAAATAATTTATATAATTTTAGTCTATATTTTTTAATTAGCCTACATTTGAATGATTCAATTTTGTGGTCTTATCCCCACTTATGATTATCCTCTATCAGAGTGAACACCTGTACTGTCGCCAGCTGCCATTCTACTCCTGCCACACGTGTCTGTTGCCTCCACACTGGCACGTCTCTCCCTGCCTCAACTTCCCGAGGACCACCAAACCATTTTCCCTAATAAAAAGAGATCTTGAGCTTACATCCGGTTTTCAGAACAGAGGCCCACAACTGAGCTATTTAAGCCCCGATGAATAGAGATCTTTCTTCAGCCTTAGTCATCTCCCCTTCCAAGAATTCACAGCCACACTGGGGAGAACTCTGGGGAAGCGATAAGGCAGAAGCAGAGTATGCAGATTTTAATACCTTTAATCTGAGCACTTACTCCTGTCTTTCCCCTAGTCATTTCATTCCAGTAGCTCTTGAAAACAACTATTACATTCACTCCATAGAGCCAATCGTATTTCAGTATTCTTCACCATTGTATGGCCTTCTACTACCATTTACTCAACTTAAATTCCTTGCCTATCAAAAAAAAAATACCCCAAAGCCTTTTGACTCTTAACCTTTGTGGCATTCACCAGGAAATATCCTAGGCCTAATTCAATCCATAGTTTGAATATTCATGCTTGCCTCCAAGTTGCTGCTTGAGACAGAGAATAACAAAATATAAAATATAAAACTAATGCTACATTAATGGCATGACCAAATAATCTAATCCCAAAGTAAACTTTGTACTTCCTAGTAAGTACATCCTACCATACCATTGGACAGATCACTTTCTCACTCTTTGAGAGGAATAATTTATACCTTCTCCTCTTTCCCCCAATCATCAATATCTCATAACTTATGCTCAACACAGTAAAAGAGTTGACACCTCAAATTAAAAAAAAAAAAAACATATCAGGAGAACCTCCTTTTATTTATACTACAAGATATACCAACATACCTTCATCTTACACACGTTTTCTGACTTCCTTCATTAAAATGGTTGACCTATGTAAGGTGCTTTGGTATGAGGCCAACTCCTCCACTGCACAGTGAAATCCACTTCCTCCTACCTCTTTAAGAGCTTTGCCTTCTTTTTTCCCCCATCTTAATAAGAGACAAGGGAAAAGTAGACTGTCCTTGACCAGTGATTTCTCCATTTCTGTGACTCTCTTTTTATAAAGTCATTAAATGATATGTGATACTATCTTTAACTTCACTCACCTCAGAATATTTCCCTATTGCGTCAAAAAAGATAAGTTTTCCTAAAAATTTTATTGATTCCTAGCTATAACAAATGTAGTGTGTATAAATTTAAACTTTCTACTGTGGCAAATAGCAATTCTTTTTTAAAAAATATTTAATTCTTACATCATTTTTCATTTTTGCACAATATATGCATTTTCATTTTGGTTATATTCCCCACACAATTGTACCCCCCCTTATTTTGACCCTAGTCCTTCTTCTCCCCATCCCCCCATAGTGTGTCTCTGGTATATAGTTGCTTGTTGATTTTGATTTTACTTTGTATTAATTAGTCTTTTTCCTGGTCCCTTATTTAGGTTTTCTAAATTCCTGCCCATCCGGTATTTTTCTTTTTCTTTCTGACTTATTTTGCTGAGCATGATCCTTCTAGCTCCATCCATGTTGCTGCAAACTGCAGTGTTATCTTTTTGATTGCTGAGTAATATTCCATGGTGTATAGTACCACATCTTCTGATCCAGTCATCTATTCTTGGCATTTGGGTTGTTCCATAGCTTAGCTATTGTAAATAGTGCTGCTATAAACAGAGGGGTGCAGGTGCCCTTTGGAATTAATGTTTCTGTGTCATCTGGGTAAATACCTAGGAGTGGAATTGCAATTCTTAAGAAAACTCTAGTTGAAGGAATAAGTGTTACCAGCATCCAGGATTTGACATCCAAGACTCAAGAGAAAGGGGAAGTGAATTGCTTTTACCCTTGAAGCATTGTGAAAATTCCTGAGTAACAGTAAAAGGGCAAGCAATATAAGGGACACAAAGCTGAGGAACTGAGCAGAGCTTTAGGAAGTCCTATAGAACTCAGAAGTATGTGAGGAAGGAGAACTCTGGTAATCACTTAAGGTTGTATTTAAATCTGTGAAGGGCTATAAGGTTAGGAAAACACACAACACAAAAATAGACTAGACTTCACCAAGTCTAATACCAGCATTGAATTCTTTCAATCCAAGATAAAATGAAGGCAATGTATTTGTATTTTAAGTTTTGCCAGGAGTAAATGAAAATTCTCTTTGAAGGAAAAAGTAATTTAGATCCCTAAATTAACCCACGATATTTCCACTCATATGGTAAATGAATTTATCAGGCATACCTGGACACAGGACAAAAGCACAACATTAACAAAGCCTGTAGAGTGCATTTCATATAATACAAGAATATTTTTAATAGTAAAGGAATGAGGAAAAATATATTTTGTTAAATTGAAGTAACGTTTGTTCAGAACACTGTATCTGATTTAGGGGAACAGGTTCACACCTCCTCTGATGTATGTTACCACACTACCCCCACCGAAAACAAGTTAACTACAGTAGTTAGTTAACTATGGTAGTTAGTTAACTATGGTGACCCACTCAAGCACTAACTATGTAGCTATAAAAAGGAAGAATGCCTTTCTATACATTTATGACATTATATACAGAATTCATTGCTGAGTTAAAAGTTACTTCAAGAAAAGTATGCCCAGTAAGGGTCCATTCAACAGGAAAATCTGGGGGGAAATCTTACCAAATCAAAGAGTTTACATAGATGTGTCAAGGACAGAGCTAGTTATTTTGCTATACCTTGATTTTTTTTATATTTTTCTTTGGACTCATGTACATATTTTATATGATTATAAAATACAATGAAATAAAAAGCCAAAATGGAATATATAAAGGTATGTAAAATATCTAAATTCTATAGTGGGATGGTATATTAACCACACCAAGAGAAACTATTTCAAAGCACAATAATTTGACTACGTGTACACAGGAACATGTACTCTAAGGACAAAACCAATTGGTGGATGCGGGGAAACAAACTGCTTTCGGTAATTAGTAGTGTCTTGTAAAGTTGGATTATTAAAAGAGTTTTGTGTGCATTGTGTGACAGAGAAAATAAGTTATATTGGTGCCATTGGCAGGTGGCAATTCTTTTTAATGTAGGAGAAAAAAAATATAAAACTTATCAGGTTAAGACAAAACCTTAATATAGTTTTGAATTTGAATTGAAAGACATGATGTAAAATTCATGGGGGAAATAAAGCATTTCATAGTTCTATTTAGTGAAAAATCTTTGGAATAAGGACTAACCCAGTAGCAATTTGCACCTCTAGCACTCACACTGAAGTCTCTAATTACCAATACCTATTTATAGGAATGAGAGTATCTAGAAATGGTGATTCCAAATCTGAACATATAAGAAATATATGAGTGCCTGGATCAGCAGGTCACACTGGAAAGCAAGGAAGATTTTAAAATTACTGAGATCACATGAGATTGTTTCAGGAACCAATTTGAGTCACCTCCAATAGTCAAGATGGAACAAGTTAAGCAAAAATAAAATATTACAGTTGGTTGGGAACACTAGAATGTGCTTGCATTAAAAAATGTATAATAGCATTTTAGAAAAATAAATTCCATCAGGTTCCTTTGGAGGATACTAAGTAACGAAGTCTTTATTTTGAAACTGGTAAAGGGAAAGAGTCAGACATTTTTTTGGCATTGCTTTTACAAATTGTTTCTTAGTGTAAGAAAACACTAATGATGTTTCTGTGTCCTTTGGGTAAATACCTAGGAGTGGAATTGCTGGATCATATGGAAGCTCTATGTTTAGTAGGTCCAGAAATCTCCACACAGTTCTTCCAAAGAACACCTGCACCCCTATGTTTATAGCAGTACTATTTACAATAGCTAAGCTTTGGAAACAGCCCAAATGCCCAAAAATAGATGACTGGATCAAGAAGATGTGGTACATATATACCATGGAATATTACTCAGCATTCAAAAAAGATAAACACATGCAATTTGCAGCAACATGGATGGCGCTGGAAGGGATCATGCTCAGCGAAATAAGCCAGAAAGAAAAAGAAAAATACCGGATGGTCTCACTCATAGCAGGAATCTAGAAAACTTAAAAGGGGACCAGGAAAATGAATAACTATAAGAAAGTGAAAATCAAAATCAACAAAAATCTATGAACCAGAGACACTTTGGGGGGGGGTGGCGGGAGGGAGGATTGGGGTCAAAATGGGGGTTGCAATTGTATGGGGAATATAAAAAAAATTTATTATTAAAAAAAGAAAACACTAATGAAAGGAAAATTATCTCTATAGATTTTGCATTAATGAGGGCAGTTGCCTAAGAATTAAATTGCCTAAATAAAACTTATAGGGTCCCAAATGGCACTACTTAGAAATCCACAATTTCAGGAATAGGATACAATATAACAAAATCATTACTATCAGTATATTCCTTACAACTAAAAACTGTCCCAAAGCAAGTGAGTACAAAGAAATCAGGTAATAACTTAGAAAGTGACCTTGCAAAAATGTCAAACATAAAATTGATCTAGCCTGTCTCAAGCTGACTAACAGTTGTCACAAAATACCCTAAGAAAAATGAAGCAACCGGCCTCTGGATACAGCCAGCCAAATACAAGTTGTAGAAAATTCTGCAAAAAAGATGATTACTTTTTATACAAAACTTGAAAATAAAAAAAAAAAAAGTAGACTCATGTCCAAATTACAAAGAGAATAAAAGTAAAAAACAAACAAGTAGAGCTACAGCAAACTAAATGCCCTGCACAGCAAAAGAAACTATCATTAAAATGAAAAGACATCCTACAGGGCCTCCATGGTGGCGCAAGGGGTTAAGACTCAACACTATGAAGCTATCCGCAGCCACTGCAACACTATTTTGATCCCTGGCCAGGGAGCTACCCACAAGGCACAGCAGACCTCTTCTGTCTTGCCCGCTGCTCCCCTCAGCAGTGTATTTCAGTCAGTCCGCCTGTTCTGTTCCGCTCTATCTCTGGTGAATCCTCTCATCCCCACACCTTTGGCCTGTACCCCAATTCTTGTATGCATAAATAAATAAATCTTAAAAAAAAAGGACATCCTACGGGATGGGAGAAAACATTTGTACATCATACATCTGACAAGGGGCTAATTTGCAATATCTACAAAAAAATCATACAACTCAATATAAACAAAAAACCCAATCAGAAAATGGGCAGAAGAGCTAAATAGACACTTTTCTAAAGAAAACATACAAATGGCCAACAAGCATATGAGAAAGTGTTCAACATCCCTTATGAGGGAAATGCAAATCAAAATCCCAATGAGCTACCATCTCATAACTAGAAACAAGAAATGCTGGTGAGGATCTGGAGAAAAGGAACTTTCATACACGGTTGTTGGGAATGTTAACTAAATCAGTCCCTAAGGAAACTATGAAGATTCCTCAATATTTATATATTTGGAGATTCTTATAGATTCCTATTTAACTATGGAGATTCCTCAAATATTCCTCTGATATTTATCAAAGGACACAAAAACACTAACTCTAGGAGCTACATACACTCTTATGTTCACTGCAGCACAGCTTACAAAGCCAAGTTATGGAAGCCACATACGTGTCCAACAGCAGAGTGATTAAGATGTGGTACATGCACAAAACAGACTAGTACACAGCTATGAAAAAGATGACCTCTTGCCATTTGTGACAACATGGATGGAACTAGAGGGATTATGCTAAGTGAAAGGAGTCAAAAGGAGAAAGAAACATCAGATGATTTCACTCATTTGGAATATAAAGAAAAAAAACCCTAGAAATAGGACTGCAGAATTGAGGGGGAGGGTAAGAACAAAGGGTCAGGGAGCCCAATGGTCTAGGTAAAGGGATAGAGGTGCTTTGGCAGTAAGTGTGGTGTGGTGATACACATCTTAGGAGAATGAGCTTACTCTCCTAAATCGCGTAGTGTTGTAAACCAATAAAATATATTACTATTTGCAACTTAAATGAATCCAAATTTGTTTTTAAATATTAACAAGGCACTCTTTTGGTATTGAAACAATTTTTCATCCCCAAAATTAATTTTAAGGAAATCTGAAAAGGTGGAGTTATAAATACAAATCAATTGCAACTTATGAATATTATTTTGTTTTATTAATATACTTTTTTATAATTTTACCTCATTGTTCATTTTTATACAATGTTTGCTTTCTCCTCTCAGGTGTCGTCCCCACAGAATTCCCACCAGCAATTCACCCCCCATGCACCTTCGCCATAGTCCCTTGTGCTCCTCCCTGCCCTGTTTTGATCCCTCTCCTGCCCCCTTCCCTGCAGAATGTCTGATTTATAGCTGTCTATTTTTGTTTTGTTATTTTTTTTATTTTTTTTTCCTAGTGACTTATTTGGTTCCCCTATATTCCTCCTATAAGTGAAATCGTCCGATATTTTTCTTTTTCCTTCTGACTTTTAATAGTATTTTAAATTACAGTCAGACAATATACTCAGGAGTCATTTCTTCCTCATCAGCATGCTATTTAAATAAAAATAAAACATTTTTTTTTAAAAAATGCTAGACTGACATCCAGAACTTCACCTGCGAAGCAGTAATAACAGTTCCGCTCTCTCCTATATTCCATAGAGCTCAATCATGTTTAAATTCGCACGGCCAACAAATTTTTTACTTGTTCAACAATAATTTAACAAATCATTTTTCTTTCTGTATTCAGACAGATTATGTAGAATCTTAAACTTGTGATGGCACTGACATTTTAAGTGATAATGATCATTTTGTATCATTTGAGAAATTACACTTAATAATTTATTTTTGTTCAAATTTTAAAGTGGAGAGAAAACATCTTTGCCTGAAGCAGAACAATTAGCATGGACTGAGTTATTATTCTTATATAAAAACCTATAGAACAAGCTCTGCCCTCCTGTAAAATTAATCATTGGACATATAAGAAATGGTTTTTAGAGAAATTCTGTCTCTTTCATTTAACATTGTAGACACACTTGTGATTTTATACATGCATATAAATAAAATATATAAACTCAGTACTGTGTGAAAAAATTCAAAACACCTTACTTTTAGGTTATATTTAACTAGCTGGCTTTCCTTAAGGCAAATGAGAAACATGTTTAATAAAATTTGAGTATTCATAATTTGCTTTTCAAAGGAACACTATCCAGGGCTTTAATCAGATTTCAAAATGTCATTTATATACCATGTAAAAGGGACCCTACTTTCATGTCCAGGTGGATTTTTGTGTGCTAAAGACATGAAGAAGAGAGATTCAATACAATAATAACAATTCTACAGACGCCCTGCCTCCAGACCTCAACTCTCTGGTATAAACAAAATGTATAATCCCTGGGACAAGGATATGATGGACTTTGCTTCTGTGATGAGGTGGTTTGTTACAGGCCACAGGTGTCTTTTCACAGAGATTATCCAGATGAACCTGATTAATCACATGAGCCTTTCCAACCTGTCTAGAGGTCAGCCTCAAAGTTATTCAGAGATTTGAACAGTAAGAAAGATTCTCCATTGCTGGCTTTGAAGATGGAGATAACGATATTGTGGGAAGACAAAGGTCCCTCTAGGAACACAGAGTAAACAAGAGGAGCTGAGTCACTCTGAGCCAACAGCCAGCAAGGCACAGAATTCTTTAGTTTCCCAGTTTTATTAAGGTATAAAATTCTAGTATTTTTAACAAGTATAATGTGATGATTTGCTGTACATATAAATTGTGAAATGCTGACCACAATCAAGTTAACTAAGGTACACTTTACCTCACATGGCTCCCCTGAACATTTTTTTGATGTGAATGCTTAAGATCTACTCTCTCAACAAATCACAAATACATAATATGGTATATAATATGGCATTAATAACCATATTAATAACAATAACTACTGATAATATGGTCACCATGCTGTGTGTCAGGTTCTCAGCTTATCCAACATATACCTAAAAGTTTGTACTCTTTGACCAATACCTCCCCATTTCTCTAAACCTGGCAGCCACCATTATGTGCTTCTACTAATTCATGGCTTGCTTTTTATTTTAAGATTCTACATATAAGTAGATTTAAGATAAGTAGATTTAAGATTCTACATATATATGCCTTTCTTTGGCTTATTTCACTTAGCATACTATCTTCAAGGCCTATTCATAGCGTCGCCAATGACAAGATTACCTTTTTAAGGCTAAGTAATATTCTATTGCATATGTGCGCACACACACATACATATATACATCTATATATACATACAATATGTACATATACATATGTATATATATATATATATGCACACCTAAACAACATTTGTGTACCACATTTTCTCCATGTATTCATCCATGTATGACTACACAGGTTGTTTCTGCATTTTGGGTATTATGGATGTCACTTCAGTGAACACGGGTATACAGATATCCCTTTGAGATAGTGATTTCAGCTTCTTTAGCTAAATACTCAGCAGTGGGGTTGCTGGATCATATAATCTTCCTAATTTTGATGGGGGGGGAAACTTGCATATTTTTTCCATAACAGTTGCACCAATTAGATTCCCACAAACAGGATACCAGGGTTTATCTTGTCCACATCTTTATCATCTTGCCTTTGTGCTGATAGTCATCCTAATAGGTATGAGGTGATACCTCATGATTTTTATACTTTCTGATGTTTATGATATTGAACATCTTTTCATATTCCTGTTGACCATTTGTCTATCTTTGGAAAAATGTCTTTCTGGGGCCTTTGCCTATTTTTAAATTGGGTTGAGTGTATTTTTCTTATTAAGATGGAAGAGTTCCCTATATCTTTTTTATATTAACCTATACTGGATATATAGTTTGCCTGTATTTTCCCCCATTCTGAAGGTTGTCTTTTCCTTTACTTAACTGTTGACATGCAAATTTGTGAAGCGTTCCTTTACTTGACTGTTTCCTTTGCTCTGCAAAAGCTGTTAAATTTGATGCAGTCCCACTATTTTATTTTTGCTTCTGTTGGCTATGCTTTTGGAATCAGATCCAAAAAACATCTTTGCCAAGATCAACGTTCCCTATGATTTCTTCCAGAAGCCTCATGGTTTCACATACTGCATTTGAGTCCAAATTCTACCAGCCTGCGTAAGGTGAGAAGAGAACTCCAAGCTCCAAAATGTAGCCAACCCCAACTTGATTTCAGCCTTGTGCTACCTTGAGCACAGACCCAGCTATGCTGTAGTTGGGCTTTGGACTTGTAAAACTTTGAGCTAATAAATGGGTGCCACTTAAAGTCACTAAATTTGCAATAATGCTTCAGCAAATTAGAAAATCAGTGTACCAGGTAAGACATAAATACAAAGATGATACTGTGATTCTTCAACTAGAAAAGACAATGTCTTAAAAAGATAAATAAGCTATAAAGTAGCATATTCTAAATTATATTCTTTTTTCAAAATTATTACATTTTTTCATGTAAGAAATGAAAAAATTGGCAAAGCAATAGCCACATCAATTATGATGTTATCTTTGAGGGGCAGTGGTGATTTCAGAGCCCTTTGAGGGCACACGGTCGCTAGTGTAGAGATCCAGATCACATCTGTAACCATTTTTTGCAGAATGGCTTCCTGGGAATCCCAAAATTGGGCCTTTTTTTTTTGTGGGGCCCTCGCCGGTGACCAGGGATCAAACTGGTGCTGCAGAGGCTGCGGGCAGCCTCGCAACCCAGTGCTCAACTGCTGCGCCACCAGGGGAGACCCAAAATTGGGCCTTTTTTCCTCTAGGTTTAATTTTCCTAAGAGAGATTTGCAGCTGCTAGTTAGGATCAAAGGGTGAACTGCTTTGGTGTGCTGTATGCTAGAGGAAATTTATGGCAGGTTGAATGCTTTTCCTGAGGCTCTGGGGTTATTTCTAGGAGTAAGCTATTACTTTGTTATTAGCTGCATTTTGCAAATGCCAAGTGAGTAGGACAAGACTCTAGTGTCTAAAGTCCCTGGGGGCCTCTCTCTTAAAAAGTTTCAGTGCAAAGGTAAAGTGTTGCCTAAGGAGGACATCATCAAGACAAACTTTCAATGGTGAAATGTTCTTTAAAAAGATTTTAAGATTATTCAGGCAACTAATGAATTGTATTCAAAAAGCATATAGAACATACACAAGTGTTTTGTGAGGACATTAATTCATTCCACTAACTTTTTTATTGCCCACGCACTGACAATCAAGATGTAAAGAGGCTGGCAGGGGAACTTGTGATTAGTTTGGTTTAAGTACAGTTAATCTGGTGCAAGGGTAATTCCATTTCTGTTGTGGACTCTTTAAGTGGTCATACAGGAACATGAGTGTGCCTCAAAAGATAATAAAATTACTTCAGTTAGTAAAGCTTTCTTTTAGGTTAGGATATAGGGATCTTAATTCATATGTTCATTTTTACAGGCCCAGCTACTTCTTCCAGATTCCCCTCAAGTCTGGGTTCTTCTGACCATACACTGTTGCAGCTTATTCCAGATTTAAACCAAAATGTGCTTAGTGTACATTCATAATGCAAAAACCTTCTTGCCTCCTCTTCTTCCTCCATATTTCTCCCTCCTCTCTCTCCACTCCTACCTCTCCTTTCCATTCCCCCCCCACTTTCTTCTCCCCCTTTCTCTTACCATCTATACCAACTCATGTGTGTGTGTGTAATTTTTACATAGATGCAATGTGAGTTCCATTTTACTGTGAGAGGCCAATTAAATCTTTACTTGTAAAGTTTTGTAATTGTTCCATAACTAACAAATACTGCATCACAAGTGTTGATTTGTCTTTTTTAAAATGTGTCTGCAACTACATTTCCCACCTTAGATTTGAGTCCATGTTCATTAAACATGTTCAGTCCCCAGCACTGTACCAAGAACATATGACTGCTTAACTAGACATGATTTCATATGAAGATAACACTAGTGACCTGAGAAGAGGATATGGAAACTCTTATTTGACCTTTAAACCTATCTCTGAAGCCTCTAGCATCAAAGCCCTTAGCAAATGAACCCCAAATCTCAAGTTCCTATTCTGTAACATTTCTACCTTAGAGGCATCTTTGTGGAATTAATAATGTGTGAATCACTTTGAAATCCATAGATAAAAAGCCCTCTCTAAATGCTAGGGATTGGTTTAATTATACCATAGGGGACATTTGGGTTTATATTATAAAGCATGCATATTTATAGCTTTCTTATTTTAATGTTGGTTATTTTAGTTGAAGAAGCTATTTTTATTACTGAGGATGCCTGCTATTTTATTGTTAATAATTTTTAAAGATATAAATAGTATACTATAGCAGTTGAACACAAAGGTCAAATGTTCATCACACATAAAAGGGATGTGTGTGTTTGTGTGTATAAACTCAAACCTTTTTAATACCATAACATATATCTTCAATATGTAGCCTACTTAACCCATAAATGGACAGATTCAACTTAGCAAAGAGCCTCAGACAAGCCTACTCATAAGATCCAGCTATTTAGAGTCTCACATGGTCATCAAGAGTGGTGTCAAAGAAATAATTTTCAGTTTTCTTCCACCCATTTTTTATAGAATTGTGGAAGATGGTTTCAATCATATTTTTCATTCAATCTATACACATTAACATACCAGTTACATGGAAGTATATAAAAATGAATTACAGTTCTATTGTTCAGGACCTCAATCTACCAGGGCAGCCAAAACATAAGCAGATCATTTCAATACACATAGTTCCATAACAGTGGCCTCAATACATTGCTATAAGGTTTCATAGAAGGGAGAAAATTCCTTCTTTAGATATTTATGAAAGTTTCAAAGAAGAAATAGTTTGTCTTGAAACTTGAAAGAGAATTAGGTGTTTAAGTAAAACAGGTAACACAAAACAGAACTTCCACCACACACACACACACACACAAAAAAAAAAAAAAGAACAGAGAGTAACCTCACCCACTTATTTAGACCTGATGGTTTTTATACATTTATACTACCCCCTATACATTTCCCTCTAGGGACACACACATGTATTACACTGTAGCACTAATGGGTACTTGCATACCAGGGGTATTTTCTGTATCTCCTACTTCACAGCAAAGCTGTGATGGAAGCTGAAATTCCATTACGTTCCTGGCCCACTCACACTTACTGCCAGGTGTGTCCATGTAACTAAGTTCTGCCCAAAAGCAAGTCTGGGTGGGAGGAGTGGTAGATCTCTGAGGAAATTTTCCTCTTAGATTAAGAGTCAGAGATGGGGTGAAAACAAAACAAAACCCCTCTCTGCGTGACCTTGGTTGTTTGCAGATGTGATGCTTGTTGTGGCCAGAATATCCCCAAGAGGTAGCATCTGGGAGGATGACGAGTCAGTACTCTAAGTGTGGATAAATATCATCTGGATCATCTGGATCATCAGGAGTCTGAGCAAGCAATGACATTGGTAAGTATCTAAACTTGGAGTTCCCTCCCTTCAGACGTTTTAGCAAGGCAACCACTGAGCTTGTCAAAACTATGCTAATGATAGATTATTTATATATATATATATATATGTCTGTAACACTATTTACTAGATGATTTTGATGGTTCATAACAACTGGTTAGATTGGTATATTTCAGAGTATCTACTACAAGAAATAGCATCCAGGGAGGAAAAACAAAAACATTAAATATAAAGAACCAGAAATAGAAGCTCCTGGGTTTTTGGTTTTTTACTGCTACTGCTTGGTATACTAATGGTAGAGGAGCCATTTTGTCTCAGGACCTGTTTATACTCTTAAATATTACTGAAGATCCCCAAAGAGCTCTTCTGTGGGGGGGCAGGGGGAGTGGTGTGTGTGTGTGTGTGTGTGTATATGTATATAATTTATCCTGCTAGAAATAAAAAATTAAAAATATTTCTTACTATGTTTAAAAATTTATAAGAACTATATTTAACAAAATATAAAACATTTACTGAGATTAGCATTGATTTACAGTCCTATAAATCTTTTAAATGCCCAGTTTAATAGAAGACAGGGGGATTCTCGTGTATTCTACATTCACTCTATTATATGTTTCTGTGGTAGAAGCATATATACGAACAATACAGCCTCACAGAAAAGTGTTTGGAAAAGGGATGAATATTTCAATAGCCTTTTAAAGGTAGTTTTGAGTACTCTTCTGTAATATTACACCCAAACTTCACAAAATAAAGTTTCATAAAAGTGGGAGTAAACAGGAGAGGAGCCCAATGGATGGTGAAAGTTTATGGGTGCTTTGGTGATGGTTCTGGAGTGGTTACATTTTTTAAGATTTATTTTTATTTATACAAGCACTGGGTACAGTCAGAAGCGCGGGAGGGTGAGAGGATTCACCAGAGGCAGAGCAGGGAGCAGAGCAGGCAGAAGGACCGAAGTACACTGCTGAGGGGAGCAGCGGGCGGCAGGAGAGGTCTGCGCGCCATGTGGGACCCTCCTCCGGTGACCGGGGAGCAGCCGGGGATCGAACCGGCACTGCAGAGGCTGCGGGCACCTTTGCAACCCAGCGCTCAACCGCTGCGCCACCGGGGAGGCCCTGAAGTGGTTACATTTGAAGAGAAGTGGAACTGTACCTCTAAATCATATACAGTTTTTTTTTAATGCTTGACATTATGCATTTATTATATTTTATAGCTCCGTGTTACACAAACTGAGTTACCGCTAAATGTTTCTGGATGCAAAGCCATCTGATGCTTGATGCGGATGCCTTAAATACTACAATATTTCTGCATCTATGACCTATGAGCTAAGGAGAAACCAAGGACAATTCCAGAAATGGCAAAGAACATTTAAGAAAAAGACGTACATGAGACCCAGTGCTAGTCCTTGAGCCAGGGCCTACAGAAGTTACCAGGAAGTGAATAAAAACAATTGTTCTATGAAAATGGTGTCTGCTGTGCCACGTGCTGCCATCCGGAGCCCCCACATCCGTCTCCGTTGTGGGGGGAAAGCACTTCTACAGACTCGCCTTTTCCTACCACGCCCATACCTGTGGCGAAGGCTCTGTGCTCTCCACGTGGCAATTGGGCAAACCATATACAGTGTTTTAACCAACATCAAGGCAACATAAAATGATACAACTACCGAAACAAAAGGCAGTGTGCAATCTGAAACTAAGCCAAGAAACTTTTGTGATCTGATACATTAAAATCCATTGATACATCTTATACTTTTAATGTATCTTTTACATATGGGCAGCTTTGTAATATCAAGCATTGGGAAATTGGTGAATTTTGTTCACTGATATTTAGTTATGCAATATAAAAATGACATTACCATCATTTTTGGGGTCAGAACACTTTTCAGAACTGAAAAGCTTTCAAGTTTATGGGAGCATTTACAAGATTTCTAAAATTCTTTTTTGCACGAATTCTCAAAATTTTCACTGACAAGTAGTGTTAATTGTCTTGCATGAAGCTCACTTTAATTATTTTGAGATGATGTATTCCAAATACCCAACTCTGAATAACCATTAGTTTTTTTTTTTTTTTCTAAAAATCTACCACTAGATTTCTTTCAACCGAAAATATTCCATGAAAAAAAATAACTACCTCAGCTTGACACTCAAAGTACATGGATGCTTTCTGCATACTTGTTTTTTCAAAACACAGTATGTTAAAAAATGTGTAATCAAGATTTAGGAAAACTAATCCCCCCCTACTTTTTCCCAGGACAGGAAGTATTACTGTCATTTAAAGAAATAGCGTGCATACACATCAGCATCACTGCCTTGATTTGTACTAGGGATTGTTGGCTTTCGTGACTTCAGTGCAAATATTAACACAGTGAAAAAGACAAAACATTTCTTTGTATTATTGTATTATTGTTAAAACTCAAAGACCACCTGAAAGGATCTCACTGAAGCCTGGCTTTCTGTGGACCATAATATTGAGGACCACAGGTCAAAAGAAAAAAGCCTGAACATAGATTCAGAAAATAGGGATTCACGCCTGGGTCTGCAATTTTCTAGTTCTAATGTTAGCCAATTAGTGAGCCATTCTTGGCATCCCCCTTTTCTCTCCAATGTTAAGATAACAGCTTATATTTTTGTAAGAACAAACGGAGATAGTGTAAAGAACAATTTTTGGTAAGCTATAGGATCAGTCTCCTCCAAAATATTCAGATAGGTAGGTTTTTTCTAGTATTTTGTCACCTTGGCATATGGAACTAATGTCAATCCAGATCCCATGGGCCTGAGAAGCAGCTGCTCTCCTAGCCTTCCAGAACACAGATTACCTAGATTTAGGGACATCTCCACAAACAATCTTTTGACAGAAGAAACCAATCTTAAGGCAGGGCATATCTAGAAGTAAGATTATGTCATATGAAGTTCTCTCCCTCTTCTTGTCACGTAAGACCCCCTCCTCTCTCCTGGACACCCCGAGCCCTATCCCATTTCTTAGTACACAACATAAACCCCTGGTTTGTCCCATTTACAGTCATGTAGGTCCACCAATCCTATGTCATTAAACTGAGTCTTTTCTCCAATAATCTGTCTGATTTAATTTGTTTAATGGTCCAGCAGAGAAAAACTCAGAGGGGTGGAGGAATTTTCCCCTGTCCTCTGACAAAATAAATACTGTAAAAATAGATTTTACTGATCACCACCACCACTACCAGTACCACTGGTTTTCCATGAACACATAAAGCAGATAATAGCACCCCTTTAACATTTAGATGTGCAAGGGCAGTGTTTGGCGATAGAGTGTCACATATTTTTATGTAAACCGTTCTCTTAAGCAAACAAGGTTGAAAGGATCACACAACTCCATTTATCTCAACTCTGCTGATGCATTAGTATCTATAACACTTTTGGCATTTGAAATATCAGGAAAATACACAGCCCATACCAAAAATAAACATTACTCTCTCAAGATATCACTGTAAACATAGAAGTATAACACCACATACCAGACCACAAGCCCCAAATGAAAAACGGGCATCTCCTCCACCACATTGTACAAGGATTATTTCCAGCTGAAATTAACTGAAGCCCTGTAAACTCACAAGGAACTTTTACCACTTCCTCTACATAAAAGAATAAGAATTAGGAGTCTTATCCAGAACTACAGTTATTACCAGAAGTAACCTTTGTACTGGAAAACCTGTCTACATGGCAGGGCAAATGTTTAATTACAGAGTATCTGGTCTTTGTCATTTGAATCGCCCTCTCCTTAGCTTGTGAGTGCCCCTGCTTTCTCCTTGAAGACCTAGGACCCTATCCTATTCCTCAGCCCAGGAATATATACTGTGGGCTCAGTCTCCCCCCAAAAGGTTCAGACAAGCTGTAGGTTAAGTAAAGTATCAGCCTTTGCTGCCCTCTGCCATTAGGATGGATGAGGGATCCCTGTGGTCCTGAATGCATGCCTGATGGCGGCCACCTGGAGCAGGGTGTGGGCATGCATAGGCGGGTACACCTGGGCTGAGAGACTGAGCTCATAAGAGCGGCGACACGGTACGCCAGAAGACCAGACAAGACCGAGAAGAGAGAAGCAGAGGCCACGAGGAAACACTGAGAGCCCAGAAAGAGTGAAGATGGGCTGGGAGGCCTGCCAGTCTCCTGCACCCCCCCACTCCCCCAGCACCCCTGCCTGCCGTGTACCTGGTAAATCCTAATAAAAGCCTGAAAAAGCCACCGAGGGCGCCAGGACTCTACCCGTCTGCTCGGGTCATAAAGATCCTGTACTATGCCCATCCCGCTGCTACACAAGCTTTTTCCAAGATGTCTAGAGTAGGCGTTTTCCAATAGGTCTTACCTTGGTTTATGGAACTAAGGCCAACTGAAGCACTGTGGCTATCAGAAAAGACTGCTGTTACTTAAAAAAAAAAAAATGCTATTACCTAGCGTTTTGCAACCATCCCAGGCGGGGGAGGTTCACCGTCGGTTCTAGCGACTTGGAGAATTTTGGAGCCCTCGGCATCGTTTTCGCAGATGTTAATGGTAAGCACAGGAAACAAGCCAGCAGGGAAACAGCCACTGAGCCCCCTCCCCCAGGCTGACGCCGCCCTTTTAGCGCCGCCCTCCTGGGCACAGGTGTGCACACTTGCACATGCGCACACACCCATGCTCAGGTGTCCAGCATCAGGCGCGCGTGACCCACACCCACGCATCTTCTATGTTAACAAGCTCAAGGTCGCAGGTGATAGCTACAGAGGCCAATGGCATAAAAACCTGATGGATTTCATTTATCTTACAGCTAGCTTTAGAGATAGCTCCAGAAACAATCTTCTTAATAGGAAGTGCCTATGTTAAGGCAGGGCAAACACCCAGAAGCAAGGTTTTATTATATGAAGTCACGCTCTCCTGGTTGGGTGAAACCCCTTTCTGTCTGTGATGCCCTGGGTTCCTTAGCACAGGCTATAAACCCCTGGTTTACCGCACTTTAAAATTTACAGTCATTAAATTCTCCATACATACACAATGAAATTTCTTTTCTTCGTGCTAATCTGACCAATACTAATTTGATAACCCAACCAGCCCAAAAAAGAACCCGAAGGGCGAAAAAAAGTAGAGGTCTGCTGCGCCCCTGTACCCCAGTTCTTGTATGCATAAATAAATCTAAAAAAAAAAAAAAAAAAAAAAAAACAAAACTACCCTAAAGGGGAAGAGAAATTTCCTCTTTCCAGGCACTACCTTGGAGAAGCAGCATGGGATTCCTCCTCTTTGGTTTTCCTTTCTCCTCAGTCTTCTCAGAATACTCAGGTCTATTCCCGCCAGAAGCCTGGCCTCTGAATCCGCTAGTTTATTTCGGTTTTCTCCCCGTCAGAGTAGCGTTTGTGTTCTCACGGTCCTTTTTCAAAGGAAAATGTCTGCCAGATCAAGGCTTTTTAAAGTCTAGGTACATAAGAATCATCTGGAATGGATTTTAAAAACAAGTCCCGCGAGAGTTAGGCCCAACCGTAGAGCACCCAAACTGCAGAGCGCCTGACTATACAGGTGAAGCTCATGAGTCTGCATTCCAGATACTGAAAAAAAAAAGTAGATCTGAAAGTGAAACTAAAATAAAAAGAAAGAAAAGTAAAAAGTTCCTTAATGATGACATTGAATTGACAATTTAAATTTAGCCATAAGCGAATTAAGATAATAGTATTCTTGTTAAAATAAAAAGCTGATCATAATTTTCTCTTCATCTTATAAAGGCTCATGGATTCACTCATGTGATTGGCAGAGAAAGGCAGTGTCTGTTGACTAATTTTTTCCTCTTCGAATTCTTGTTCCTTTCTATCTGCGTTAAGTCGCCTGTGTTGATATTGTCATGATTCTGACCCATCTAGACATGTTATGCGTTTACATTGCAATGAGCCTGACAAATGGAAGGTGGGGGTAATTATAACAAAGTAACTTAAGGAATCAACCACTTTTTAGGAAGACACTCATTACAGACATGCGAAAGCCCAAGGCAGATGAAAACTACCTTTGTAGAGATACTCCCCCTCAAAATTAACAAGCAGTACTAGTGAGATAACATGAGAACTGGCATAAATAAGGGCACTTAAGCTGAGGCAATGTGAGATGCATATGGACTCCAGGCCTCCGGTCCTCAAGTCTTTTCCAGAACATGGAGACAGTGGCCGAGGACTCTCTCAGTGAGAAGTGACAACTCCCTTCCTCCTTGCATATAGATGGATTCCAGGAGTACCCCAGAGCAGCTCCCCCATACTTGTTCGTTATCACAGAGAGGGGGAGACTTCACATGACAGACAAGGAGGGGGTAACCTCATCCTTACTGTCAGTAAAGACTCTCTTAGAGAGTCTCCATATACTGATAAACCTAAAACTGGGTGAAACCCCCCAACTATATTCTTTTAGGTAATAAAAGAAAGACAGTGATTGCTTCCTGAATTGGGAAAAGGGCAGAAAGGCTAAGGACTGAGGAAAAACAGAAGCATCTGCCAGACTTCAGTGCTCTCAGCCACAAATTACCTGCATTATTTAAGTAACCTAAGGCTCACGGGTTCTTGGTTGTCCTCCAGTTTTCATACCAAGGTGCCAAGAGACCTGCTCTGGGCCTACTGAGAAAGTCCATTTGACTCTTTGGGGGCTGACCCCACACATCCATGAGTGTGATGCAAACATTTAAGGCATGGAGAAGTGAGAGAATGGTAGAGAAACAGAAATTAATGCTATAAACATGCTTTAATGATGGGGCTAATCCTAAGTGATATTACTTGAAATTGCTTTAAAGTCCATGGTATTTTACCATTAGGAACTATTAATAGCGCTACACTCAATATTGTACAATATTAAAGACAATGTTTAAAGTTAATGAATCGGATCAAGCATTCTCTTTTCATATTTGAGAAAACTTATCTGATGCAAATGAATTACTTCCTTTAGGGCTTTTGTAGCTAAAATTATTTCTTGTAACATAATTACTACAGCATTTAAAAGGTTTCTATTTCTCATTTGGTATATCAAGGTATTGTATACACATACAGTTTGAAGAAGAACAGACTATGCATAAGGATTACTTTGAGCTGCTTTTTCTTTTATTTGTGGGTATCACTTTTATTGCAGTAAGATGAATGTACAACACTGAGTCAGAGCTATAGGATCACACTGGTCAGATATGTTACCTCAACATACCCACTAACAACGCACACACAATCCACCATAGTCCATCAGGAACCCTCCCTGATGGACTGACTTTAGAATTGAGGTTACTGGAGAGGGATTTCGAGATATAGGACCACACCTCATCAGATGTATGTTACTACACCACACCCCCACCAAGGTTTTAGATGCCATCATAAATAGTTTAGCTAAGGTGGGAATTTGAAGATGGGTGGAGAGAAAGGAAATTCAATTAATGAGTTTACTGGGGAAGGTACAGTAGACAAAGACATGCAGATTTAAGTTCTGCCTCCTTCATTAAAAGAAGTAAGGGGATTGGGTCTTTCTGGGAGGCACCCTTACAGAAGGAAGTCCATATAAATATCAAAAGGAAATTTCACTCAGCCTTAAACTCATTAAATCCAGTAAACACAGCCTTTATAACCTCTTCATCAATTTTTTTCCCTAAGTACCAAAGAATGGGAATACTTAGATTGAAAATGGCAAGATTGTTTTAATAAGACTAAGTACATACTCCACTAAAATTAACCCATATCATTGATCTTGGTTGTTTTTTAAACTTTTTGTATGTAGTTATTTATCATCATTCTTGTTTTACCATACAGCACAAAGCACTTGTATTCAAAAGACAATTTAGGTCAAATCTTTCTACCTCAACAGATGAAATATATCTTAACATTGTGTCAACTTAATTAAAGTTAATAACCTCCAATGGATTACTTTAAAAGAATGGACTGAACCTGGATAACTCACCTCCTTTCAAGAACCATGAACAAAGGTTGACATGAGCCTGGCACTGTGCCAAATAATCAGTGAAATTACCACTTTCAATATTATATTTACATATCACATGACAGTCTTTTAGTGTTTGTTTCTTACCAGACATCCTCAATTAATGAAAGCTTATATTTGACCTTGGTTTTAAGAAATAGTTTTAGGGCTTCCCCAGTGGTGCAGTTGTTGAGGGCTGGGTTGCGAAGCTGCCTGCAGCCTCTGCAGCGCCAGTTCTATCCCCGGCTGCTCCCCGGCCACCGGAGGAGGGTCCCACATGGCGCGCAGACCTCTCCTGCCGCCCGCTGCTCCCCTCAGCAGTGTACTTTGGTCCTTCTGCCTGCTCTGCTCCCTACTCTGGTGAATTCTCTCACCCTCCCGCGCTTCTGACTGTACCCAGTGCTTGTATAAATAAATAAATAAATCTTAAAAAAAAAAAAAGTATAGCTACTATATATAAAAAAAAAAAGTTTTAAATTGAAAACTGGATGGATCTTCATGGAACTCTTAGGAAACAATATGAAATGCCATGATCGGCCCATATGCTCTTCTTAGTACTAGCTGTATTTATTATTTTAGAATTAAAGCTCAAGAAAAATAACTACTATTTATATAATTCTCAATGCCATTCCATTTTTATAATGTATATAATATCTATAGAGCAAATAAATATGTACAGCTTTTTCTGTCTTTTTTAACTTAAAAAAATTGTATTTTCATGCATTTAATATTTTTAACATTGACTCAGTGACCAATTGATTCAGTATAATGTAGTTTGCTCAGTCAGTCCTAAATTTTGGACATTTATAAGCTAATTAAAAATTAAGTCACTACCTAAGAGGGGTGATAATTTTTTCTAATATTCACCACCACATTTTTCTTGACACCTTTGTAAGTTTTTGCTCCTCTCCTTGACATCCTCCAAACAATTGAGTGCCCCAAATTTCAGTTCTGTGACCTCTCAGTTTCACTCTACTTTTATTTTGATGATCTTTTGTAGTCATGTTAGCATGTGACAGAGAGGTAGCCAGGGGTCCCCAAACTGTTAAGTAGTGCATGCTCTAAAAGGGGTCCAGCCATCTACTGCACAAGGGTAAGCAAGCATACTCTTAGTGTGAGAGTTCTTTAACAGAATTACTGTCCATAGAGGGAAAAGAAAAGAAAGGATATTCTTTATAAAGCCTTGAAAATTAACTATTCCCTGGGGGGAAAATGCCCAGCCAAAAAGGATTGGCCTGATGTGAGACTATTGAGTCTCTCAAGCTTGCCACAAGTCAAAGGTACTTCCCAGTGGGGAACTACAAGAAAAGGGGTTCTGAAGCAGACCCCAGAGAGCTGGGACAGAAGGAGGTCACAAAAACCAAATTCAAAATACAAATTGAAATAATGGCTGCCGTTGTCTCTGCCAGGGACAGCTTCCCCATGTGTCTCTTCCAAGTATATTTCCAAGAGTGTCTACATGTCTCTCTTCCATATGACTCTTCCAAATCCCTGGATAAAAGTAGAAACAGGAAAAGCAAGAAAGCGCAAATCTGCATGTGTTCAGTTATCTACTCAAGCATGGCAGCTTAACCCTACCCCTTGTTCCTGGAGCCCCCCCACCCCCCTTCTGGAAGTCAGATTCATCTCTTCAGCATGGAGGTGGAAGTGACGTTCCCTCGGGATGCCATTCACATCTCAGAGTTTGCTCCTTATTCCAACAGTCACACAGCCTTAACTGTGTCTGAAGCAGGAATGATGCAGTGATAAAAGGAAGGGTCTCTCATCATGTCCCATCGGACCCTCTAGATTTAAGAATTCTGTTTTCTTACATTCCAAGGGAAAAAGAACATCCCTTAAAAAAGAGTATCAAAGCCGCTGACCAGGGCCTCCCCTGGTGGCACAGTGGTTGAGCACTGGGCTGCAAGGCTGCCCGTAGCCTCTGCAGTGCCAGTTCAATCCCGGCCGCCGGTGAGGGTCCTACATGGCTCAACAGACCTCTCCTGCAGCACCCGCTGCTCCCCTTAGCAGTGTATTTTGTCGGACTGCCTGTTCTGTTCCCCGCTCAGGCTCTGGTGAATTCTCTCACCCTCCCATGCTTCTGACTATACCCAGTGCTTGTATAAATAAATAAATAAATAAATAAATAAATAAATAAATAAATCCTAAAAATAAATAAATAAAATAAATAAAAATAAAAAACAAAATTGCTGACCAGAAATGATAGGAAAGCAAGCTGGTGCCAACCTGAATCTCCCCAAAATCTCCAGACACCTGACTGTATCACCAGGATAGACATGCTAACTCTTGCCCACTTACCCCCTTCTACTCCCTTGTGACTCTGGATAAATACCCCTGCCCACTGCCAGGACGGTAGTCTTCCAGACACGAATCTGCTGCGCTCCTCAATTTGTCAGCAAATTAAACTGCTTTCCATCTTCTCAAACTCTGTCTCCTTTTATTGGCAAAGGGAAACTGAGACCCACATTCGGTAACACATCTAGATGCTGATTACTACCAAATGTAAACTCTAGTCCATACCCCTGTTCTGGCACTCGGTAATTATTTATCGATTCTGAATGTGAAACAAAAGCAGTGGGGTTGATGAGAATGTGCCAAGGACTACAGTGCATGCTCACTGCATGGTATTTCATTTATTTCTTACACCAGTTCTGGTTATTCTCATCCCTGATTCACATGTGATGAACCTGAGGCTTGGAAAACTGTCCCAAACTACACAGTTGTTAAAAAAAAGTCATAAACAAACCCTTAGCGTGTTTTGTCCAGAATCTATACTCTTAATTGCTGCAGGGGACCTTGCTGCCCCAGCCAGGTAAGACACAGGCAAGCAGCTAAGAAAAGGGCCTCACACCGTGGGGCTGAAGATAAAGGGCCTCACACCGTGGGGCCGAAGAATTTTATTTTATTTTATTTTTTTTTTTTTTAAGATTTATTTTTATTTATTTATACAAGCACTGGGTACAGTCAGAAGCGCAGGAGGGTGAGAGAATTCACCAGAGCCAGAGCAGGGAGCAGAGCAGGCAGAAGGACCGAAGTACACTGCTGAGGGGAGCAGCGGGCGGCAGGAGAGGTCTGCGCGCCATGTGGGACCCTCCTCAGGTGGCCGGGGAGCAGCCGGGGATTGAACCAGCGCTGCAGAGACTGTGGTCAGCTTCGCAACCCAGCGCTCAACCGCTGCGCCACCGGGGAGGCCCAGAATTTTATTTTTTTTTTAATTTTTAAAATTTTTTTCACACCCTCTCCCCACCCCCACCCACCCAGCGAGGGGGTCGTGAGGTTGAGGGGTGGGGTGGGGTGGGGGGTTGGCACTTGGGGCCGAAGACTTTTAAAGAGCCTCACACCGTGGGGCTGAAGATGCCTTGTGCCTCACACCATGGGGCTGAAGATTAAACATCCATTTGTTTTTTGTTCTTGGTCATAAAAAGAAAAAAACCTTATGGAATATACATTGGGCAATAAATTATACGGATAAGAATATTGTAAGTACATGGCATGGAAAATTACTTGCTTAAAAATTAAACACTGAATAGTTTGGCTCACTTGAGAATGGGAAATAATTATTGTGCAGGGGCATGTCTGATAAGCAACCCAGAGCCGGTCATAACATTCCTCATATGGAAGTTCCACAGAGAAGCCTTGTAATGAATCATGAAGGTGATTACACTAGGAGTTTCTAGGTAGAAAAAAGTTCTAACAACTGATTACCGGAAAGCAACTGGTCTCTAGCTGTAGGCCATATAGATGGAGGAGTCTCCTGATATTGTAGCCTTGGTGATAGGGCGGTGCCAAGGACTGTTAGCTGACCTAGGTAGTTGTTTAGGGTGAAATAATGAGTCTAAATTTCAATTATCTATTAACTTTTAAGGTCGTTTCTTTTCTCAAAAACACGTAGGCACCAAAATGTCTATGGGAAAGGAATGCATTAATTGTTTTTGTTTTGCTTCTATGCATGTGATGATGTAATCCCATGCTTGCCTTAATTTATAAATAAATAAAGACCCGCTGAGACCCTCAGTAACAGATGCTTTCACCAATATAAGAGTGTTTGTGTCTGCCTCACTCCCCTTCCCTTCAACCCTTAATGTTTTGCCTAGGCTGTCTCGTCCTTTCAGGGACACCTGACCCAAAATTTTGCTCAAAGCTGGTCTCCGGCACCTAATCATTGGGCAATGTGCCTCCCATGTTCCCCCCATAAATTGTGAGTGCCGACAATATTAAGTAGGGTCAAAGGAATCTTTTTTCTTTCTATGGTAAAGAAAAAAACAAACTACATTAATATTGTGTGTGGGGACACAGGGAGAAACTCCCTCCCCCATCTGGTTTCTTCTGAGGCTAGATGGACTAACAAATTAACATCAGACAGATTAGTAGGATAAAAGACAAAACTTTAATAACATACACATAATTAACATGTCTGTAAATTCTTAAGAATAATGGAGTAGACCAGGGATATGTATCTCTTTAAGGATCTGGTGTGCGAGAGACAGAAAGGGGGGGACACCTCATGACAAGGAAAAGATGACCTTGTGTTTTTACTGAGTAAAAATGCTAGTTTCTCCAAGAGGTAGAACATGATCACTGATCAACCTACACCTGCATCATACCACCACCAAACCACATTCTTCAAGGTCATAAAAAGGGGAAACAGTGATTTGCTTCTTTGATAAATAGAAAGGGCAAAGGACAAAGAGGTCTTTGAGCTTCTAGGGTCTTCACTGCTCTTAACTTAAAATAATTTGCATTCTTTCAGTAATGGTAATAGACCTCCAAAGGTTCACAGGGCCTCAATTTACAGTTAGCTCCCCATACTGAGGTGACATTTATTGGAACAGGCCTACCTACTCTGGATGTATTGAGAAAAACCTTTCTTTTAGGGAGATTGATGGCACATGTGCAAAAAGGGAAGTCGTTTCTTGTGAGTTTCATATATGCATCACCCTATGTTTCTGGCGTAATGGAAATAAAAAGAAATAAGAACTTACTTTTGTGGACTATAGTAACTTAATTAAAGGCAAAGTCATTTAAATTCACTTTTCACCTTTCTATCAAATTGGGGTAAATTGGCCACTTAAGTTCTCTGGAGTATTGATATTAACAAGTGACTGGGTGTAATAGGATTCAAAAGTTTAGAGGAAAGGCAATATGCAAGAATGAATCATAAATTGCAATAGAAATTTCCATTCTCAGACATTTAAAACCATTTAACAAGGTGAACAAGTACTGATAAAAAAGAGCATAGAACAGGAAAATGTTATGTCTGGACAGAGGCAGGAGCTCATAGGTTTAGAAATGGAAGTTGCCACTGTATTGGGAAACACATAATTGCATTTGGAAAGATTTTAAAGGTTAAGGAGAGTTTATTTCTTTTTTACTTTTGCCTTTTTGGGAACAGGTTTAGATAACGGACATTAGTTATAGAATCTATCAAGATGTCTGATGGCTTCATTAATTCATTATTATCCATATCTACATTAACAAAGAGAATTCCTACATATCTACTTCAGTTTGTAGATTTTTATGAGAGCATTTGATTTGGATAGGAGTTATTCATAACATTTTTCTGTTTCTCCTCAAATACATGTTTAATTTTTTCAGCCTGCTTAGTCACTTGAACATCTTGATCATATACCAGGTATTGGATTATTTTTAGCAGTAGTCATAAAACACAAATGAATCTCTGTCAAGAGTACTTTTAGCAGTTTTTAGATTGCCCTTTTAATTAAATTTGTTCTTTGGTTCTCCCTACTGTCTTTGGAATTCAAATATAAAATTAATTAGAAGTTCAAATAAAATTTGAAAAACAAATTTTTTAAAAAAACTTAAATCTTAGTTGTCTAAAATTTACAGTTCACTAATGTGGTTGTGGTAGATTCTTGGGGAGGCTGACAACGGCAGCTTTTACTTTGATTTGTACTTTGATTTTGCTCCTTTTTTCTCAGACTTGCCTGCCCCCTTCTGCCTCTTTCCTATGATTTCCTGCCAGAAGGTATCTTAGATGTGTGGCAAATTTTCAGGCCTCAGTGGCCCGGTTTTGGGTCAACACTGTTTGGCTGGGCATTTACGCACAAGGGGATGGGTAACTTTGGATGTTTCATTGGGAAACCATACGCTTTCTCTCCTTCTCTGTCTATGCACACTAATTTTCAAAGCTCTTTCACACTAAAGGAATGCTTTGTCTTTATGCAGTAGATGGTGGAACCCATCTAGAACATGCACGTTTGAGGGTTCCAGGTTACCCCTCAGTCTGCTTGCTAAGGTACAGAGTTTGAGGCAATTTGAGATGCGTATGGACTCCATGCCCTTAATCCTGAAGCCTTCTCCAAGGTTTGGACAGAGCCATTGGTAACTGTGGCCCTGAGAAATGGCAACTCCCCAAATTGTGATGGATTCCAAGAGCTCTCCAAGTAGATCCCACCCACTCTGCATTGCCAGTCTCCTGAACTTTGCAAAAGGGTTTATCTTCCCCCTTCAGCTGCCAATCAAACTGTACATTTATATTAATATAACATGGATCCCCCACCCCCAATATTCATATTGTGGTTATATATTTTAGCTTGAGTCCTCACTGAAACCTTCCAACTTCCTGGAAGTTGGCATTACAGAGACCACAGATATAAAGGAGGCAGAAAAAGAAGAACGTCAGAGAAGCAGAAGTGATTTTGAGAAAATCATGAGCCAAGGAATGCAAGCAGCCTCTAGAAGTAGGAAAAACCATGAAAATGATTGTCCCCTAGAACTTTCAAAATAGAATTCAATCCTGACCACTTCCCAATTTTAGCCCAACAATATCTATTTTGGAATTCTGACCTTCAAAACTCTACAGTAATAATATTTGTGTTTTCATTCACAAAATTTGTGATAATTTGTTATAGTAGCAATGGTAAATACAGCAGTTTAAATTTTCTCTCTATGCTGAAAACAAAATAAAATGCTTTCATTGACTTCATTTACATTGGAAAATGCAACAATTGCTAACTTTGTACTTTATCACTGGTTAATAATTAGTTATTTTAAATACACTGTTAGTAATTTAAGCAAATTTTATTCTCTCAGTATTATTTTTAAACCAATTTATGTACATATTTACTCATGAATTGAAGGCTTGGTGAATATATGGAGAAAAGGAAACCCTTGTAACTGTTAGTGGGAATGCATATTGGAACAGCCACTTATGGAAATATGATCTTGCAATCCCACTTCTGAATTGAAAGGGTATGAAATTACTGTCTTGAGGCAATATTTGCATTCCCATATTCATTGCTGCTGTATTTACAATATTTAAGTTCTGGAAGAAGCCAAATGTTGATTGACAGATGAAAAGATAAAAAATTGTGGATATATGATGTAATATTATTTAGCCATGTATTACAACATGGATGAAACTTAAGATGACATTATACTAAGTGAAATAAGTCAGGCAGAAAAAGACAAATACTGCATGATCGCACTTAATAGGTAAAATATAAAATAATGAACTAATAGAAACAGAAAACAAATTGTGGTTGCTGGAGAGTGGGGGGAATGGATGAAGGTGTTCAAAGGTACAACTTTCAGTTTTAAGTTATGTTTTTGGTGATACAATATAGAACATGGTGACTACAGTTCATATACGGCATTGCATATTTGAATGTTGTTAAGAGAGTAGAATTAAAAGTTCTCATTATAAGAAGAAAATGTAACTATGTGAGGTGATGGATAAGTTAATAGAACTTATTGTGGTAACCATTTCTAAATATATTCATATATCAAGTTATATGGTATACCTTAGGTTTATACAATGTTACATGTCAATTATATCTCAATAAAATTGGAAAAAAGAAATAACTAGAAATTTAGAAAATATCATTTTGATCTTCTAGAGCTTTGGCAAAAACTTTATTTGTATTCACAAATGTTCTCTCAGCTGTCTGCATATATATGTAATTTTGGTAGAAAAATGTTAAAATACAAGAACAGTCAATGTAGTTCTTATGTAAAGGTTAACAAAATGAAACTTTTAATGGAAATTTACTACAGGATTTTTTTAAAGATTTATTTATTGTTAACAAGAACTGGCATACAGGCCAGAGGCACAGGAGGGTGAGAGGATTCACCAGAGACAGAGCGGGGAGCAGAACAGGCAGATGGACCGAAATACACTGCTGAGGGGAGCAGCAGGAGAGACAACAAAGGTCTGCTGCGCCATGTGGGTATCTCCCTGGCCGGCTGGGAATCGAACCCATGAACCTGCGCTGCAGAGGCTCCAGACAGCTTCACAGCGCTGCACTCAACCCGCTGCGCTATCAGGGAGGCCCAGGAACTAACTTTTGTGATGTTAAGATTATTCCAAGGCACTTTTAAAAATTTGGAGCTTGTATATTTTCTCATTCCATGTCCCCTTTCCTTCCTTCTCCAATTTTCTTTCTTCCTTCCTTTCTTCTTTTCCTTTCTTCCTAGCTTGAACTAAAACATTAAAGCTTTTTTCAAAGTCCAGGATCCTCATTTTGGAAGTGAGACCTCTTTTATTCTAACACCCCACACTCTATTGTTTCCTAATGTTTTTTTCTAGTTGCATTTTAAACTGGAGATAGTAGTGAAATAAAGACCTAATATATATTAAGTGCCTACTGTGTATATGAGATGTTAATATATTTGACTAGAAACCCAAGAGAAAAGCACTATGTCCACATCTAAAAAAATGAGAAATGACCAAGTGAGGAATTCTTTACAATGCCATTCAGAACATTGCTGGTAACATTATGTGATCCACAGAAGTTATCACCTAAATTGTGAAAATTTCCAAATAAGTATACCTGGGTAGCAGGTCATTGATAATCCTTTAATGAATGATATTTGGGAAAAGAGAAAAATCCCTCCACTAAAATTTTGCATGGAGACAGAGGGATGATCCTAGCTATAAAGACAATTGCTAAGAGTATGCTCACATACTATATATGTTGGCTTTCTACTTAAAGGGGTGATTTGTAATATAGGCATATAATATATTCCAAGAGTACATATACAATAGAAATGCAAAAATGATGGAGCAACTTATTATGTTGTTGGTTAGAAATTAATGTAGTTCCTTTCATTTACTTGTATTCAGTATTAAAATCTTGACTTTTCTGTGATTGATTTATTTTAAGGTTAACTATTCCATACACAGCAGGTATTCAATAAATAATGTTGACTGACAGATGGTTAAATGTTAGCATGTGCTTCATCCTCACAGGCAAATAGACACCTGGTGATTGATTATGGTCAAATATTCTTTAAGATATATTTTGTGCATGTTTCAGAATAAGTACTTGCTAAATTTAATTCTGAATATAAAATGGTTTTAACTATCATTAATTGGTCTGATTTTTATTATGGGATGTTAAAGCCAAACTAGTTAAACTGTCTTAATGTCATACTATTTGCTATTTAAAATTCTATTTTTTTAAACTTGTAAAATATACAAGGTGGTTTTTCTTCTGCTATTGCTGTAGTAAATTCTAGGAGAGTGACTCTAAAGGACTGCTACTTAATTAACGAGAAAATCAGCAGATTCTTTGTTCATTTCTTTATCTCATGAAGCTGAGCTGAGTTATAGGTAGTCCAATTTTATGACAAGGTAAGGTAGTCTTGGATAACTTGAACCATGATTTTTCCCAACATGGCAATAACTCTTCCAGGACACTACTCTTTAAAGCACTGGGAACCTATTAACTCCACATTGTGAAGATAATTCACATGCATGTAAATGTCCTCATTTAAAGGTTTAATTTCCTTTCTTCCAGTATACAGAAGTCAGAGAAATTAAGGTTTTTTATGAAGATTTATTTTTATTTATTTATGCATAGAAAAACTGGGGTGTAGGCCCGAGATGCAGGGGGTGAGAAGATTCACCAGAAACAGAGTGGGGAGCAGAACAGGCAGATCTACTGAAATACACTGCTAAGGGGAGCAGTGAGGGAGATGGGGGATCTGCTGTGCCATATGTGGGTAGCTCCCTGGCCGGGGATCAAGGTCAGGCCACAGTGGTGATAGCACTGAGACTTAACCCCTACACCACCAGGGAGGCCCACAATTAAGTTCTTTGAAAATAATCTCATGCCAGATCCCAGGTGTGGTTATCCAGATGAACATACTGAACAAAAAAGATTAAATTAGGCAACCTGAACCACTCTATAAACCATCTTAAGCACTTTTTTTTTATAACACTCAATGGCACTCTTCATAAAAAACCTTAATTTTACTTAGACATTTTCACAATTTACATTGGGTGCTTGTGAAGAAAAACTACATTGAGATGTTTCATTTTAACCCACTGATTTAATAATATTTGATTGGAATAAAAAGACCTCCAAAGTAAATGGTCAGTTCAGATCAGCTCCCAAAATGATACTAAAATTATATCAAAACAAAGCACAGAAAATAATATAAACCAGTCAAAAGGCTATGGGAAAAGCAAAACACAGTATGTTGGTCATGCTTACATGGTGGCGTTCTATCACTATATGAGTATTTAACATAATAAATGACAGTCTAGTCATTGCCCTCCCTGCCCATAAACTAATGATGCATGTGGCTGCAAACATAACCAACTAAAACTTTCCCTGAAATTTCCTTTCATGACACCAGATGGTGCTTCCAATTATGAATTGGTACTAAATAAAGAAATCTTGGGAAATGCTAGAAAATGATAGCATTGCATGAAAAATCATAGTTTCTCTAACCATTACTCTTCTCCCACTCTGATTTAGCAAATGAAGATTGTCTAAAAAAGTTAAATGGCAAGTGATATGACCAGTATCCCCTGGGTTTTAATAACAGATCTGGGTAGGAATCCAAAGATCCTGACACCCAGTTGTTTGAATTAGTTTTCATAATTTTGTACTAAAAATCCTGTTTCCGCAGTCATGATTAAAGGGAAGTGTCTACACAGTATGAAGTAGGAAATTTCTCTAAATGTGTGTGCATGACAGTGTGTGTCTCTCTGTGTATGTTTAATTACAAAAAAGAAAACAACAACCCTCAAGTCAGCTCCTTCCATTGTTACACCAATATCACATTAATCAACTCAACAATATTTAAATAAAAGACATAGAATCACCTCAAAGGGTTTTTTTTTTCTTCTCACTACGTTGTGGTTTGTAGATAGCTATATTTTCAGGTAACACTATTTGCAAAATTCTATTTACCAAAAGGATTTAGCTGTGCTGTACAAATGCATTTTTAGTGAGAAGAATCCATTTTTAGTCAAGAGGAAACTAAGGAGACACAACATCTAAATATAATGTGGTGTCCTGGAGAGGATACTGGAAGTTTATTTTAAAAACTACATTATTCTGAAGAGTTACATTGTTTTCCTTATTTTCTTTTTTTGCAATTCTCTTTAACATTTGGTGTAATAGAAAGAGACATGAATATAAATAAAAATTCCTGAGAAGATAAAAACAGAAAAGTTCAGGGCACAAATTGAGGGGGTCAGTCTCAAATGGAACGGGATCCTATTTCCATGGTAAGAGAAAGCAAGGTGGCATATATGAATAACATGGGCATGCAGGGATGTGGAAATACTGGTGGAATGGTGGTATTCTTCTTAACTTATTATAATATTTTCTCAATGAGTTCTCAGTGACATCATCATACAGACCAATGTCAATGGGAAAAGTGTTAGAGATTTGCTGAAAAAGAAGTGGTATAATCATATATCTTGGAAAAAATGGAACAAAGAGCTTATTAGGAAAATGTTGAGATTAATGTCAATATATTTGAAATGTATCTATTAATTACAGTTAAATGATTGTTTCCTTCAACACATACTGAGGTTTACTTTGTACTTTGTTGGATAAAAATCTACAAGATAATTGAGAATCTTTGTGAAGTAATACTTGTTATGTTGTGTAAGGAGGGGACTAATGACACATGAGGATGGTAGTGAAAAATGGGTAGATACATTGGATCCTAAGTTTTGGAATTGATCACAGATTGTTGTGTGGTAGTACAAAATAAGCAGATGGTAATAATATAGGGGTCACAGAACAGGATATTTCAAACTACAACTTCAGATGTAGCAACACTATTGAGCATAACTCAACCTAGGATTTCACTGGGAATGAGTGACTAAGGTAGGATGGAGAACATGGACATTAGAGCTAAGCAGGTCAAAAAAGTGAGATGTGGGGCCTCCCTGCTGGTGCAAGGGGTTAAGATTCAACCTTTGAAGCTATCCGCAGCCACTGCAGCATGAGTTCGATCCCCAGCCAGAGAGGTGACCCACATGGTGCAGCAGACCTCTCCTGTCTCGCCCACTGCTCCCCTCAGCAGTGCATTTCAGTCACTCTGCCTGTTCTGTTCCCCACTCTCTCTGGTGAATCCTCTCAACCCCCACACCTCTGGCCTGAACCCCAGTTCTTGTATGGATAAATAAATATTTATTAAAAAAAAATGTGAGAGGTGAGCACATTGCTTATCTAGGTGGTTGGCAAAGATGCAAAACATGGAAACAGAGTCATGATGAGTAAGGAGAGTGTCCAGCGATATGGGGTAGAGCTCTCAGCAACAAAGAAGGGTTATGAGTAGTAAGTAAGGTTTAGTGAAAGTCACTTCAAAAACCAGGAGGACTTGGGAGAGATGACTTGGAATTGGCAACGGGGAATACGGTATGTACAACATTTTCTGGGCATAAGAGTAAAAGCCGCATTCATGTGAAGGGAAGGCTTGGGAAGAAGGGAAGCAATAACTTTTGAATGAGAACAATGAAGTGGAGGAAAGTTTTATAAACATGGTTGAAGACACTAAGATTGTTTTACTAATGCCAGACAGTCCGTGAGTTTCAAAGGGCACAGCAGCTGGTTTGGGAGCATGGGGAGGTGTGGTAGATGAGGACACATTAGGGGGCATGAGGACCAGGAGAGGAGTTAGTGTCACATGAGGATGGATTATCTGAGAGATGGACTTTTGCTGGCAATGGAACTGAAGGGATTTTAAGCATGATACCCCTTGAAATCAACATAGATAAATTTAAGATTCTGTGGATGATTCTTCTCCTATGCAGAAAATAAGAAGCAAAGCAAATGAATTGAATCAAAACAAAAACAAACTCTTAGATTCTGGCAACAGGACTGAGGTTAAAAAAAGTGGGTAAGGGTTGCTACAAAGGATAGAGGGGTCCTGTGGACTGTGGTGGAGGGGCCTTTGTACTTTTGGTGGTGGGCACAGTGTGGCATCACACCTCTCAAGGGGTGTGAACCTGTACTCCTAAACTTATGCAGTATTACCTCAAAGTTTTTTAAAAAAGGAAGAAATTAAGGTTTATAAATAGTTGATCTCTTCTCTGGTTGAAAGTGTTATGTCAGCCAGGAACAAGAGGTTACTCAGTTCCCTCAGGAGGGCTGATTACAATTTATCAGGAGAAGGCTGATTCAGCAGGCAGGTGTTCTCCACAGCAAACACAGAGGATGTGACAGAAAGACAATTTAACATATTTTTAAAGTTTGTTTTTAGTGCATAGAAATGCAGTTTTTTTAAAAAGATTTGTTTTTTATTTACACAATGGCTGGGGTACATAGGCCAGAGGTGCAGGTAGGTGAGAGGATTCACCAGAGACAGAGTAGGGAGCAGAACAGGCATACAGACCGAAAGCACTGCTGAGGGGAGCAGCAGGCAAGACAGGGGAGGTCTGCCGCACCATGTGGGCATCTCCCTGACTGGCCAGGAATCGAATCCATGCTGCAGCGGCTGCGGACAGCTTCACAGCGCTGCGCTCAACCCGCTGCGCCACCCGGGAGGCCCCAACTTAACATTTAGTTTCGTCTTGTTCCTATCTGAATGCTTGACTGTAAACCTGAAGAAATATGTGAATGATCTTTGTTTTTGACAATTCACCTAAGCAGTCTTTCTCTCAACTTTAAAGAAAAAAGTCAGGTTACTATTTTACAAATATTTGTAAAGTTTTCAAAATTGCAAACTATTAGCACTTAGGTAATATCAAGTCATAGACTTACTGTTTTTTTATGCCCATTTGTCGAAATAGATTTCTACAATGTTTGTATTTCTTATTTAGAATTTACTTATTCTTACTTTCATTATCTGTAATGATTTCTGCTTTCATAAGTGTGGTTTTGTTATAGGAACATGGATAGATTGTTATTTGAGGGAATGGAATACGTAAAAATAACTTCGAGGACAGACACAAAGGCACACATTCTTAAAATAAATTTGATAACTTTTAGGGTAAACTTAAAAATCCATCTCTATCTAAAACATACATTTGGCAAACAGTGTCCTAAGTTAAACATATGCACTATTTTACTGCTACAGTCATTCCAGGAGGTACATTGAAAATGAAAACATTGACATTAAATCTAACTTTAAAATTTTTGCTTTTATAACTATCTGCTCAACTCAAATACTCTTCTGGTCTTTGTTAGAGTCATTTTGCTTTGAAATAAAAGAATTTCTTTAGTGGGTGAGAACAGAAAAATGTATGAACTGTTATTTAAAATTCTTTGGAGGGCCTCCCCTGGTAGCGCAGCGGTTGAGCGCTGGGCTGCGAAGCTGCCCGCAGCCTTTGCAGCACCAGCTCGATCCCCGGCCACCGGCGAGTGTCCCACATGGCGCTCAGACCTCTCCTGCCGCGTCCGCTGCTCCCCTCAGCAGTGTGCTTCGTCACTCTGCCTGTTCTGTTCCCTGCTCTGCCTCTGGTGAATTCTCTCACTCTCCTGTGCTTCTGACTGTACCCAGTGCTTGTATAAATAAATAAATAAATCTTAAAAAAAAAAAAATAAAATAAAATAAAATTCTTTGGAAAGGGATAGGTAAGTATTGAGGTGAAACAGAAGTGCCTTTAGGAGAAAAGAGGGGTAAGATACAAAGTTCTGGCCAACTATCAGGGTAAGCCAGGGAGACCCAGAGGAGACATGTGGTGGAGAGGGTAACAAGATCAATAAATTAAACATATGGCATATAAATTACAGGTAGGGAGACCTAGTTCCAAGGAGGATATTGAGAGCAAATTGGGGGGGGGGGTCTGGGACTAGGAGGCAGCCCCAAACAGCACAGTTCCTAATCTAATCAGGTTTGCAGGCTGGTACTTCAGAATAATATCATGAATTTATTGAATCAAACTAAAAATCATTGAGACATACCCTTAATTAAAACTATGAGATTCAGTTTATCTACTAGTTATCAAGTCACGATTAATTCCCTATAGGCATTTAATGATCTCCAATTTATCAGCCATTGTGTCTCTTTTATTCTTTCTGTGTATGGTTCTCTAGAATTTCTTGCATGTCAATGATTTAAGACAAATAGGACACAGACATTGACATCATTGCACAGCAGGGCATCCAAGGACTGCAAAAATTCTTATAGATTGTCTGTGACAGTGAGGTTAAATCAAAACACTCTCTCTGAAAATAACTCATTTCGTATGCACACGAATGGTCATATTATAAAAAGGATGGTGTCCAAATAATTTTCAGAAAAGGGCATTCTGGTGTCATTAGGGAAATGCTCTTTTAAAGTGTCAAACCATTATAGTTAACAACTGTCACAAAGAAGGTAACCGTCTGTCAATATTTATTGTCAAAAGGAACACTCATTGACATTGCTTAAGTGAACTGTTAGCATTTTTCATTCTTATTTAGTTATTATGTCTACAACTGGCGATTTGCATAAAAGCCCACTGGCGAAGTCTATCGCAGAATTTTAAAATTAGTTTATCTCAAGCATTATTTGGATTTTGTTAATGAAAAAAGGAAGCAAGAGCTACAAAAAAGTATTTTTTTTTCTCATCAGGAATATTGCCAAGTTTATGACCATGAATATCAGTAGTTGACAAATCAATAAGTTTTGCCCTTTGCAGCTTCTAAAATCCATCACCAAATCTGTGAAAAATCTGTGTATATTACTTTTCTATATTGTACCAGCAAGAAATAGTCTATTTGAGGAATGATATTAACAAGTAAAGAAAAGGAGATGGTGGGAATATAAAATAATTATAAAAAAAATCTGTACTATAGAAAACAAAAATTTAAGGTGACTATGAGATACTCCATTATTTCCTTTTAATTGTAGGATCCAAAATGTTTCATTTCTTTGCCTTGAATATGTCCACCTTCTTTCCTTTGAAAGTCATGTGCCTTGCATTCTATTCATCTTTTCCTAATCATATTCCCTTAAGATAAATTTTAGACATATAATAAATTGCCCACTAAGTAGTTGGCCTTGTCAAACTGATAGGCAGGATGGGAAAAAAATTGCTCACTATTCTAAAGGCCCATTTGCTTATTCATGGCAAGATAGGTTACTAGATTTTCTGTGTATGAATTACTTCATCAAGGTAGAGAAGCTGGCAGAAAGAAGTAGGGTGAAAGTTAGGCTTTTGAAACACCACTTTAAAAACCTATGACTTAGATGTCATTTGTTAAAGAAATGGTTTTGAAAATATAGTTTCTATTTTACAAAGAGCTTGGAGGGAGACAAAACAGCAGAACCAGTAAGTACACTTCCTGTGGTTATACCTACTGGAAAACCTGCTCCATTATTTACTACCTGTGAAATTTGGGCAAAACACACCATCTTCCTGAACCTTGGTTTTCTAATCTTAAAAAGGGGTTAAAATAACTACTCAATAGTGCTATTTTTAAAATATGCTATCTAAAGTACTTTGGCAGTTAGCACATTTGCATCGAATAATTGGCAGCTAGTAATGTTATAATTATTATTATCACCCATAAAACAAATATTGGGTAGTGTTCAAAAATACAGTATCCAATACACAATATTTTATATAGTATTTTCCTCTTTGTTATGAAGAATATCATTTTATGAATTACAGGGAAAGTTTATACATTTGTCTTCCATACTGTTTAATTTGTTTTCCATTTTCATAACTTTCTTTGCTAATTGATCCAGTTACTGTGTTTCTAATAGTGTCTTCCTTGGGCACGTGGTACTTAACAAACCATCACTAGTGTCTTTTCCTGTTTAGTCCATCACCATGATAAATATCTGACCAAAAAAAGTGCACATGAAAAACAAAAGAACAACCCACCAACATTGTAAGTGGGCTCCCATATCCACTACGAATTCCTTATTAACCACTATTTTTCAATGCAGACAAGATTATCTGATTTGGTCACCTATCTGCTTACCTATCTTTGGTGATTGTCACTGATTTTAGGAACAAAAGGACAATGTGGAAGGCCAGGACAACTTGTCTTCTCTTTAACAAAATGCCAGCTTCATTGTCTTTCTTCCCTTTGTCTTCTCAAGAATGGTCCTGCTCCCTTCTGCCCCAGGGAGTTTCACATGCTGCTGCTTCTAGCTGAAATGCTCTTAAAAAGTTTCTCATCACCTAGATCACTCGCATTCAGCTTCTGAGACTGGCTTAGGCACTATTTCTCCAGCAGAGCCATCACAGATAATCCACCACGTGTACCTCCAGAAACATTCCCTCTAATCGCATCACATTTCTTTCAATTAGCAATATAGCTATATACAACAATATGCACCCCATTAAATAAGAAATATATATATAGTGTGTGTGTGTTTGCGCGCATGTGTGTGTGTGTGTTTGTGTGTGTGTGTGTATGAATTTGAAGTTTTCCAGGTCTCTAGATTTTTACATAGGAGTTCTATACCTGGGATGGTATATCAAGAAGAATTTGGATCATTTAAGTAAAATCAGCATCTTTCCTGATTTTGAAAACAACACTATCTGTAAGAATTACTGTTGTTGGGCCTCCCTGATGGCACAGGGGGTTAAGTATCAGGGCTATCAAGCTATCGCCAGACACTGTAGCATGAGTTCCACCCCGGCCAGGGAGCTAATCTACTCTCCTGTCTCGCCCACTGCTCCCCTCAGCAGTGAATTTCAGTGGATCCTCCTGTTCTGCTCCCCACTCTGTCTCTGGTGAATCCTCTCACCCCCTCCTCCACACCTCTGGCCTATACCCCAGTTCCTCTACACAAAAATTAAAAAAAAAAAAAAAATTACTGTTGTCGTAATACCGCTCAGCAATTCTATTCCCAGGTACTAACCCAAGGTAAATGAAAACATATGTTTACACAAAGGTTTGTATAATAATATTCATAGCAGCAAAACTGGGAACCAGTTAAATATTTATCAAGCAGTGAATGGAAACAAAATCTGTCGTATCCCTACAATAGAATACCATACAGCAATAAAAGGGAAGGAAGTACTGACGCAACAACATGGATGAACTCAAACTCTATGCTACATGAAAAACACCAGGCACAAGAGACTACATATTTGATAAGAAATGTTCAAAAACAGCAAATTTCCAGCAACAGAAAGCAGATTGGTGACTGCCTGGGACTAGGGGTGGGAATGAGGATACTTTAAATGGGTCTGAAGGATTTTATTGGAAGGATTAGGATGTCTTAAAAGCAGTTTATGGTGATGATTGTATCATTTGTTTTACTAAAAATCATTAAATAGTTATAAAAATGAAAAATTAAAGTTTGGGTGAAATAATGAAAGTAATGCAATGCATGCAAAGCACTTTGTACAACACCAGACGCAGGATAAAAAAGTCAATAAACCTTGACTAATAGTTTTTAAAAACAATTCCACTGTTGATACGTGAATTTCAGCTTTGTCGCTAAACGTCAAAATGTGATGAAAACAAATGTTACCACTTCAAATCTGACTCTCTTTCCACTTAATTCCTCATCACAAATGTGTTTCTTATACACCAGAGGTGTGGGAAACATTAAGCAAAATTAATGATTATGATTGCCTTGAGGGAGAGAAGGTAAGACATGTACTCAGTTAAACATAATACAAAATGGAATATCATTGGGACCAGGAAGAAATGACTTTTATTTATCTATTTATTTAATTCTTAAATGCACCAGCTAGGACTATACGTTAGCAACACTGTATTTGAACTAAGCCCTCTGAAATGTTTATACATATGGACCTATATATGTAACTATTCATGTGCATTGTTTCATTCACATACAAACAATTCTTTTCACTCATTAACCATATGCATGCCATTTTCAATAAAACCTCTCATAATTATTAATATATTTAATATCAAAAATATTAATTATAGAAAATTCTTTAACGAAAATTCTTTAACGACCCTGGTTTTTCAGTTTCTGCATTTCTTTTTCTTCCATAAGCTTCTCTTCCTCAACCAGACATTCCACGATCACATACTAACTTAATTACTGCCAAAATATGCCTTTTCATCCTTCAATTAAACTTGATATACACGTCTCAAGTGTATCACTCTCTAAAGATTACTCCCTGCAGTAGCCTGACCTGCATAAATCCTTGACCTTACAAGGAACAACAATGTGCCAAATCTACCAGGTTTGTATGTTTGCCACTCCTAATCCATTGTAATATGCTTATGATCCACCTTATTCAGATTAGATTTCACAGTACAACATTATGATAACTCTCTTACATGTAACCTCAATTTCATCCTGACTTTTTTACACTTCCCTGAAATCTGGAAATATAACAGTTTGAGGTAGGAGCTGAAATATGATGTTGGTGGGGGTTTGGAAGTAGTGACAAAAGTAAAAGAATTATGATAATAGAGTATCAGAAAAATATCTGGTTCAACTGCTACAGTGATTGAGAAATAGTATAGGAGAAGTGTCAGGAAAATGAAATGTGGAGAAGACTCAAATTTCTAGACTAATTTTGATTTATCTAATATCCTCAATGGCCGAGTAGTTCAACAAATTAGAGCCAACTGAAATCTAAATTTGACTTAATTTCTTTTTAAAAATAACTTAAAAGTTATTTCATTTAATGCTGCTTAGCTTGAGGAATATGAACACATTTCTGAAGAGTCACCAAGTTAAGGACAGAAATTCAAGATTTAGTCTCAAATGTATTCTGCTAAAGAACATGGTAATATAACATGATCAATTTCATTTCTACTTGCTTTCTTCCAGGGTTAGAAAAATACAGGTTTCAAGTTCTGATGTGTATTATCTAAAAGACTTGTCAGTACAGTTACCATATAAGTATTTTGCTAAAATCTGAGAAGCTAGCTAAATATATTTGTTTCTTGACATCTAGTATACAGCCAACAATGAGTTAGTTCCATCTGCTTTAGGCTTGTGCTGCATAATGAATGTCATCCAGTGACAGCTTAATTCTGTTGTGCTGATTATCTCAAACCTGAATTTTATGGCAAGGCAGACTTACTCTCTCGTTTACCTTTATATGCATGATAGAATGTATAATTACAGTTGGGATTAGCCTAATCCATTCTCTACCTAATGAGCTGAACTAATATTAAATCCAAAATGGAAAGAAATTCTGCATATTTTAACTCTTCTTCACTCTGGCATGGTTTTATTTTTACAGCTTCACTTAGCTCGATCCATTACCACCCTTCCTTTCATTCTGGCATACATTCTAAATTAATTCATTTCATAATCTCATGAGTTGAAGTCAATGGCATTTGACCTGGAAATAAAAATGTTATGATTATTAAACCTCATGAAGGAAACTGGTAATTTGAATTTCAGTATTTGCATTATAATACATATGTAGAGAGAACATTTAGATAATTTCTTTTTAGATAAAACTGGTTCTTTAAAGAAGATTTAATCAAAAAGTCTGGGACAGTTGAAACAGATTACCTTTATTATTGATATAAAAACTCATAACCTATTACCTCTGATTTCCCCAGTAAAATTTATATAATGAAGGATAAATAAACATGGTACTTATGTTATAACCTATCACTTCTTTTTCTGGTGCACCCATCTCTTACAGAATATGATCCTGACAGGCAAAACAAAAGTAGAAATTGGTCACTTAGAAAGCACTCAAGTTCTAGAAGCAAATGAAAGAATGTCCATTTAATGAATATATATAGATAGATAGATAGATAGATAGATAGATAGATAGATAGATATAGTGCAATGTGATCATCTAAGTATGGCACGAATGACACTGATGCAGATATTTGTTTCCAGTTGCAAATAAGCTTTCAGCTAGATGGTCAGATACGAAAATAAATACAGGAAATGCAGGGCGACATAATGGATGATACAGGGAACTGGATGAGACAAAATAAAGGAAAAGATTATATAATAATTGAATAATCAATGTATTAGGCTAAATTTTAAGAAAAGCTTAACTATATTGATGTATCAGTCACTGTAGTTTTACTTCAAGCTATGGCTGAGTAGCTTCTTTTAGAATCATCTTGTTGCACAAAATATTATAAACTACTTGAAAACTACTTGAAGGCACTAGAGAATTGCAAACATTTAAACCCAAGCTGGATGAAAACGAAGTTTTTTGAATAAAATTCCTGGGTAATAAGACTTCTTGCCTAAGGATGCACCCCAAGTTTTGTGAGGCTGATAGAAAGGGAAAACGCTGCAATGTCACTAGCTTTAGGAGCAGAAAGATAGAGTCTGGGTATGCCCCAGAGGTGAAAAGTGGTGGGAAAAGCTGGAAGGAGGGAGCCAACAAGGTGGAGTCCTCAAATATACAGGTAAATTATTTTTTAAAGATTTATTTATTTATAGAAGAACCGGGATACAGGCCAGCTGTGTGGGAGGGAGAGAAGATTCACCAGAGACAGAGTGGGGAACAGAACAGGCAGACTGACTGAAATACACTGCTAAGGGGAACAGCGGGTTAGACAGGAGAGGTCTGCTGCACCGTGTGGGTAGCTCCTTGGCTGGGGATCAAACTCATGTTCTGTGTGCCTCTTTATCCAGTGCAATGGTGGGTATCAAGAGTCCCGGATGTTGATATGTGCCCCTGATTCAGCATCTATAGGGGGGTTCTGCAGAGCAGCAGCCACTCCCTCTTGTGGGTTTTACTACCCTGGTATCACTGTAAACACAGCTCAATCAAGTTTTTCCTACCTTTTTGCACCAGACCTTTGCTCTTAGTGTGTGCTGTGGTTGTCTGTTTTCCCTGAAGGAAAGCCAGCCCTACATCTTCACTCTGCTGCCATCTTGCCAGACTCCACCTTTTGTCTCTTGTGAGCCCCAACTCATGTCACGTTCAGGGTCTATCAATGAATATAGGTAGAATTTACTTGTGGCACAAGTAAATTGCCCCAGAACAATGTCAAATCCCCCTGAAGGAAAAACAGACAACCACAGCACACACTAAGAGCAAAGATCTGGTGCAAAAAGGTAGGAAAAACTTGACTGAGCTGTGTTTACAGTGATACCAGTGTAGCACAACCTACAAGAGGGAGTGGCTGCTGCTGTGCAGAAGCCCCCTATAGATGCTGAATCAGGGGCACACACCAACATCCGGGACTCTTGATACCCACCATTGCACTGGATAAAGAGGCACATAGTTTGGCACCAAAAAAAGGCCAGGATCTTGCTCTCAAACAGCATCCTGTCTTGTGCAGCCTGCTCCACAACTCCCGTGTCTTTGTCAGTGTGGTGTTGCCTGACACAACAGATACCCAGGACAAAGGATGCACTGTGGGAGAGCTACAGAAATGGGGTGTACACCTAGGGTTGCTGGCTTGAGCCTGAGGCTCTCAATATAGAACAGCTAGAACTTGGATTGGTGGGGAGAAACAAGTCAGATCTCTCTGAAACAAGCAGTCTCTCCTCATAGCTGAGGTTACTCCTCTAAACTTACTACTGAACCAGAATGTAAGCACATGTTAATAATATGAACACACACCCCAGGATACGGTTCTGTGCTAAAAAGTAAAGAGAACAACTCCCAGTCTGTGATCCCATATCAACGACAATCCATGTCCAACACCATATCTAGTGCTCCACAGTAGCCTAGAGGTAGAAGCTGACCCGAGGCTAGAAGATACATTAGGACTAAGGCTTGGCTCAGAAGAGGGGATCACCGTGGATCTCCATCACATAATTCTGGTACCCACAGCACAGTCAGAAGCTTGAATCCCTCATGCTCACTCGAGGTGACTCTTTGGTGCCCACTGCCCCAATCCTTTGTTACCTACTACCCCTTGCTGGCACCAGTTCTCCAAATACTTTAACAGATGCAAAGGAATCAGTTTGAAAATCTATCCCTATTGGAACCCATAAAAACTAAAAATTAAGATACAGAGGAACATACCACAAATGCCGCAGCCAAAAACCCTGACAGGAATATCAATCCAGCAGAATTATGGAATATTACAGAAGAGGAGTTGAAGACAGCAGTTGAAACAATGTTTATGGAACTGAAAACAAAACAGAGGATATGAAACAGCAACAGATTAAAAACAGAGAAAATATGGGGTAGCTACAGTTAGAAGAATGGAGCTAAGAAATAACTGAATTAAAAATACAACTGAGTTTCTCACAGCAGACAAATAGAAACAATGGAGAAAGTAATGAGTTCCAAAGCACAATGTTGAGTACACACAAATAGAAAAGGAGAAAAAAAATAATTAAAAGATGAAAATCATGTAAGACCTCTTTGGGAATACTCAAAGGGGAATGATATCTGTATCATGAGGGTCCCAAAAGGAGAAGAGAAAGCAAAAGGCACAAAATATTTATTTAAAGAAATAGTTGCTGGGGACTGCCTGGAGGCTCAAGGCATTAAGTCTCAGCACTATGAAGCTATCCACAACCACTACAGCACAAGTTCAATTCCTGGCCAGGGAGCTACAAAAATGGTGCAGGAGACCTCTCTTGTCTTGCCTGCTACTCCCCTCAGCAGTGTATTTCAGTCAATCCACCTGTTCTGTCCCCCACTCTGTCTCTGGTGAATCCTCTCACCACCCCACACCTATGGCCTACACCCCAGCTCTTGTATGCAAAAATAAAAAAAAATAATAAATCTTAAAAAATAATAATTGCTGAAAACCATCTCAAGCTGGGAAAAGAACCAAATAAGCAGCAGAAATAAACAGACAATTCACCAAAGTTGATACCCAGAATGCCAACAGGCACATGAACAAACATCATCACTTCTAACAAGAGAGCGGCAGGTTAAAATAATCATGAGATGCCATCTCATACCTGTGAGAACAGCACATGTTAGAAAGACATCCAATAACAAGTGCTGGAGGAGATGCAGAGAAAGAAGAACCACATTACACTGTTTTGGGAATGTAACCTGGTGCAACCACAATGGAAAGCAATCTACATTTACATTTAAAAAATGGAAATTCCACGCAACCCTGCAATCCCACTTTTGGGCGTCTATCCACAGAATATGAACCCATCAATACAAAACAAAGACAAAATCATATTGTTCCACAATGTTCAAAGCAGTATATTTGCAATAGGTAGGATATGGAAGCAGCCTAAGCATCCTGACTGAATCAAGATGTGGTATATCCACACTATGGAGTACTATTCAGCCAAAAGGAAAAATGAAATGCAGCCATTTTCAACAAAATTGAGGTAGTTGAGGGAATTATGTGCAAAGCAAGTCAGAACAATAAAAACAAATACCGTATATTTACATAGCAGATGATTCAATGAAGTATAATCCTTACAAAACTGGTGAACATCAATACTGTGATGACTCCGAGGTCAAGATGGGGGAGCGGGGGCGGGGAGGCAAGGGAGTATATGGATGGTGGGATGGGGGGAATATAGGAAAAAGAAGAAACAGATGAAAGCTGAAAGAACTGAGCTCAACAGTTTCAGTTGCTGCCAATCAGGGTAGCAGGGTTTGAGGGGTGTGGTATGGATAATGCAGAGTTGGGATTCAAGTGATTCAAATTAACATCCAGATTCAAAAAGAACAACAGAGGGAATGATCAGAACCCAGAATCTCTACAACATCTCATCCATAATGTGTACTATAATAACAAAATTGTGCTAATTATGTGTAGAAACAGAGAAACACAATTTAAGAGCAAAGGCTTTAGGGCCTCCCTGGTGGCACAAGGGGTTAAGACTCAACCTATGAAGCTGTCTGCAGCCTCTGCAGCAAGAGTTCGATCCCCAGCCAGGGAGCTACCCACATGGCACGGCAGACCTCTCTTGACTTGTCCGCTGCTCCCCTCGGCAGTGTATTTCAGTCAGTCTGCCTGTTCTGTTCCCACTCTGTCTCTGGTGAATCCTCTCACCCCCCACACCTCTGTCTGTACCCCAGTTCTTGTATGCATACATCAATAAATCTTAAAAAAAAAAAAGAGAGAGAGAAAAGGCTTTACAGGTACCAAAAACCTACAGCTAACATGATCCATCATTAGGAAACACCACTCTACTCAGTTAGTACTGAAGTGAAGAGTTGATGTAGAAACGGTAGATGAGAAAGAGCCCCCAGTAAAACGGAAGTACAACTAGGCAGAGTAGCATGGAAACAAAGGGAAAAGAGGGTGTAAGGAAGAACTAATCAACAGTAAGTGGCCTTTATTATGAACAAGACTGAAATGAACATCCATGTGTAGAATTCTCTCCAGAGCCCCTACCACTATATATATTTTCCCAATTTGAATGTCTGCCAATCTGAAGATTGAGAATAACATTACTGCTACTTTAAACTTCCCTTTTTTGATAACTAATGGGATTATCATTTCTCATATTTATTTGTAATTTAAATCTCCCTTTCAATTCACTTGTTCTTAGTTCTTTCCTGTATCTGCATTCAATTGCTTTTCTTTTCCTATTTAATTTGTAGTAATTCCTTAAATAATATAAAATCTTAATATACATGTATATATATATATATACACACACACATATATTTTCTCTCTTCCCATTGTATTCAAAATTGTTTAGATTTTTTTTTTCAGGTTTACGGTTAATCTTAATGAAGTCGCGTTTGTCAGATCTTTTCTTCAAGCTTTTTTGCTGTTTATGTGTGATTTAAAAACACATTTTTGTAACCTAACATCACAAGCAGAGTCACCTAAGTTTTCTATTAACCTCTGTGTTTCACTTTGAATTTTTTTTTTATGGGTCCGAGAAAAGCATCAAACTCTTTTTTTTTTTCTACCACAGTGAACTGGCCTACATGCTATGCAATAGCCTGTGCTTTCTCATAATTTGAGATGTCACCTTTTCTCATATAATAATTTTATTATATACATGGATCAATTTCTGGACTCCATTTCACTCCATTTATTACTTTGGCTGATCCTTCACCAGTAACACACTATAACCTTTGGGTTTTGTTCCTTATTACTGCCTTAACAAATGAGCACAAATTTAGTAAGAGCACAACACAAACATATTGTCTCCAGTTCTGTAGGTCAGAAGGCTGACATAGCTCTCAGAGGGTAAAAATAAAGGTGTCAACAGGGCTGTGTGCCTGCCTAGAGGCTCCCAGGGAAATATCTCCCCTATGTTTTGGACTTGGCAGAATTCAGTTCCTTGCATTTGTAGGACTGATGTCTTCTTTCCTTGCTGCCTGGTAGCTGAGACTATTTGAGCTTCTAGAAGGTGCAGCTTCCCTTGGCTCAAGGTCCTGTTCCTCCATTTTTAAAGTCAGCCATGGCAGCTCAAGTCCTTGTCACACTTCAAATCTTGCCTTCTTATTCTTCTGTCTCATATTTCTGAACCCCTGGGAAAGGTTCACCCCTCTTATGACTTAAAATATTTTGGCACACCTGGATAACCAGGATAATAATCTCATCTCAAAATATTTACATAATCATGACTGCAGAGTCCCTTTTGTCATGCAAGGAAAAATAGTCAAAAGGACCCTATTTTGGGCCTCCCTGTTGGCCGCAGGAGTTAAAGGCAGCACTATCAAGCTATTGCCAGGATCTGCAGCACGAGTTCGATCCCTGGCCAGGGAGGTGACCCACATGGCACAGCAGACCTCTCCTGCCTCACCCATTGCTCCCCTCAGCAGTGTATTTCAGTACATCTGCCTGTTCTGCTCCCCACTCTCCCTGGTGAATCTTCTCACCCCCCACACCTCTGACTTACACCCCAGTTCTTGTATGCATAACTAAATCCTTAAAAAAAAAGGACCCTGTTTTGTTTATCTTTAAAGATCATCTTGTCTAATGATTCACATTTACTCAACTATATGAAACCAAATAAGCTTAGACAGCTCTAGGAACAATTTTGCTGAAATTCAGGTTTTTTTTTATTACAAATTTAGTGATTATGTTGAGAAAAACTAGCACCTTTTTGATATTTAATTTTTCCAGCAATGAAAGGAGTACAGTTCACTACTTTTAAGATCTTACTTTGGACTCCTCAGTAATCTTTCATTATTTTCTCCATAAACATATTGCATTCTTCTTCTTAAATATACTATTTTATTAGATTCTCGGTCATTTTTAATAAGCTCTTTTTTTTGCAGTAACTTCTTAACAGTGATTCTTACTGTTCTATTGGAAAATTGATGATTTTGTTAGCTTTATACAGAAAACTTAATCATCATTTTAATGATTATATATAAAGGTTTTTCAGTTGACTCTTTTGCATTTTACTCAGTATATAAACATTCTCTGCAAATTATAATTACCTATATTTCTTTTTTTCTCTTTTTTACAATTATATAAATCTCCTATCAAGTTGTAGTGTAATCACAAATACTACTGACTTAATGGATCATAACAGATGAGGTTTGCTTGCCATACTTGTATCTTACACAAAAATGTGCCTTACCTTTATTTCTTGTGCCTTTCCGTAAGAGGCATCGCCATAAAAAGGGGAAGTTCCACACTCCCTGACCCATCTAATGAGCAGAGCTGAGGGGCCAGGTGAAGATATAGAACAGGAAGGGGAGGGGAGACCCATGGAGCAGAAACACAGGTGGAGAAAAAATATGTATTTGCTTATCTGCTTTGGACTTGCACCAGGGACTTGGGGGACTTGGAGGAGACACGTGGAGTTGAAACATGTGGGAATAGTTGGAAGAGACGTGGGTGAGAGCCAGGTAGGGAGACTGCCCATGGCAGCTGATATTTTGCATATCTTGATGTGTACTTTTTGTTCTTTTTGTCCCAGACTTGCCTGGTCCCTTTCAACAACTCCTTTCTATGGTTCCCCAGCAGAAGCTGCCTTGGACTTGTGGCAAGCTTTTGGGTATCAGCGGCCCTACTTCAGGTCTACCCGGTTTGACTGGGCATTTCCCTATAAGGGGATGGGTAACTTTGGGTGTTTTATTGGGAAATTTATCATTTCTTCTCTCTCTATGCACACCAATTCTATTAAAGATCTTTCACACTAAGAGTTTACTTTGTCTTTATGTGGCAGATAGCAGAATCCCTCTAGACTGTACAAGTTTGGGGGCTCCAGGGTAACCCTCAGTCTGCCTGATAACCCCTCTCCAGTCTTCTGATTGTCAAGTTGTGGGACAAAGGGATGCATGGAAGTCAGGTACCAAGCAAAGACTCTGCAGATCCTCTCAGCTTTCTTCCCAACACTCATTCTTTTTTTCTTGTTGACAGAATCCCAGCTGTTTGTGTTTTGTTTGTCTTAAGAAAAAAGAGGCAGCCACATTTTTAGGGAAAGCAGGACTGGCTTCAGATCCTGGAGTTCACTGCAAAAATTACATTCTTACAGTTTGTTTTTTTTTTTTTTCTTTCATTACTTATGGCTTAGGTTTAGGGTTATGACCTATTCTCTACATATGGGACCAGTTGAGTGGCTTTAGGATAAGATTTGTCAATCTTTTATTCAGCACTGTGTTAACCAAGCTCCACAGACAAAAAACACAAACATCTCAAAGCTTTGCTGATGTCCAAAGCCCTTAAATATCAGCTTTGGATTTTTATCCAAATGTATACCTAACTTCAGTGGAAAGTTTGGCCTGATAAAAATCACTCAATTTATATCCAGAGGCCAGTGCTGGTACATAAAAATTTAATACCTTTGTAGACGAAAAATCAAAAGCAATTTTTATTTCCATGTAATTATTTAAATATAATTCAAATAATGTTATTTCTTTTAAAGGCAAACAAAAATAACCTATAAACAATGTGAAAAATTATATCCTTGAGACAAAAAATTCTGATAGGTGTTGAAAAGTATATTAACACCTGTAAAAAATGTGTTAAAGGTGATAAAATTGTGATTCCTCAAGGAATAAAATATATATTCTTAGTGAGAGAACATAATTCAAGCTTATTAGAAATCATATGAATATAAAATTAAAGGTATTACCTTTTAAAATATGTGTATTATCACATAAGAAAGAATAATACTATGGGCTGGTATGACAGAAACTTTCCTAATATTCTGCTAAGAATATTAAAACACCTCAGATATTTGTTGTTCAGATTACAAGTATTTATAACAATGCTTGTCACACAATAGTACCCTTAAAGTGTTATCTAGTATTTATTCTTACACCCTGAATTAGCACAAGTACTGGAGGGTTAATACTTCCTCAACACTTGTACTAGAAAACCACTTTCATTCCTAGAACTTTTGATACTTAAGAGCACGTACATCAGCAAGCATAAGTTATCTAAGTAGTCCTTCTCAAACTTTAATGAGTGTATGAATCACCCGGAGGTCTTGCTAAACTACAGGTTTTAATTCAATAGCTCTGGTTTGGAAACTGCATTTCTGATAAACTCCCAATTATGGATGATTTGACTGGTCCATGGAACACAGTTTGAGTAGTGAGAGAAAAGACCCACAAATACCCCCAGTACAAAGCTAATCTCCCATCTTTTTGTCACATATTCAGCACTCATTTTCATATTATACATGGATGCTTTCATGAGATACAAAGACAGAGTTAATGACATTCTTCATTTTGGATGAGGCTTCCATAAAAATGCTTTTTAGGAAAGACACTAACTTCAAGACATGAGCTATAAGCTGATGATTAAAGTAGATTAAGGATGGAAGTAATGAATTACTGCTACATAGATATGGGAATTCATCAATGATCTCTAGAAGTTTGCAAAGACCAAAGTAGGAGTTCCCATCTTGCATGCGTGCAATTAATTATATATACACACAAGGTACTGGATTATTTTTCTCACATCTTCTTCCCACTAGAATTCACTACATCTTAAGATCCATACATCTTTCTGCATGTGTATCTTATTTGTTCAAATTGATGCATACCCAGGATGTGCTACCATTATATTTCCTACCCACTAACTTAATTGTGGATACCTAGATTGCTTTGAGTTCTCTATCACCACAGAAACACTGTAATAAAAACCCTCTTGCATTTATTCTTATGGACCTTTAAATATAGCAGGTGGTCAGTAAAACATTCATTGAATGTTATATGTTTGGAGAGCAATTATTTTACAAAATGATATTAACTGTAAATGTGTTTATCACACCAGCATGTAAAGCATAATCATTTTCTTTATGCACACATATAGGTGTACACACATGTATAGTTGCATATATGCAATAACAGAATTAAATAGATAAACATATTATTGACTTTTTGACACCTAAATATCCTGATATTTCTGTAGCGAACATGCTATTTGTAAATAAATCAAAGAGATAATAAGGGAAGGTGCAATGTACATGCAATTGCTGTTACAAATGAGAATATACTTTATATTTCCACACAGCCTAAAACTGGAATGAATGAATTAATGTGTATGCATGTGTCTTGTTCATTAACCTATCTATAAATACAAATACATAACTATCTGTGTGGCTATGTGTGTATACATGTAGATATGCCTATATATATAATGTACATGTGTTTACAATTATATACTTATTTTAAGGACTGACAATATGCTTTTTGTCATAGTTAATGGTAACTGTAGAAATATAGAATGTGTGAATGGCCCATGTCTAAAAGACTGAAAACATTAAGATTTGGCAATGATGTGAAGAAGAAGGAACCCTCATACACTGTTGGTGGGACTGTAGAATGCTCCAACCCCTATCAGAAACTGGATGGGCTGTTAACAATAGATGGAACATACGATCCAGCAATTCCACTCCTAGGTATCTGCATGGAGAACTAAGTTGAAGGGACATAGGCACGCCTATACTCTTTGCGGCCCTATTTACAATAGCCAAGTTATGGAAGCAACCTCAGTGCCCAAGTACAGAGGACTAGATTAGAAAAATGTGGTATATACACACACACACACATATATATACATATACACATACACACACACAGTGGACTACTACTCACTATACTCAAAGATGAACTTTTGCCATTCACCACAACACGGATGGAACTGGATGGGTTAATGTTAAGTGAAGTAAGTCAGAAGGAGAAAAACAAATACTGGATGGAGTTACTTACATATGGAATATAGAGAAACAAAGCAAGGGGTTAGACAAAACCAAACCTATAACAAACTGTAGAAAACTGACTTTGGAATTGAGGATATCCGATGAGAAAGGGAAGAGAAGGGAGAAGAGGGGTGGGGAACAATGGACTATGGTGAAAGGCTGAGTGAACTTAATGGTGGCTGTGGTCTGGTGACAGGCTTCTGAGGAGGTGTGATCCTCTGCCTTTGAATCACACACAGTGTTGTAAACTAAAGAAACCTCAATTTTAAAAAATGTTAAACAAGAAAAATATTGCTGTGAATTTTGAAGGAATTTGTTTCACAGGATGACTACCAGCCTGAAAATGTTCTTTGTGCAACTTGCACACTCCCCACCTTCACAGAGGGAAACACCATCTCTACATTTATGCCACTGTGAATAACATGATGAGCATGATGTAGGGAGATGCTATTCATTGCTATCTTCATTGTTTTGGCCACTAACTGGACTTTATTTAAAAATAAATGTTGGTCATTCTGAAAAATGTCCTTATTATAGACCCTTTTCTCCATTTTCACTTCTCACCATTGCTAAGAGTCCTCTTACTTGGTTGTCGGTTCTTATGGACTCACTTTTTGATCTTCATTTTTAAGATCAGTTAACCCCCACCTCTTTTAGATTTTGCTGCACTTTTGAAAAAAAATGGCTTCAACTTTACTTGTTAGTTCTATTTAGTTTTAATGTGAGTTAATCTATATTCAATTTCCAAGAAGTCTTTCTTATTATTTCATTAAAATGCTTTATTGTTCTTTCATTTATAAAATTACATTGTGACTATAAAGTTTCAATTTATTTTATACTCTCAGTGTCATTTCTGTTTTCACTAATTTTACTTGTTTTGATTTGTTTGTTTGTTTATCTAGATACAGTCTTTCACCTCAGAGGCTTTTCTCAAATATCTATTCATCTTTGGTTGAAAGATGATTACACACTGTGTGTGTATGAGCAGGCTTATTTACTGATAGAATTCACTATGTGGTAATTGCATGATGAGTTTTAAAGCAGAGGGTCCTCCACATTTCAGAAGCTAGACATCTTATTTCGAGAACTACTGCATATCTCTAGAAAATGATTCTTCAGAATCTTACCTGGAGCTCCTAATTAAGTGCTTACAAAGCTGGAGGGAGGGTGATGGAGGTCTTGACATTGTCTGTACAGATTGCCACTGCTTGACTCTATTTTTAGTCTTGTATCTTTTCCCACCCCATTTTTCGAGACAGGAATGCCTCCTACCCCTGAATCAGGAGACTCTCACCATCAACTGTTCCAGAAAATAACCCTAGGTTTCCTACTTGGGAGAATGGCAGCCATATGCAAAGAGTCAGAGGGAGAGAATTAAAGCCAAGCTAATACACTCAGGAGAAAAATGTTAATTATGTATCTTATTTCAAATAAACAAAAATTACTATTTTAAATAATTAACTGTGCTGGTCATTATATTTTGCATTTCTTTTGTGCTTATTTTTAAAATAGATTTAAATGGTTTTAATTTTTCTGCTGTATTATTACAATTGTTTTCTTTATTCTATTTCTGATTATATAGCACATGCTTATGTAATTATGGAGCAAAGTTTATCACCATTGTACAATATGTGATCCTTAAAATCTTCCTTTGGCATTTACAAAAACCCTATATGCTGTGTTTTTATTCACAATGACTTAAATCAATATATTTTATACTCAATTTCTGTTTCAGATAGAGATGTATAGAAATATGTCTGCCACATACTTTTGAAACAACTGAAACCCGAAAGTTTCTAAAAGTCAAATCTGATATTTTATCACCCCTAACCCTGTTATGTAAGTCACCAGGGATTCAGTATTCTGGATTGTAAGTGAAGTTTTGAATAAAAATCATATCCTAAAGTATCATACCGAGCTAAATAACATTCACAAAAGAAGATCAAAAGTGATAAAGACAAAGATCTTGTTACAAAGAACACCATATGTATTCAAATAATGTTTCCAAAGAGTTGATAAGGCAGTAAAATGAAGAAGACATTTCAGAAACTGCAGTTTTCGTCATATTAGAGGCGAACTGAGAGGGCACCAGGATATAATAATCTCTACTAGGGGAATGGTATGGAGAGCTGGGTAGGAAATAAAGGAGGTCTCGGAGTAGATGAAAAGTAACTCCCCATACTAATATTGAATGAAACATGACAGAAATAGGAATGAGTTTTGTGCTCATTGCTCCAGTTCATGTCCTTTCTCATTATCTTTCTTGTCCTTAATTCTTGTTTCCCTTCTGAGCTGCCCACAACCTCACTTCACCAGCGACAAATCTCTATATAATTTGCAATTTTTAATTAAAATTCTGTAGACAATTCAATATTCAAATGAGAAAATTAAGTATTTTGAAGTTTCATGTCGCAACTAGAATAAAAATGCACTGCACTGGATTTAATAGAAGTTGGGCAGAGGGTGACTCACTATCTTAGTTGCCCCAGAACCATCATGGTTTTAAAACTGAAAGTTTTGCAGTCCTGGGAAAACCAGGATAGATGGTTACCCTAGTATGGAATACAATTTGACCAAAGAAAATGTTACAACAAAGCATGTGGCTAATAAATATTTTATCAAAAGCAAATATCATGGAATTCATCAAATAAGAATTAAAATATTAATAGCTTACTTGATCTCATATTTACTTTCATCAGAAAGTGGAAACAGCAGTTTCTTTGTAGTGCCCACATCCCTTGCCCTAAATACCCTCAATTTCACAAAGTGAGTGCTTTTGTGCCCAATTTCACCAGAGGACTCAGATTCTCAAAAATTCACCATTCAATAACCTATGTAAAATGAATTCAACTAAGTTTTTAATGTTCAGTAATCTTTGCTTTTGAGTAGTATACCTGATCAAGAAGCTTCACAGGAATTGTGGAATATACACTCAGTATGACTTCCTTGTAATTTAGTTTTTGACGGTCTCTTGCTCTCTCTATATATTAATTTAATAATATATTGTAAAGATAATATAGAAGAAATAATATATTGTGAAGATCATTCCAAATGAATAAACAGCTTTCTCTCTCTACATATGTGTGTGTGCATATCAAGTATACACACACGCACACACACACGCATATTCTGTTGCATGGACGTGAATATCATTGTTTATTTACCAGATCGTTATGGACACCCATTTAATTTAGTCCTGACTCTTTATCTTCTTGAAATCAAACTGGATATTGAAACACTCCTACCACAGCCTGCATTCTCAGTCTCTGCTCTTGCTGAGGTTTCACAGCTCAACGCAGACTCTTCACAGTTTTCTTGGTTCTTTTTGAACTCTAGAGCTGAGCTGCTTCTCAATCTCATCACTGCCTGACCATCACACAATTTGGCATGCTTTCCTTTATTGTATGGATTAGGGGCTAGTGGTCTCACAGATCCAATAAAAATAAAAAATAAAAAATAAAATTGGAGTTTGCCTTTTCTTTTCTAGCTCCTCTTGTTGCTCTTAGATGATTTCCAAAAAGAAGGAATCCAAGTTTGACACCATCACCTTCGAATCACTGTTTCAAATCACCATCATTTTCAATCACATACAAAAATTGCACTTGCTTCTTACATAAATTTTAGACAAGAACTAATGCTCAATTGCAGAAGCAGAGGTAATGTCGGTCTCTATATAATCTCTAGCGCTACCATCCTCATCTCTATCTTTAATAAAAAATTACCAAATTAGTTACAGGGCAATTGGAATATGATAATTGATACATACTCTGATACTTGAAAAACAATTGAATAAGTGAGAAAACATTTATGATGGAGGTGAGAAATGGTTGTGTTTTCCTTTTTTTGCTAAATGTGGGAGTTCAAAAAGAAAGGTTGGTAGAAATGGAGGGGGAAATCAAAGAAATGATGAAAGAAAGAAGAAACTTCAACATATCGATGTAATAAGTGAGTTTCTTTCTGTGAACTGGATTGCTGCCACACACCTTCAGAGATTCCCAAGGGAGCTGTGGGAAGTAAGATTAGCAAGTGCCCCTTGTACACAACTATCTGAGCAGAGGTTACAGCTCCAATCTTTCATTGCATTGGCCAGAGTTCTACCACTTAAAATGTGTTTTAGCTACTGGCTGCTCAGTTTCTTACATAATTGGGAAGTGGTGACAAGGTCACGTTTGTTGAAGTGGTACCAATGTCCTCTGCAAGACAGGGATCTCACTATTGCTGCCATGTTTCTCAACATAGAAAGCCATCTTTGGCTTAAAAGATATATGAAAGATTCCTTCTAATTGTTTAACAATTGAAAACTTATCAAGTACAAGGAATGGTGGTAGGTGCTCAAAAAAAAAAATTAAATAAGGGTAGGTACATGTCCTACCTTCAACGAGGCTATAGTTTCATATTATTTCACAGGCCCAACTGTGCCTAATTAATGTTAAAACAACAACTGTGATTGGAATTCCACTGTATATGCCTAACAATGCAGTTTGTACACAAAGATACTTGCCACTTGCTAACCCCCTTTATATTAGCAAGTCTATGATTATAATTATAGTAAGAAGCCACGGAAATGCTAATAAATGACTACTTTGTGTCTACATTCTGGGCTGAGTTTAGTATAACATTCTTCATGATTTATCAATTGTAAATATCAGCTCTATTGTTTACACTCAATGAAGAACACCTATCATTCAGTTTATAATTTGAAAATGGATATACATCTTTTACATTCATCTATAGAACAGAGTACAATACCTAGCATGCTAAAGTTGCATTGGTTTAAATATTTGATGTATTTTAGAGGTAATATAGTTACAATCTCATCATCATTGAACCACATTTGTGAAAATGTATTTTTTTCCTTCTATGAGGCTTGCAAATTAACATACTAGCTCTTTGAAAAAAGAGTTACTGTCTCCTATTCCTTGCCTCTCATGCTCTCTTTAATCCACTCCAGGCTAGGGCACTGATGAGGCCCATATTACTAAATGCAGGGATTGGTTCTCAGTTCTCATGTTGCCTGACAATTTGGCATCATGTGACATGATTACTCTTTGTTCCTTTCTATGCTAAGCTTCAGTGCTCCACAAAATTTAATTCTTTGGGTGCTGCAATAGTCTTTTTATAACAAAGTGCCATAACCTGGATGGCTTAAAAAAGAAAAAAACTTACTTTCTCACAGTGTTGGAGGTAAGAAGTCCAAGATTAAGGTGATAATGAGATTGGTTTCTGACGAAGTCTGGCTTCCGGACTTGTAACCTCTACCTTCTAGTGATGCTCCCATATGGCTTTCCCTCTGTGTGCAAACAAAGACAGTCACAAAAGATCACGTTACAAAATTAAATTTTTATGAAATGTTCAGAATGGGAAAATCTAGGTCTTTTTTTTTTAAGATTTATTTTTCATACAAGCACTGGGTACAGTCAGAAGCGCAGGAGGGTGAGAGAATTCACCAGAGCCACAGCGGGGAACAGAACAGGCAGAATGACGAAATACATTGCTGAGGGGAGCAGCGGGCAGCTTCTCAGCCCAGAGCTCAACCACTGCGCCACCAGGGAAGGCCCGCATCTAACTTTTCCTGAAAGTTGTTTTGACAAGAAAATCTACCAGCCAGAATTCAGATCACCTGAATTCTGGATGATATCAGCATAAAAAAAAATATGAGCTTTTATACAGCAGTGTAAATGATGTTCCAGAAACAGCTTGGAAATCCATACCTCTGCTGTTCTCAGGTTTGAAGAGATGAACAATGGGATAGGAAAATCAGTTAGAGATCGAATCATTTATCTTGCTAAAATATTCAGAATGTGTAAATAAGTGTACCTGCACACATACACACACACCCCCCAAAGTATTGGGAAACAGGTTTTACTAATTATATTAGTTTTAGCTTAAATTAATGTATTTTTTGAAAGTACACTTCTTAACCACCACTGAATCATGCAGTAATGTATTTTGTGATGAAAAGTATACACAAAAATTATGGCATATCATTATCCAACAATATAATATATATATAAGCATTGTGTATTATATGTAATTATATATAATAACTACTATGTAATTATTTGTCAAATATATTCATGTCTATATTTGCTATATTAATTTTTCATTTCTTTTAAGGAAAGTTCTACACAGATTATCTGTGATAATACTTTTAACTTTGTATTTTACGATCAACGTCAAAGTTTTTTGGTAGTCATTTCCTTTTTAAATATCAGATTAAATCAATAATCATGTTATTTGGTCATCTGGTAGAATTACAGCAATATTAATACTAATTTTTCTATTTCCTAAAGGTAGCAAAATGTATTATGGAATATGTACTCATTTAACCTTTTCATAGTTTAAGAAAGTTTAATCCGTAATCTATATTTTTCCAAAATAAAACATGCACTTTGGTGACTGACACCACACTGTATATCTGTGTTGCTTTCACTGTTGTAAATTTTCTTCAGCATTTCAATGATGCACAGAAATGAGCCTCAGTGTTTAAGGATGCAACACACTGGAAATAGTTTTAGGGAACAAATAATTAGCCTTTTGGAAGTGTGTGTTCATTTCACACAGCAATCTGTTCCTTCATCTCCTCCTCCTTCCTGTTTTGAACGCAATCGTGTGTGTTACGTGCGCCATCTGCAGCCTCACTGACAGGTGCAGGGTCAGTATTATCCCCCCAAGCATGGAGTTCAGTGCAAGCTGGAAATTTCACCAGGCAATTTAGGAGATTCTGAAACCAACCAAAAACTGACAATCGATTTTACCAGTAGACATGAGCATTTCTTACAAATGCTTGTAATTGTACCTTTAAAGCACACAGACATAAGTTTATCTGCCTTGGGACATTATCCAACAACAGTCCTATCCCAATAATGTCTCTTATTCCCATATGCAGATTAGAAATAATACAAAGAGGAAATTTAGCAATATGTCATAGATTTAGTAACACAAATAATTTGGTTGGATTAATATGAACAACATTTTGATGTCTCTCTACCAAGGTCCATTTAATCTCCATTCCCCTGGGATCATGGGTCCTGACAAGTTAGGACAGAAAGAGTCCCTGGGAACCTATATGGAGCTGTCAACAGGTAAGGAAATAAATTTGGGAGTCCCAAATGGGAAAACTGCCACTTCCATTAGTACCAGTTCATACATATTAGTTTCCATAACAGTTATATTATTAACAAAATTAATAATTGTGATTAGCGATCATTTTCAATGCCAGTTTAGTTAACCCATAACAACCTTGAGACCCTCCACACCTACAGGCTCAGCCCCTCTCTAGTATATATGATTCATCCCTTTATCTTGATTCAAGATTTTTCTTAAAATTGAAAAAATCGGAAGTACCTAATAATCACACTGAAAAGAGATCCATGTGTTGGGTGCAGCCAGATATTAATACTTCGTTTGAGATATGGTATTAAAAATATATGACAGTTTATTATTTTAAAATTAGAATTCCTGTCCATAACAAAACCTAAAATAAATTGATGCTCATCCATAGGGGGCAGGCATGATGAATTAAGTTGGAACTATATCATGAGGCAGTAGCTATTAAATTATAAAATTGTTTGCTATATGAAGATACAAAAAATGTTTGGAAGTATATATAAGAAAATATTCATAGTAATTGGCCTTAGCAAAGAGTTCTGGGTTGGAGATTATACCTGCCATGACAGATATGTAGTCACATGATCAGCCTTGTGTTCCCATGGTGACAGATTGATGTCTGATACCATTCTCCAAAAATTGCTTAGTCTACAAAGAATAAAGGAACATGATTTCAAAATACTTTTTTAAAAGCTTAATCTAATCACAATAAAACAACACAATGAATTTAGGAGGGATAGTTTTGACTTGGGGTTCTGCCCCTCAAAATGTTTCAGTCAACACTTCTCCCCTGTACTTCTGAAACTATAATAATAGAAACCAATATTATCTCAGTAAAAACTATTTTTTTCAAAAAAAATTCTTCCTTGAATAGTGCTTTAATGAGTTCAATCAGTACTTCTTGTTTTACTTTGTGTCATTTTTTTTTTTTTTTTAGCAAACAAATTCCCTTTTATGAATACATTCTCTCTTTAGGTATGTAATGAATTTCCATATAGCCAAAGGTTATCTTACTAAAAATATTGCAATAAGTATTCTGTTCCAGTTTGAATATTACAGTAATTTTAATCACTATTTTCTATACTACTAGAGCAATATACTATCATTATACATTAATGTATTTTTCTTCATTTTCTTATTGAGGAAACTTTAGACTTATCTTGAATGCCAATCTTCTTTTAGATGATGTTAGAACTACTTTGCTTTCCATATACTTTCATGCTAATTAGTACCTGTTGTGCTATTCCTTGTACCAATTTAAGTTTACTTCCTCATGTGACACAGAGTGACTTCACAGACCTTATAATTTCATATGAAATCAGTCTGTCAAATAATTCTATAGTAAACTTGGCCTCAGTGATATGTGCTCATATATCTAGCAATTTTAAATCACATATATATGATATAGTCAATTGAATGATTTTTTTTTTAAATTCTTTCTTTCTACTTTTGGTTCTAGGGTGAATGGGTTATAAGGCCTAGAGAAGAAAGCAAACTTCATTCTCCTCCCTTTACCTCATTTTTCAGGGTTTCCTGGGACTGTGTTTTAGTATCATTTTTTTCCAGTTTCCCTTCTAGGTGCAAAAAATAAAATCAAGCGAAATATTTACAGAAGACTACAAATAACCACTGCCAGGCAACTTTGTTTCTGGAAGTAATTTGTTAAACAGTCTACCATACTATGACTGTTTCACCAACAACTCTCCTCAGAGGTCTTATATAGTTCTTATACACATTTATCTTTTGACATGCTGTAACATGCCCTTCTTGCAAGGCATTTTGAGATCCTTTTCCCTAACGTTCAAATATATTTTTCTTTCACTCATAAATGAAATCAGCATTTTATATTCATGTTGACTTTGTTTGATGCATTTGCAACTTAAGGCTCTATCTACTTAACCAAACTTGCTCAAAGTGAAAAAATAATCCAAAATATCACTTGGTGTTTTAATCTAAAAAAAAAAAAAAAAAAGAGTAGATTTGGGCCTCCCCTGGTGTTGCAGAAGGTTGAGCGCAGCACTGTCAAGCTGTCCGCAGCCTCTGCAGCGCAGTTTCAATCCCAGCTGGCTGGCGAGGGTCCCACATGGTGCAACAGACCTCTCCTGCATCATCCGCTGCTCCCCTCAGCAGTGTATTTCAGTCAGTCTGCCTGTTCTGTTCCCCGCTCTGTCTCTGGTGAATCCTCTCACCCTCCCTCGCATCTGGCCTGTACCCCGGTTCTTGTATGAATAAAAAATAAATCTTAAAAAAAAAGAAGAGTAGATTTGGCAAAATATCAGCTTAGTCTGTTTTCAGTCATACTATGTAGGCAAATCTCTTAAACACAATGTTAATATACTGCTTTCTTATTCTAAACCATGATTCTGCTAAAACAAAATAACAATAGCTATCTTCTTTTGAGCACTATGCTAAGAGATGATTTATCTTATTTCTTCCTAACAACCTAATGTGGTATTAGTTCACTATGCTGATAAAAGTAGAGGTAGAAGGATAGTTAAGTGATGGAAAACCAGATTTGTAAAAAGGCTTTCCTACTATAGTACTTTCCAACTTATTTTTTCTCAGGATTCCTTTATATAATTAAAAATTATTGAGGACCCCCCAAAACCTCCTGTTTATATGGGTTATATCATCAATATTTAACAAATCAGAAGTTAAAACAAAAATTTTAAATATATATAAATACATTTTTACTTTATTTAAAATGACATCTTTACAGACACATCACCCAAAGCAGTGATAGTGAAGGCAAAGATCAACAGCTGGGACTACATCAAATTAAAGAGCTTCTGCACAGCAAAAGAGACAATAACAAAAACAAAGAGAAACCCCACCAACTGGGAGAACATTTTTGCACACAACACTAATGATAAAGGATTGATCACAAAAATCTGCAAAGAGCTGATGAGACTCAACAACAACAAAGAAAATAATCCAGTCAAAAAATGGGCAGAAGAGCTAAAAAGAAACTTCTCTGAAGAGGAAATGCAAATGGCCAACAGGCATATGAAAAAATGTTCAACATCACTTGTCATCAGGGAAATGCAAATCAAAACTACCATGAGATACCATCTCACACCAGTGAGAATGGCACATATTAAAAAAACTAGCAACAACAAATGTTGCGAGGGTGTGGGAAAAAGGAACTCTCCTGCACTGTTGGTGGGAGTGCAAACTGGTCCAACCACTATGGAGAGCTGTGTGGAGATTTCTGGACCTACTAAACATAGAGCTTCCATATGATCCAGCAATTCCACTCCTAGGTATTTACCCAAAGGACACAGTAACATTGATTCCAGGGAACACCTGCACCCCTATGTTTATAGCAGCACTATTTACAATAGCTAAGCTTTGGAAACAGCCCAAATGCCCAAAAATAGATGACTGGATCAAGAAGATGTGGTCCATATACACCATGGAATATTACTCAGCATTCAAAAAAGATAAACACATGCAATTTGCAGCAACATGGATGGCGCTGGAAGAGATCATGCTCAGCGAAATAAGCCAGAAAGAAAAAGAAAAATACCGGATGGTCTCACTCATAGCAGGAATCTAGAAAACTTAAATAAGGACCAGGAAAATGAATAACTATAAGAAAGTGAAAATCAAAATCAACAAAAATCTATGAACCAGAGACACTTTGGGGGGGGGGTGGGGAGGGAGGGGAGGGATTGGGGTCAAAATGGGGGTTGAAATTGTATGGGGAATATAAAAATAAAATTTATTATAAAAAATAAATAAATATATTGCCTTAAAAAATAAATAAATACAGGAGTGCAGGTTTCCTTTTGGAAAATAAAATAAAATAAAATAAAATGACACTGATAAGCTTTCACATATTAACCAAAAAAAAAAATTATAAAAGACAGACTTTCAGGGCCTCCCCTGGTGGTGCAGCAGTTGAGCACTGGGCTGTGAGGCTGCCTGCAGCCTCTGCAGTGCTGGTTCGATCCCCTGCCACCGGCAAGGGTCCCACATGGTGTGCAGACCTCTCCTGCCGCGCCTGCTGCTCCCCTCAGCACTGTGTTTTGTCGGTCTGCCTGCTTTGTTCCCGCTCTGGCTCTGGTGAATTCTCTCACCCTCCCGTGCTGCTGACTGTACCCAGTGCTTGTATAAATAAATAAATGAATGAATCTATATAAAAAATAGACTTTCATTAAAAATGTAGTGTAAAGGGCCTCCCCTGTGGCACAGTGGGTTGAGCACAGCACTGTGAAGCTGTCTGCAGCCTCTGCAGCACAGGTTTAATTCCCAGCTGGGAGATTCCCACATGGTGCAGCAGACCTCTCCTGTCTCACCCGCTGCTCCCCTCAGCAGTGCTTTCGGTCTGTCTGCCTGTTCTGCTCCCCACTCTGTCTCTGGTGAATCCTCTCACTCTCCCATGCCTCTGGCCTGTACCCCAGCTCTTGTATGAATAAATCTTTAATAAAAATTAGTGTAAAGAATGACTATTTTATAGCTTATCAAATCTTTTGAATTACTCATTTAATATTGGATTGCTGTGAATATACTTACCACTACTAACATGTACATTTAAAAATGGTTAAGATGGTAAATTTAATGCTATGTGGTTTTTACCATAATGATAAAAAATAGCTTGCAAAAGTTAAAAGCAAGGCCAAAAATGGGGATACATAAAAGATAAAAAAGTAGCATAATGAAAATATAATTTTAATCTACAGCATATAATGAACTCCTGCAAAACACTCAGAATAAGACAATGTATCCCCTAGAAAAATGTAACAAATGCATTAGCAGACATTTTCTAGAAGAGAAAACATGACAATTAAGTATATGAAAATATGTTCAATTCTGCTAGCAATCAAATCAGGTAATGATTTTTTAAAATTTAATTATATATATATACACATACATATATATATATGTATATATATATATATATATATATATATTTTTTTTTTGTGGGACCCTCGCCGGTGGCCAGGGATCAAACTGGTGCTGCAGAGGCTGCGGGCAACCTCACAACCCAGTGCTCAACCGCTGCACCACCAGGAGAGGCCCTAATTTTATATATTTTTTACATCACTTTTCAATTTTGCACAATGTATGCATTTTCATCATGGTTATCGTCCCCATACAATTCCCACTCCCCTTGTTTTCATCCTACTCCCTCCTCCCCCCGGCCCATACTGTGTCTCTGGTTTATAGTTGCTTGTTGATTTTGATTTTTACTTTATTATAATTAGCCTTTTTCCTGGTCCCTTATTTAAGTTTTAAATTCCTGCTATGAGTGAGACGATCTGGTATTTTTCTTTTTCTGTCTGTCTTATTTCACTGAGCATAATCCCTTCCAGTTCCATCCATGTTGCTGCAAATTGCATGAGTTTATCTTTTTTGATTGCTGAGTAATATTCCATGGTCTATATGTACCACATCTTCTTGATCCAGTCATCTATTTTTGGGCATTTGGGCTGTTTCCAAAGCTTAGTTATTGTAAATAGTGCTGCTATAAACATAGGGGTGTAGGTGCCCTTTTGAATTAATGTTTATGTGTCCTTTGGGTAAATACCCAGGAGTGGGATTGAATCATATGGCAGCTCCATCTTTAGCAGGTTGAGGAAGCTCCACACAGCTTTCCAAAGTGGTTGGACCAGTTTGCACTCCCACCAGCAGTGCAGGAGAGTTCCTTAATCAGGTAATGGATTTAAAAAAATATATATAATTTTATAAGGTTGTAAAACTTCAATAAAAGTTTGGCAGCATCTTGCATTGCCAAAAATATTGTTCACCAGAAACTCTCATAAATTGGTGTATGCACTTTTAAAACCATTAGAATATCTGCTCTTCCAATTTTATGCAACTATAATCTAGATAAATGTTTGCACATTTGCTCAAAGGAAAAAGTAAACATTTTCACAGCAGTGGAACTCGCAATAGCAGCAACCTGCAACAACTGTGATGATTATATCACAATGAGAATGGATAAACAATGTGATAAATTCACTGGATTGAATACTATGTGAAAGTAAATGAGAAACAATAACGGATAAAGAGAGTGGATATATTATTGAATTCAAAGAAAGTTACAGAAAAAAAATCATGTAACTCCATTTATAGACAGGTTTAAGACTTGCAAAATTAATGACACTTTATAAACTATGAGATAAAACAAATGACCCATCGACAATTCTGTGTAGTAGCTATTGCCAGAGAACAGGAAGGATCCACAGTGGGATTTCAAAATATTGATTACGTTCACTTTCATAAGCTATATGGTGGAGATCAATGTTTGTATGTTTTTCTGAAATTGATCAATTTAATGTATTTTCTAAAATCAAATTAACAAATATTTCGCTACCACTGAGCATTCAGTGAACACCTCACAGACAGCATTGGCAGATGGGTATATATTAACGTTGCAGTTCAGGAAACTGGTCATTTGAATTTGTCTTACCCAACATTAAAAGTTCACTGAAAGTTCAGCTAGTTTCTCCTCACAAACATCCTGCAACTATGATGGATTCCTCTTCTCCTTTCACCAGGCATGACAATAGTCATAAGTCTCTCTTCTGCTATAAGGGCTTTTCTCGGGAGTTTAATTCATATAACTTTCTTTGTGTCTTCTGTTTCTTGTTCTTCAGATGAGAACAACACTCTCTTGTGACTGTCTACATCCAAACTTGAATCAACATGAAAATCTCTTTCATTTTGAAATTTCACACTTATCAATCTTAGTTCCTTAACACTTATATAGCTATTTAAAAGAAAAGTATTTAATATGTTCGTTTGATACTTGCCTTTGAAATCTTCCATTATGTTAACATTGTCTGGATTTTAATTTATAGGTTGATACTATATACATCATTTTAAATTTCCTTGGGGAACTAGCTTTTATTTACTTTTAGGAACACAAAAAGTGTCTACTAAAAGATTATGCCATTCCTAAATCTCTTACATATTAAAATTTGTTTCTTACATTTGCGTTTGTTTCTTTTATAATTTTTCCAAGTATATCTATAATCTTTTTTTTTTGCCAAACAATCTGACACCATTTCTGAAACTTATTTTTTTTATGCTTTCACATTTGAATGACAGTTGGTCCAGTATTACATTCTTGATCCAAACATATGGTTCTATTATTATTTTATAAGGTTACTTTGAGTTCAATTTTGTTGTTGATAATTATGTAATAATGGTTCATTCTTATTTTTCTGTAGCTTTTCTTTTTACTCTAGGATCATTTAAAATTTGTGTCTGTCATTGGTGTTCCTGAATATTATTATAATATTCTAGGTGTGACTTCTTCCCATTAGCTCTCTAGCACTACTTTAAATCTAAAGTTTTAATCTCCAATTTTCTTCAGTTCTGGGAAATTTTAAACATTTTTTCTTCAAATATTACCTCTTGCCTTTTAATTTTTTTAAAATTTAAATTTCATTTTTATATTCCCCATACAATTGCCACCCCCTTATTTTATTTATTTGTTTGTTTGTTTGTTTGTTTATACAAGCACTGGGTACAGTCAGAAGCGCGGGGAGGGTGAGAGAATTCACCAGAGCCAGAGCGGGGAACAGAACAGGCAGACTGACTGAAATACACTGCTGAGGGGAGAAGCGGGCAGCAGGAAGGTCTATGCGCCATGTGGGACCCTCCTCCGGTGGCCGGGAGCAGCCGGGGATCGAACCTGCACTGCAAAGACTGCGGGCAGCTTTGCAAACCAGCGCTCAACCGCTGCGCCACCAGGGAGGCCCCATCCACCCCCCTTATTTTGACCCCAATCCCTCATTTCCCTGCCCTCCACCCCCCATAGAGTGTCTCAGGTTCACAGTTGTTTGTTGATTTTGACTTTTACTTTCTTATAGTTATTCTTTTCCTGCCCTCTTATTTTTCTAGATCCCTGCTATAACTTTCTTTTTATAACTCATAATGCCATTCTCCTTGACTCTCAGGTTTACTTACATATGTTCTAATCTATGTTCCCTTCTGCTTGCCATCTAGGAGATTTCATTCAACTCATCTTTTGGCTTATTAATTCTTAAAATGTATCTATGCTACTATTTTTTTTTAATATAAATTTTATTTTTATATTCCCCCATACAATGCAACGCCCATTCTGACCCCAATCCTTCCCCTCCCGCCCCCACCCACCAAAAAGTGTTTCTGGTTCATAGTTTTTTGTTGATTTTGATTTCACTTTCTTATATTCATTTTCTTGGTCCCTTATTTAAGTTTTCTAGATTCCTGCTATGAGTGAGACCATCCGGTATTTTTCTTTTTCGTTTTGGCTTATTTCGCTGAGCATGATCCCTTCCAGTGCCATCCATGTTGCTGCAAATTGCATGTGTTTATCTTTTTTGAATGCTGAGTAATATTCCATGGTATATATGTACCACATCTTCTTGATCCAGTCATCTTTTTGGGCATTGGGGTTGTTTCCAAAGCTTAGCTATTGTAAATAGTGCTGCTATAAACATAGGAGTGCAGGTGCTCTTTGGAATTGATGTTTCTGTGTCCTTTGGGTAAATACCTAGGAGTGGAATTGCTGGATCATATGGAAGCTCTATGTTTAGTAGGTCCAGAAATCTCCACACAGCTCTCCATAGTGGTTGACCAGTTTGCACTCCCACCAACAGTGCAGAAGAGTTCCTTTTTCTCCACATCCTCGCCAACATTTGTTGTTGCTAGTTTTTTTAATATGTGCCATTCTCACTGGTGTGAGATGGTATCTCATGGTAGTTTTGATTTGCATTTCCCTGATGACAAGTGATGTTGAATATTTTTTCATATGTCTGTTGGCCATTTGCATTTCCTCTTCAGAGAAGTTTCTTTTTAGCTCTTCTGCCCATTTTTTGACTGGATTATTTTCTTTGTTGTTGCTGAGTCTCATCAGCTCTTTGCAGATTTTTGTGATCAGTCCTTTATCATTAGTGTTGGGTGCAAAAATGTTCTCCCAGTTGGTGGGGTTCTCTTTGTTTTTGTTATTGTCTCTTTTGCTGTGCAGAAGCTCTTTAATTTGATGTAGTCCCAGCTGTTTATCTTTCTCTTCACTATCACTGCTTTGGGTGATGTGTCTGTAAAGATGTCTTTGATGTGCAAATCCCGTAGTGTTTCGCCTATATTCCTTCTATGTATTTTATGGTTTCAGGTCTTATGTCTAGTTCTTTAATCCATTTTGAGTTGATTTTTGTGTATGGTGTGAGGTCGTGGTCAAGCTTCATTCTTTTGCATGTAGCGACCCAGTTTTCCCAGCACCATTTATTGAACAAACTTTCTTTGCTCCAATGCATAGTCTTTGCTCCTTTGTCAAAGATTAGTTGACCATAAATCTGTGGGTTTATTTCTGGATTTTCTATTCGATTCCATTGGTCTGTATGTCTGTTCTTGTTCCAATACCATGCAGTTTTGATGATTATGGCTTTGTAGTATAGTTTGAAGTCTGGGAGTGTGATGCCTCCATTTCCTTCTTTTTTTTTCAGTAGAGCTTTGGCTATTGGGGTTTTGGTGATTCCATATGAATTCATCAATAATTGTTCTATTTCTTTGAAGAATGTCATTGAGATTTTGATTGGAATAGCATTGAATCTGTATATTGCTTTTGGTAGGATGGCCATTTTAATAATGTTTATTCTTCCAATCCATGAGCAGGGGATGTCTTTCCATTTATTTGTGTCTTCTTCTATATCTTTTAACAGTGTTTTATAGTTTTCTTTGTATAGGTCCTTTACCTCTTTTGTTAGATTTATTCCCAAATATTTGATTTTTTTTGTTTCAATAATAAAAGGGGTGTTTTTTTTGATTTCTTCTTCTTCAGATTTATTGTTTGTGTATAGGAAGGCTACTGACTTTTGCGTGTTGATTTTGTATCCTGCCACTTTACTGAATTGATTGATGAGTTGAATTAGTTTTTCTGTGGAGATTTTGGGGTTCTCTATGTATATTATCATATCATCTGCAAATAGTGATAGTTTGACTTCTTTTCCTATTTGGATTCCTTGATGTCTTTCTCTTGTCTTATTGCTCTGGCTAGGACTTCCAGTATTATATTGAAAAGCAGTGGTGAGAGTGGACATCCTTGTCTTGTTCCAGATCTTAATGGAATTGCTTTCAGCTTTTCACCATTGAGAATGATACTGGCTGTTGGCTTGTCATAGATGGCCTTTATGATGTTGAGGTATGTTCCTTGTATCCCAAGAATTTCAAGGGCTTTTATCATGAATGGGTGTTGCACTTCGTCGAAAGCTTTCTCAGCATCTATTGATATTATCATATGGTTTTTTATATTTCTTTTTGTTGATGTGTTGGATAACGTTGATTTGATTTTCGGATGTTAAACCATCCTTGTGCCCCTGGAATGAATCCAACTTGGTCGTGGTGAATTATCTTATGGATACATTGTTGGATTCTGATAGATAAAATTTTATTGAGGATTTTTGCATCAGTGTTCATTAGGGAGATTGGCCTATAGTTTTCCTTTTTTGTGTTGTCCTTATTCGGTTTTGGTATTAGTGTAATATTGGCTTCATAGAACGTGTTTGGTATTGTCCCTTCCTTCTCAATTTTTTGGAAGAGTTTGTGAAGGATAGGCACTAATTCATCTCTGAATGTTTGGTAGAATTCATTGTAAATCCATCAGGTCCTGGGTTTGTTTTGGGAGGATTTTAATTACCATTTCAATTTGCTGCTTGTAATTGGTCTGTTTAGGTGTTCTATTTTCTTCTTTATCTAGCTTTGGGTGATTGTAGAGTTGTAGGAATTTGTCCATCTCCTCTAGATTGTTGAACTTGTTTCCATATAACTGTTCATAGTAGTTACTGATTATTCTTTTGATTTCTGCTGTGTCCGTTGTGATTTCTCCTCTTTCATTTATGATCCTGTGTATTTGTGCTTTCTCCTTTTTTCCTTTGTGAGCCTGGCTAGGGGTTTGTCTATTTTATTTATTTTTTCAAAGAACCAGTTCTTGGTTTCATTGATCTTTTGGATTGTTTTTTAGTTTCAATTTCATTTATTTCTGCTTTGGTTTTTTATTATTTCTTTCTTCTACTGGTTTTGGGGTTTTTTGTTGTTCTTTTTCTAGATCTTTGAGCTTCGAGATTAGGTTGTTTCTTTGAGTTCTTTCTTGTTTTTGATGTGAGCTTCTATTGCTATATATTTTCCTCTTATTACTGCTTTTGCTGCATCCCATACATTTAGGATATTGGTGTCCTCCTTGTCATTCAATTCAAAGAATTTTTTAATTTCTTCTTTGATCTCCTCGTTAGTCCAGTGGTCTTCCAGTAGTGTGGCTTTTAATCTCCATGAGGTAGGATAGTTCCTTGCCTTCTTTTTATGATTTATTTCTAGTTTGATGCCTTCGTGGTCAGAAAAGATGGTTGGTATGATTTCAATCTTGGTGTATCTGTTGATGTTTGTCTTGTGCCCCAGTATGTGATCGATCCTGGAGAATGATCCATGTGCGCTTGAGAAAAATGTGTACTCTGTTTTTTTTGGGTTTAGTGTTCTATAGATGTCTGTTAAGCCCAAATGCTCTAGGTCCTTATTTAGAGCTTTAGTTTCTTTACTTATTTTTTGTCTTGTTGATCTATCCATTGTTGATATTGGTGTGTTGAAGTCTCCCACTACATATGTGTTTTCTCTGATGTCTGTTTTCAGAGAGGACAACAGTTGTCTGATATATTTTGGTGCTCTTTCGTTTGGTGAGTATATGTTAATGAGTGTTATTTCTTCTTGAAGTATTGTCCCCTTAATCATAATGTAGTGACCATTGGGGTCTCTTTTTATTTTTTTGAGTTTGAAGTCTGTTTTATCTGATATAAGTATAGCTGTTCCTGCTTTCTTTTTGGCCCATTTGCTTGTAGGATTGTTTTCCATCCTTTGACTTTGAGCCTATTTTTATCTTTTGTAGCTAAATGTGTTTCCTGGAGACAGCAAAAGGTTGGGTTTTGTTTCTTAATCCAGGCTGCAACTCTGTGTCTTTTTATTGAAGAGTTTAGTCCATTTACATTTAGAGTTAATATTGATATGTTAGCATCTGTATTTGCCATTATGTTTGTCTTTCCTTTGATTTTATTTATTTATTCTTTTAATAACTTTTTTTTTTTTGGTCTTCTTTCGTTGTTATTCGTCCCTCTGAGGTTCTGGCTTTAGGATTCCTTGTAGTATTTTTGGAGTGGGGGTTTAGTCGCAATGAAATTCCAGAGTTTCTCTTTGTCTGGGAAGGTCCATATTCTTTCTTCATGGAGGAAAGAGAGCTTTGCGGGATAGAGTATTCTTGGTTGGCATCTGTTTTCTTGGAGTCTGTTGACTATGTCCCTCCACTCTCTCCTTGCCCGTAGTGTTTCTTCAGAGAAGTCTGATGTCAGCCTGATTGGTTTTCCTTTGAATGTTATCTGTTTCTTCCCTCTTGTCAGCTTCATTATTTTTTCCTTGTCCTGGATTCTTGGGAGCTTTACTATTATGTGTCTTGCTGTGTTTTTCCTTTCGTCGTGGAAGTTTGGTGTTCTTCTTGCTTCTTGTATATCAATTTTCAGCTCCTTCTTCGCATTTGGGAAGTTCTCTTCAATTATATCCATGAATATTTTCTCTGTTCCTACATCTCTCTCCTCTCCTTCTGGAATTCCTATAACTTATATTTCCTTTCCTCATGGAGTCAGATAGTTCCCGAAGTCTTTCTTCATTCTTTTTCCTTCGTACTTCTCTTTCCTTTTCTGTTTTGGTTCTTTTTATTTCTGTGTCTTCAAGATTACTTATTCGTTCTTCCATTTCATCTATTCTGCTTTCATTGCTTTTCCCAGAGTTCTTTAGTTCCTCCATTAATTCTTTGATCTCCTGCATTTCTCTTACTTCCCTCTTTAGGGACTCAATTTCCTTCTTCTGATCTATCACTTTTTTAATCATGGCAATTTTAAATTCTCTTTCTGGAAGGCTCAGAAGTTCTTCCAAGTTGCTGTCGTTGCAATCTGGGGAGTGGTTTTCTTTTTGTGGTGTGCTTCTTTCCTGAGGAGTTTTTAGGTTGCGTGTGGTTCTTCTACTCCCTACTGTCTGTTTTCTAATTTGTCGTATGCATTGGGACACTGTGTTGCTCGGACTGACTGACATCTTGGGTGAACTTCTCCGCTCCCCTCTGGCTCTTCCAGGAGCCATCTCTGTCTTCTGGGGGAGCTTTCTGCTGGTTTTAGGCAGTTTTTACTGAAGAAATGTCCCTGTTCTCAAATGGCGAAGCGGGATGCAGTCCCTGCGCCTCTGGTTTCAGGCACACTCTTCTGCGCACCCGGTCTGCCCCGGACGTGGGTGCCTGCTCCCTCTGTGGGCTCAGACTGCTGGTCGGAAGGGGCCTGTCGTGGAATAACTTCCCGGCTGGCCACTGGGTCCTCCAGAAGCCTTCTGCCCTTTTCAAGCAGTCTTAAGAAATTTCCTGTTTTATGGGGTGTTAGTGACTTTTTTTTCCTGGTCGCTAGGTGGCGCCAGAGATCTCTCCTAGTGTCCTTGGGGGGCTGTTTTTCGCCTCCCCCCACCCCGTGGGACAGGGAATAGAGCGGGAATGGTAGGGTACACCTCAACAGCTTTGGGGTGCTGTGTCTGCCTTGTGCCCCACCGTCGTGGAGAACCCACGCCCCGAATTTTCGTGCCCCGGGTCTCAGTTCAAAGCCCTCAGTTCCAGGACGCGGGCTGCAGCCCAGTTCAGTGGCGCGGGAATGGCGCCTTTTGCACCGCTCCCGTGCCTGGGCGCCTGGTTCCTGCTCACTCAGGGAGGGACCTTCACCTCAGTGAGGACCTCCGCGCGTCTCCCCGCAAGCCTAGGTCATCTCCCCGCAAGCCTAGGTCGCAGGCGCGGGGACCTGGGCAGCCGCGATCCAGGTCTGCACTTGCTTTTCAAGCGCGCGCCGAGTGCGCCGTTTTCCCGCGCCAGCTTACCGGCAGCCTGGGCTGGGTGCGAGTCTCCCAGGGTCTTTGTTCTTCTCTAATGGCGCCCGGAGCCGTTCGCTCACCGATGCGGCGGATCCTGCAGGGTTCGCCTCAGCTCCCGTTAACGGGGTGTGGTGGCTGCAATAGTTCCTTTCCACGCACAGTCCCGCTTGCTGCGTCGTTTGTTCTTATTGGTCGTTTTGGTTTGTTGTTTCCTCCTCTCTGCCAGTTGGAGAGTGCCGCCTCTGTGGGCGGGGGAGGGGAGCAGGGTTCTGCGCTTCCCTCCCTTCTAGTCCTCTTTTATGGCCACTTTCTTCTTCGGGCAGTTTGCTGGCGTCACCCGTTTATCTTCCGTGTCCCGGTTCTCACTGGGACCTGCCACTTTTCCTCCCTATTCACTTTTTTTAATGGGAGATCTTACTTGCAGCGTCTCCTCGCCGCCATGTTGCTCCGCCCACCCTATGCTACTATTTATCAAACTATTGTACTCTTATTTCAAATGTAAATCTTATATTGAATATTTCCAATTGGTTCTTACTAAAGTTCTTTTGCTTGTGATTTTCATGACTATGATATGCTTATATCATCCCTTAACTATTTAAGTACATATACAAAATTTTGATGCTTCTGTTCTGTGTGCTTTGTTATTGCCCTTCTTTTGAGGGGACTGTACTTCAGGTGTTGAATACACTTGGTCTAAAAGCTCATGGAACATGGCATGAGCTCATGTTCCATGAGCTTTCAGCTACTCTGCTTGGTATTAGAATAAAGTCAAAGTCAAGGTCTTAGATAGTTACTCATGGTGCATTTAAAGAAAGAGGCAAAATATCTGGAGCCTCAGCCTAATTTCTGCCACTCAACAAAATAACCACTCTGTCCAGGACTTCACTTTAAACTCTAAAGAAAAAGCAACAGGGTGGAGATGGTCTCCCTAGGTTATAATCCACTGGCTCTTAGGTTTGGAGTGTGAGAACATAGAGAAATGAATCTCCTTGAGTGTCTAGATAGCCTACATCAGTTATTTTGAACTCATCTCTGCAGGACTTTTGTTCTGTACTATTATTTTTGACACTGGTGGTCTATTCTGTTGCTGCAGAATTCTTTTCGAAAGGGCTAATGTTGTTTCACACTAGGAGAGAGGCAAAAAAAAAAGGGGGGGACTTAACATATTCCTTCCATCATGTTCTTTTATTGTTGTTTCAGTCTACTCTCTATCCCAGCTGCAGCATACCTGACAAGTATACACCCCGTTCAAAGGAACTTGTGATTCCCCAAGAATTTACAGATCTTTTGTCATTATTCTTGTTCAAATCTATGCTACCCTTTTATTTCTGTAGAGTTCTTGGATGAGGATGAGATGGGTGGCAGACACATTCAAAGGTGAACCCCAATGAGACACACCCTTATATAATCCTCTCCACTTGAGTGCAAGCAGAATCTCTGACATATTTTAACCAATAGACTATGACAAAGGTCAGAGGATATCACTTCCATGGCCACATTTTATTATGCATGTATTTGTCATAGAGGAGAATTATCCCAGTGGCCTTGAAGAAGCAAAGAGCCATGTTGTGAACTGCCTATGAAAGGAGCCATGTGGCAGGGAACTGTGGCTGCCCTCCAGTCAACAGCCTGTAGGTAGCCAGGGACGTCAGTCATACAGTCATAAGCAAATTAATTCTTTCAACAGCCTGAATAAGCTTGAAAGCAGATTCTTCTCTAGTCAAGCATTCTATAAGATTCCAGCCGGCCAATAACTTGATTGCAAGCTGAGTGGAGGAACCTGCCAAGTCATTCACAGATTCTTGGCCCACTGAAACTGAGATAACAAATGTGTGTGGCCTTAAGTTATTGTATCAGTGGTAATTTGTTATGCAACAGCAGAAAACTAATATAGTAGAAAATAGCTACACTAGTTCTAGAAACCAGAAGCTGGGAGTAGGTAGAGAAGCAAATATATATATATATATATATATATATATATATATATATATATATGATCATCTCACAATGAGGAGCAAAAATCATTAAAAGTAGAATGGCCACAATTAAATACAGGTCATCAACTACAAATTTTTTAGCATCATAAATAACACCTTCAGGTCTATTTTTTGTTTTTTAAAGGTTTATTTATGCATAGAAGAGATGGGGTACAGGCCAGAGGTGTGAGGGGTGAGAGGATTCACCAGAGACAGAATGGGGAACAGAACAGGCAGACTGACCAAAATATAGTGCTGAGGAGAGCAGCAGGCGAGACAGGAGAGGTCTTCTGTGCCATGTGTGTAGCTCTCTGGCTGGCCAGGGACCAAACTCATGCTGCAGAGGTTGCAGATAGCTTCACAGTGCTATGCTTAAACCCTTGTGCCACCAGGGAGGCCCCTTTATTTTTTTTTAATGTCAGTTGGGTATGAAGAGTTATATATGAGAAACTGAGGTCAAGAATGTTCTCAAGGTCACACTGGTGCTTCTGGATTTTGAACTGTGTGACACTAAGACTATACTTTTGACTAGGGTATTCCAACGCCCATCTCAGATCTATTTTAATTCAACTGAATAGTATGGTCTATTATTGATTATTAAAGATGACTATCAATATTTGTTTCACTTTTATGTAGAATGCCAATAAAACATATTAACTTCAATTTCATCCATACTAATGTTCAATAAATTCTCACTCTTTCAAAAGGAAATTTCTCCAACTGTCAAATAAACTTATTATATATGGGGAACCATGATTTTTATTGAAGTTTAATATATTTAAAATAAAACTAATTTAAAATTCATGACAAAGAAAATATCATTCTAATAGAATCCAGTCATAGATTATCAGAACTGATTACAACATCGGTATTGTAGTTATTTTGTCCGCAAGTCTCTTTTAAAACTGTTCTTAGGAGAAGCTCAATTGCATCTTTCAGAGTACATCATATGAATGGGGGCAAAGTGAGTGGATTAAAGTATTTATGACCTTCACATAAACCGTTTCCTGCTAAATGGATGACAAAATGGGATTATATCACAGATCTTGTACTGATTGGAATATAACTAGTACCTGCTGAAAGTTACATTTTCTTTGCTGCTTAGACTCACTCACCAAGTGACTATTTCATATCACTAATTCATTTTTATCTACAGCTTTGTTTTATTAACAAATTTTAAATACCAGTGATGATGAAAATAAGGCACTGTTTATAACAAACTGCTCTAATAGCACTCAGTTACTTGGAATATCAACTCTTACCAGTTTTGTTTTCAGGATACCAGCAAAATTTGCAGATGTAAATATTCAGTTTTTGTTATCACAAAAACCAACCTTTTTGGGTTTTTTGGGTACAATTAAAAAGTAAAATTATTTCCCCTTGCCTTCAGGAAGTATTGGGAGATTAAATAAACTTTTATCACCAACAACAACAACGAAAAGAAAACAATCTGTTTATTGCTAATGATTTGGTGTTTGGGCTCAAATGCCATCATAATTTATTATGTAAGGGAGAGAGGGGAATAAGAAGAAAAAGGGATGGAGATGAAGGGGCAGATTGTGTATGTGGGATATTGCTCAGGGAATAGATCTTGAAGAGAAATTAGTATTGGAAGTTATTATTATAAGAGGGTATAGAAGCTTGGTTGTTAATTCTGGGAATACTGCAGAAAAGGCAATGGTATTGGGCCTCCCAGTGGTGCAGCGGTTGAGTGCTGGGCTGCGAAGCTGCCCACAGCCTCTGCAGCACTGGTTCAATCCCTGGCCACCAGCGAGGGTCCCACATGGCGTGACAGACCTCTCTTGCCACACCCGCTGCTCCCCTCAGCAGTGTCCTCCATCTGTCTGCCTGTTCTGCTCCCCGCTCTGAAACTGGTGAATTCTCTCACCCTCCCGTGCTTCCAGCTTACCCAGTGCTTATATAAATAAATAAATAAATCTTAAAAAAAAAGAAAGAAAGAAAGAAAGAAAGAAAAGGCAAAGGAGTTTACTGTCTGGGAAGATATGAATGAATAGAAAGAAAATGGAGTAACTCATGAAATATCACTTAACATATAATATCTATGTAGAAGCTGATTCTTCACCTGCTAGTCACCAACCCTTTCCTTCAGTAAAAACTCATGTCACATTCCCATTACTTGATCTTCGCCTACCTCCAAAAACAAATTTGCTATCCACACCCATAGCTTTCCTGCTGAATGGGTTAGAAGAAGATTCTTGGTATTCTGGAGTACTTATATCACAAGCTGGGACACTTTAGATAATTGCTATCATGAATTTTTAGTGAGAACTGAGACAACCTGAATCAACATCGTTTAACAATTAAGATAGAGAACTGAGGGCATCTTTCCTACATGATCTCAGTAGGAAACTGAGATCCCGAGAACTTCTTATCCTAGAAGATAAAGCATTTGAACCAATACATAACTTCACCTTTTGCTTCAGGAAATTGTTACATACCATTTTGTCCAGGCAATTTATTCACTAAGGCAAACATCTTCTTTGAGGACAAAAGATTTTGCACATTAGCAAACAGCTCACTTGTCAAACAAGAGTTGACTCATCAAGACTCATGTCAAGAAGCTAGTCTAGCTGTGTTCATCAATCATAACTTATAGCCAAACTCTGATTATTTGCTGATATTCATCAATTTCCTGCCTTAGTAGATCCACCTTAAATGATTTGATTCAAGACTCTACAACCGTGTAAATATTCTTTCCTGACAGCCCATCCTGATTTAAAATTAGGACTGTCAAGGTAGTATACTCCTTTACTGAAGTAAATCTAATTAAGTTTGCTCTCTTTTATTAACAGGTTTGCTGGTGATCTCTTGAGGGGATCAGTAGGCGCAAAGTCAGTGAATCTCCATGTGGGTGACAGGGTTGGCTAGAACCGTTGGAGAACGTTTCTGTTACACTTAGAGAAAATGTTGATGTTCCAGTGTTTTAGTGTTGATAATTTAATGCCAATTCCTTTGGGTCTATTATTTATGGGTCTATTTGTTATCCATGATGTATTCCACAAGACAATAAGAACTAAGACTAAATAGAATATGGCATAAGTAGAACTAAAATATTAATGATACTTATCTCTAATACATCTGTAAAAAAAAGATCACTCCTTTGATAAGCTGTTCTCTATGTTGCATCTCAGTAATTTACAAGACCAAATGCCAAGCGGTATGTGTCTGTATATGTGTCTCTGTGTGTATATCAGTGATGTGTGTATGTTTGTATGTGGACAAGAGAGATGTGAGTCATATGCGCTTACTAAGGATTTCAAATAGGTACAATAAGATCACATTTCAAAGGTATCGGGTATCATGTACAAACACAAATTAAATTTTGCGTAAGTTCTAAATCTCTGTCCAACACTTTGTAGAGTTCTAGATATTGGAGAAAAACAAAATTTTGGATTGACAACTTGCATTTAGGCCAACATCTAAAAATAACAGTCTTGTAAAGGACTCTCTTGGTAAAACAATCAGGGATTCAATTGTGCATCAAAACTATCTTTGGCATCCTGCATGTCAAATTCCTTCTTTCAGTATCATCAGAGACATGAAACTCCTTTAAAATAAACAGTTGTTTTCCACTGTGCTGTAATCACCTTTTGTATACGTTATGTGATTTTATTTTGCCAATATCAGAGAAAGAATACTTCCTTATAAAGAAGTATTTTTTTTTTAGTTTACATGGGTTTTCATTATTGCTTCTCCTAATCAATTTATCACTCCATGGTGCCATAGTGGAGGTCCTCTTTTCAGCCTACCCTCTTATTTAATCATTCCTACCAGACACCCATATGCAATGACATACCAATAATAATGATTTTAACTCAGACATTCAAACTGTTCAACAGATTTCGATAACACAGTGTTGACTTCAGAATTTTATCCAACAGAAGAAGTTAAATGCGGTGACAGCATTTGGAATTAGAATGACCTATAGTTCTACTGGGGCTTGAAGGACTAAACGTAGGGCTGCTTAACAATAGTTGAAAAGAGATGTACCTAGAGCAGATCCTAATAAGACAGGAATACCTTCAAAGTCTTTAGGTGTAGGCCAAATAATATTCTCAGGTAAGATTATATTGACGTTGTAACTTGAATTTTCCAACCAGCCTGTTTTCTCTGCTGACTTTGATCAAAGAAGAAAAATGCAAAGTTTATCCCCCGTTTTAATGGGGATGTTTTGACACATTACCATTGACTCAACTCTAAGAAACCCATTTCTGGCTGCTATGTTAAATAGATATTTTGGGTAATGGCTTATGCTCATTTTCCTTCATCAAAATGTAAATAAAGACTATTATCACTATGGTGAATTCACTCCAGTTTCATTTTTACATCTATGTGATGTGCTACTTACAGACCTGCTGACAACTCTAAACATCAACACAATTTTACAAATAAGTTTTGGGGAAATTGATGAGTGTTGTATACTTGTTATACATATGTAAATATGTATACTACTGTCATTGCTTCTTTTGAACAGGTTATATGATAGTGTAAATCCCAACACCCTCCAAATCTTCCACAAAAACATGATACAGTTCTGTTCTGAACAATTTTCCCCATAAAATAGCAATGATTGCCAAGGACATATCACACAAGGAAAATCTAAGGATTATATAGTCTCTAGGTCACGGCTGCTTTTTGAGAAATTTTAGAGAATAGTTGAATTTTTGTAGGTTTCATTTTACCACTGCAATTGGAGAGATTCTAATACAGTGGGTTTGAGAACAAAATGGGGAAATTTTGGCCTTGGCATTGGTCAAGGGACTACCCAAACAAGGTAATATTTCCCCAAACTTCACTTTGATCAATTAAAGTATTGTTTCCAACATTTGGACTCTGCTTTCCATAATGCAAGATTGAATATATCACGGAGGTGTTCAAAATATTTAACAGCCAGGGTGGCACTGACAACGATCCATCATTGTGGTCACTTGTGTGGCCATATAAGTGACTGCTAACTGACTATTAGCACTAAGCATAAGTCCAATTGACAGATGGCAATTGGAGAAAAATTGCAGAAGTGTGACACACAGCACATTCATTTCAGGACAAAGAAATGAGAGATAAAAACAGTCTCAAAATGCCTGACAACTGGAATTTTAGCAAATTAAAAACATACAGCAAAGGCTATTACTTTATTCTCTGTGATTTTCTTATATTTGTCACTTAGTATAGAGTGTTAAAGTGGACTTAGAATATGGATACAGTTTTAAATAAACTTTTATTTAAAATTTACATAAATTTTTAAATAAAATTTTAAAACAAATTTGGAGGCATGTTATACATTTAAAATAAGTAATATAGGCCTTACCTGGTGGCGCAGCAGTTGAGCGCTGGGCTGCAGGGCTGCCCGCAGCCTCTGCAGTGCTGGTTCGATCCCTGGCCCCCGGCGAGGATCCCACATGGCCCACAGAACTCTCCTGCTGCGCCCGCTGCTCCCCTCAGCAGTGTGTTTTGTCAGTCTGCCTGCTCTGTTCCCCACTCTGGCTCTGGTGAATTCTCTCACCCTCCCGCACTTCTGACTATACTCAGTGCTTGTATAAATAAATAAATAAATCTTTAAAATAAGTAATATACTATATTTAACCTAAAAATATTTTAAAATATTAGTTGGAAAACATGTAAAAATTATAGCACTATTTAATACATAGCTATTTATATTGATTAAGGTGTATATACAAATCACCTATAGTTTCTATGATTAATTAGATTATAAATGTTTGGCTGATTAGGTTACATGGTTAGGAAATTGGTAATTAGGTACTTTTTCCCCCAAGGATAGTTGTTTTAGGAGTGAAGTTTAATCTACCACAATAAACCAGCCAAAGAAATTGGCTTGTATTGTATGTAATATATGACCTTATCTTTATTAGCATTCTTTAAATGCAAGTTAAATATAAAGCTGTATTTCAAAAGTGAAAAATGTAAAAAAAAAAAAAAAGATCATTGAGTTCTCTAAATTCATTAACAAAAATACCATATACTTGATTAGAAAATCTATTTACATACTGTATTAAATTCCTATTGCTATTATAATAAATCACCACAAACTTAGTGGCTTAACAAAATGCAAATGTATTATCTTACAGTTCTGGAGGTTGGAAATTCAAAATGGGTCTTGTTGGGCTAACATTCAGAGCCAACCAGGCCACTTTCCTTCTGGAGCCTAAGGGGAGAAACATATCTTTGTCTTTTCTAGCTCCTAGAGATTATCTGTACTTCTTGGCACCTGGTCCCTTCCTCCATTTTCAAATTCAGCAGCTTAACCTTTCCACATCTTTGACGCTGACTGTCGTGCCTTCATCTGATAAATATAAGGAGCCTTGGAATGCTAGAAGAATCTGATATCATCGCCCCATCTCAAGATGTTTATATCACATCTGCAAAGTCCCTTTTGCTATTTAAGGTCACAAATTCATAGGTTTCAGGCACTAGGAATTGGTTACCATTGGCGGCCATTATTCTGCCTAACACAGACAAATTGATAAAAGAATTAACATGTTTTAACTCTTGCTAAAGGTAGGTCAATCTACCTGACTAGCTTTTTTTCTTTTGGCTAAATTAAGGTTACTGCCTATAACTCAAATATATTGAACATTTTCAAATAAAATTGTAAAACAAATGATTTTTGTATTTCACATTGTAAGGTTTCCCACCATTAATCAAGATAAGTAAGATGAGATTATAAAACTATTTTTCCAAATCAGCAAACAACATTAACGTTTAGAAGCTAATTATTATTAGTGTTTTTCATGTGTTTTTTCACATTCTATAGACTCTGGAAAGAAAACCCTCAAGAATTTTTAGGCTGTAATTGTCAAGTCACAGAGTACATTAATAGTTTAACAGCCTTCTCTTTCATAAAGATTTCTATTTCTGATATTCATTTTACCACTCTTTTTTTGTTATTGACGATAGCCTGGGAAACAGTTAATAAAGAGTAATTTGATCACTATATCTAAATATAGCTTTACAATATCATTATAATCAATTATAAAAATTATAAGTATGTTTAATGTCCACTTTCCTGCAAGAACTTTATCATCAGATTTAAATGACCTCTGTTTTCTAGGCTGTGTGGATGTTATATAGTCTCATTTTTTATTGGCCCTAAAATATAACTCCTCCTATCCTCTCACAAATAATCATTCCACATGTATTCCATGATAGAAACTTGTCAAGACACTGGAATACAGTGATAAGCAGGCTTGATTTCATGGAGTTTAAATGAACTTTGAGACAGAAAATCAACAATCAACCTAATAATAAATGTAACATACAATATAATAATATCAAGCAAGATAAATGTTTAATAAGTTCTTACTAAAATGTAAGTCCCTTAAAAGAAAGTACTTACTGTGTATGGATCCATGTCAGGTGCCCAGAACACAGAACAGTCTAGCAACACTTCATAATTTTCAGTTTATATAAACCTCATTTTTCCCAAGTGCCCAAAATCTCAATCTTGATAAATTCTGGCCTTCTGTGTCACTCTTACTCTTTAGATAGATAGATAGATAGATAGATAGATAGATAGATAGATAGATAGGAAACATTCTAGAAGTTTCCATATATATATATATATATATATATATGGAAACTTCTAGAATGGCTGTTGTACACAAAGATAAAAATATTGGTGAGGATGTGAAAAGAGAAGCCTTATGTACTGCCGGTGGTGATGTAAATTGGTACAAAAACTATGGACAGTACAGAGGGTCCTCAGAAATTGAAAATAAAACTGCCATATGATCCGGCCATCCCACACATCCATGTTAAGGAAACTAAATCATTATCTTGAAGAGATATTCCTGAAGAGATAATCTTGAAGAGAATTTCATTGCAACTTAATTCACAATAACCAAGATAAGGGGATAGTCTAAGTTAACATCAATATGATGAGTGGATGAAGAAAATGTTACACTTACACACACACACACACACAAACACACACACACTCAGTGGAATGTCACTCTGTATAATAAAGGGGGCAATCTTGTCATTGGCGAGGACATAGATGGACCTTGAGGGCACTGTGCTAAATGAAATAAGTCAGACAGACAAATACAAATACTCACTTATATGTGTAATCTTAAAAAAAAAAAAGCCTCCCTGGCCTGGTAGCACAAGGGGTTAAGTCTCAGCACTATGAAGCTGTCCGCAGCTACTGCAGCACAAGTTCGATCCCCAGCCAGGGAACCAACCCACATGGCACAGCAGACCTCTCCTGTTTCTCCCACTGCTCCCCTCAGCAGTGTATTTCAGTAGATCCACCTATTCTGCTCCCCACTCTGTCTCTGGTGATCCTCTCACCCCCTCCTGCACCTGTTGCCTACACCCCAGCTCTTGTATGCATAAATAAATGAAATAAATCTTTTTAAAAAGGCCAAAATCAGAACCAGAAAGTAGAATGGAGGCTTCCAGATGTGTTTGCCATGAGCTGGTGGGGATGGGGGAGTGTAAAATGGGGAGTTGTTGGTCAAAGGCACAAAGGTCCAGTTCTAAGATGGCTAAGTTTTAGGTAGCTAATGTATGACATGCTAACTATAGTTATTAATACCATTTTATATACTTGAAAGTTGCTAAGAGTTTAGATCTTGTATTTTCTCAAGATATATCAAAACTGGAATTATGTGTCATAGCCATTTCACATATATATGTGTATCAAATCATCACATTTTACACCATAAATTACACAATGTTATATGTCAATTATATCTCAAAATATGGTGGGAAAAGCCATGCTACTCTATTAGCATATGTGAATTGACACTGTTAAGCAATACTTTAGAATGAAAAGAAATATGTCAACCTTCTAAAAATACTGAGTGACTGTTGTTATATTTATTCAGTGTATATTAATCAGTACTCAACTAGGCATATTTTTGCTGAATCATACTTTCCAACATGTATAGAGAAAAGATCTAAGGGTGACAAAAAGGTAAAACCATTTCATATTATAATATTGGACTGCTGACTCCTGAAACCCTTCATGAGAATGAAAGAAATAAACACTTAACTGTTTAAATAAAACATCATTTGCGGGCCTTATTAGCAGCACCTGAATATAACCCAGATTGCTATAGTCCTAAAAGTTTTTCTCAATTCAAAATAATTGCGTGCTGGAGGAAGTAACTCAAATTTAGTGTCTTAAGGCAAAAAAAAAAAAATGAATAATAGATTGGAAGACCTTGTTGCCATAGAAGAAATATGCCTTCAAAATAGATCTCCAGTAGGGTTACAAGATCAAAGCTGTGCCCTATAAAAGCTTCCACTGGGCAAGTTGTGAAAAATCAAAAAGAGAATAATAATTACAATTATTTGGAACTTGTTTTATCTGTTGAAAGCCTTAGGTACATAATGATACTCGCAAATGGAAAAGTATGTTCAAAATGTGCAAAAGTTAATTGCAAATGTAAAAGAAGATGGCTAATATGCTGAAATACAATGGCAACCTATTGTGAATGTCTTACTTTTTTGTTTTCTTTTAAATTATGGGTTGCTATAAAGGTTTTTGTCTCCTTTAAGAAAGGGATACTGACTACATGACCAAAAGGAAAGCTAGATAATTCTTGAAAGTTGGGGACTGCATAAAATCAGGAAGAATAATCAGCAGCGGTGTTCACATACAGCGATCAGACCAACGAGAGGAAGAGTGATGAGATGCAAGTTGACAGATGAACTAAAAAAAATCCAGATGCTAGACATGATCACGATGACACAAGGAATGCTTTTCTTGGAGAAGACATATTTAGATTCATGCATACAACAACCGGGGTACGGGTCAGAGGCGCAGGAGGGTGAGAGGATTCACCAGAGACAGAGCGGGGAACAGAACAGGCAGATCTACTGAAATACACTGCTGAGGGGAGAAGTGGGCGAGACAGGAGAGGTCTGCTGCGCCATGTGGGTATCCTGCTGTCCGGCTGGGATTGAACTCATGCTGCAGAAGCTGTGGGCAGCCTCACAGCACTGCGCTCAACCACCTGCGCCACCAGGGGAGGCCCTAATAATAAATTCTTAAAGGCACTATGAAGTAACTTTTAAATTGAGGAAATATATTCCCAGAACAAAACTGTGATTGGGCAATATGCATAATAGAGATACCGTGTTCTAAGGTCAACTGCGGATTTATAAATTATAGTTGGATTAGCAAATGTATGTTAACGCTATGAGGTAACCCAGCCAGAGAAATTTGGCTCAGGTTTGAATTCCTTTCAAAAATTAAGTTAGAGTCTATGTCTTGGCCAGAATCAGCAGCTTTGGCTGATCTGACATGGTATTCTCTTTCTTTGGGATCTGCTAGTATTTCTTTAAACTTATGCAGAATTAGACATGTATAAAATTAATAAATTTTTCCGTGTTGATAGTTAAGTATTGGTTTAACTGTATATGTAGAAATAATTTTTATTACCATAGTAATAGTTTGTATATTATGAAGTTATTGGAAGGAATTGAGGACCTCTGACATTGGATTTATCATTTTATGGATCCATTTACAAGAACTTGAATAAGTTTGCAGTCAACATTTAAGTATCTAGCAATACTTAGTGCATTTTATTTTAATGATATTATTTGTGCAAAAATATTTAATTTTTAAAATGATTCATGGAATTATAATGCTATTGAGTATAAGAAAAGTAGAAATATTACTCCATACAGAAATGCCCTGTTTAGTACCATTCCCTGCAACGCTCATGTACATCCTGTAATACTTGCTAAAGGACAAATTCCATAAGAAATCATTACTTCCACGACAATGCACCACCACAAAATTGTAGTTAGTAGCTATTCACATTCAAATCTGAATGATGATGAAACTTGCATGAGCTGAACAGATAACACACACACACACACACACACACACGCCAACGGTTGTACAAACAATGAAAGAAAAACTATATGAAAACAAAACAGTACAAGTAGTTTTTCATCTTTTTTTTTAGATTTTATTTTATTTTGAAGTTTTCTTTTATATTTATATTTTTTTGTGTTCTTTTTTATTATAAATTTTATTTTTATATTCCCCATACAATTGCAACCCCCTTATTTTGACCCCAATCCCTCCCCTCCCTGCTCCCCACCCCAATAGAGTGTCTCTGGTTCATAGTTGTTTGTTGATTTTGATTTTTACTTTCTTATAGTTATTCTTTTTCCTTTCATCATCTTAAAGAAATCAGTGATGAGATATTCTTCCCTTAAAATACCACAAAACCGTGGGGCCTCTGTGGTGGCGTAAGTGGTTAAGCATCAGCACTATGAAGGTATCTGCAGCTACTGCAGCACAAATTCAATCCCTGGCAAAGGAGATGACCCACCTGGCTCAGCAGACCTCTCCTGTCTCATCTGCTGCTCCCCTCAGCAGTGAATTTTAGTAGACCCACCTGTTCTGCTCCCCACTCTATCTCTGGTGAATCCTCTCACCCCCTGCAACTCTTTCTGCACCCCAGCTTATATTCATAAATAAATCCTTAAAAATAATAAAATAAGGTACCACAAAACCACTAAATGTTCTGTGTGAAAGTTTTCAAGAACATAATAAAGATTCAGTAGAGAGAAATAAATAGTGAGTTGTGAGAGTTGCAGGAATTTCCAAGAATAAAGACATATTAGAATCAACACAAATGGAGCAAGCATGACTGGCTGGCGGGCTTGAGATTATTACCAAACAAAACTGAAAATTCAGACCTGAAGAGCAGTCAGGGAGTGTAGGAATGAAAAAGATGGAATAAAAAATCAAACATATAAAGTATTTAATTGAAAAATAGAAGTCTTCATTGCAATATATTCTAATGTGTAGACCAGAGGATGAACGGTTTTTAGAAAATCTGAAATGCCTGAATATCAAGGCCTGTGGTTGTAAACTGTTGAACATTAAGTGTATTAAACCTTCATAAATAGAGACAGGTAGAGGCAAAGCGAGTCATACACAAAGTTGAACATTTATTATATTGACTTCAGCCTTCTGTGAATCAACATTCAACTCAAAATTATGTAGCAAAGTTACCTCACTATGAAGGAGAGACTATGTTTCAATAATTTATACACAGTCAAGTTTTCCAGCCAGTGAAAAGACAACTGAAATGATTCTAAGGCATGGAATACTCAGAACATCCAATTTCCATCTTGTAAATCAAACTCACAAAAAAAAGAAAAAAAGACTTGATTATGAAATTCAATTAGTTGTGTGCTTCAAGGTAAAGAAATCAGGAATGACTAGCAGAGTAAGCCTAGTAATGAGAAATAAATCAGTTTAGAGGACTGATGCTACCACAAGATTAGAGTTAGAGATGAGTATACAAATGTTACAAAACTGGACAATAGTAAAAGTATTGTAAGTGAATAAAAGCTGAGGATGGTGAAGAGACAGTAGAAGTAAGTGGTGGAGTGCCAATTTTCTCAAATTTCACAGAAAGGTGTCAAAACATATCATGCATATTTGAAACATAAAAATGTATTCATACCAAAAGACTTGAAAATCTTAATGTTTTTTAAATTCTATTTTTAATTTAGTCATATCATTTAGATTTTGAAGTAAACATTTATCTGAAGCTGTGCTATTCCATCCTTCCCTTTAGTTTATTTCATTTTCTTTGTTTTCATATTAAATAAATGCAATACTTTACAATTTAAAAAGAGTACACATGACTATTTTTGTGACATCGTTATAATTTTTGAGTACTTGGGTTTTTATAGACGAGCACATTTCAATTTTAAATAAACGATACTACCATTATTTAAAACATTTACATTTATAGATGTCTTGCAAGTATTATCAGACACTGACAAGACATCAAAAAATTACAAGATTGAACATGGCGAATCTATGTGTATTTTTTATTTAGAAAACTGCATCAAGAATCACATTGTGTTTGCAGAGACCTTTCCAAATTTCCTCATTCTTTCCTACTGTATCCACATAGATCAGACCTAACTGACTCTTAAGGAATGAGTGAGCAGTTGTGCTCTGCAAGTGACAAGCTTTCAATTAAGAAAGTCCAATTAAAAGCTCATTTCTGTAATTGAGCAGAGAGGTAATCAAGCTGAAAGAGAAGCAGAAGAGGATTCATGCAGTTTATTTAGGGGAATGGGCACAGAAATTTTGAACTTTGATAATTTTGAAATAATGCCTATGGTTCTATAAAGTGCATAAAATTTCTTCTCTATTCACTTCAAGATCAACAGCTAAAATAAAGCCATCAAGCTGGCATACTGGGAACAATGAAAATTCAAAATACGCATGAAGTTTGGAAACATGCAGGGATTATAGCCAAAGGCAATCATTTAAGTTCCTTGTTTTCAAAAATGGTTATAAAACGAGCACAGGAAAGGTGTATGTTATCATCATACTTCACAGATTGGGATATCCACACCCTAAAGCAATTGTATAGAATTTTCTATAACTCTTTAGTGAGATTAAATCTAAATGAAACTGCTGTTACTGTTTATTTAATTGAATTGAATCTATATCTTGAACTAAACTTACCTTTCAATTTTATCAAAAATTTGATTTGATTTTAGCAGAAATTATAATACACTTAATTGAATGAAAAAAGCTATATTTTATACAACTAAAGTAAATATCAGAGAGAAGAGTATCCGTTTGGCCTCAAATATTTTGGCAACTAAACTAAATAATACATAGCATATTTTTAAACCTAGTAATATTCTGCATATTATTCTATTTCTTGGAAACCTTATAAAAGTTCAGATTATCTTCCTAGTAAAAAGTGGGAATATTTAACCGAATTAAAATAATCATAAATTAAAATCTATTAAGCTTAATTTGTTTTATAGTATTATTGTGCTATCTTGTACAACTAAGAATGGGAAATTAAAGCACATATTACAACTTTTAAAATGCAAAATCTGACTCCTTAAGGAAGTGTTTTAAATCACTGCATGCTAATTTACAAAAGCATATTTTTACAAACCGTTGATGTTTATAATTAAACAAAATATTTCATATAGTTGTTGGGGAGAGGGGAGTTGAAAATTTGCAGGAAAAAAAAAATATATTACTTTGTTTCCCCTAAGCATTTAATTGTATATCAAGTTAGAAAAATCATTAGACAGAAATACTTAAAACATACTGGCTTTGAACTTTAAAAAAACTTTATATAAAATCATATTCTCTGTGACCTAGCATCACAGTTTTTAAATTAATCTTGACCTTCAACCAGGGCATGAGAAGATTCTATAGACATTTGTCCTATTTTTAATCTCTATGCTACAAAGCACTTTAAAATTCTCTTATTTCATATATACAGTATGAAATAATTAAATTTCCCCATATGAACTTAAATTACTTTAAAGGCACTAAAAACACTGAAAATTAATAAAGTGAAAAACTGAAATAGTTTCTGTACTTTCTCTCTAAAACCTTTAGAGTTTAGATTTGAAAGCTTTATATATTTACTCTTGAAAATAGAAAATTAAGAATTAAGATTGTGGAATTATACACAATTTCTATACTTTATTGCTTGGTACACAATCCAGTGGTAAAGATATACTTCTTATCAGGAATGTTGAGTAGCATTATTTCATTACTAATTTCATAATTATAAAAGCAACTAAGGGAGAAGAAAAGTATAGCCATCTTTAGATCAACTAAGATTGAGGCCATGGTGAATAAATAGGAAATTATAAATATACTGGATTTTTTTTCACTGACTTCTACATGCATATAGTTGCAGATTAAAAAAAAATTAAGATTCAAAATTTTCCTAACAATTCACAACACAATGGGCATTCAATAATTATCTGTTGGATGAAGTAATGAACACAAGGCAAGTAGATTTGAAGAATTTTAATCATTCAAGTATATTCATGTAGAATACTTTGTTGGGTACATTAGACAGTGCATCATTACATATTTCATTCAGTCAGATTATTCTTCTTAAGAAGTTCCTTCATCTTCCTTTCTAATATTTTCATCCCTTGTTCCCCTTCTATTACTTTCCATACTCTTAAAGATCCTGCCCTTAAAACAACTGGTAATCCTTGGCTTAGTCTTCATCTCAATAAACATCCTGATCTTTCTCAACTACACTATTGTTTCTGTATATCTCAGTGCAGAGTTCTTCCAAATGAACTTCTTAACATATTCTTTCCTTACAGTGACTTCCCAAACCAGTTTGACCCACCCTCTTGGGAGTTCTTGTGTATACACCAATCTTAGATTGATATGATATATGATATGATATGATATAAATAATGAATGTTGAACAAAGAACATTTCTTTAAAAGTTCAACCTGTATTCATCCTACTTGGACTATAAAAGCAATAGCACAGGGGCCTCCCTGGTGGCACAGCGGTTGAGCGCTGGGTTGCGAAGCTGCCTGCAGCCTCTGCAGCGCCGGTTCGATCCCCGGCTGCTCCCCAGCCACTGGAGGGTCCCACATGGCGCGCAGACCTCTCCTGCCGCCCGCTGCTCCCCTCAGCAGTGTACTTCGGTCCTTCTGCCTAATCTGCTCCCCGCTCTGGCTCTGGTGAATTCTCTCACCCTCCCGCGCTTCTGACTGTACCCAGTGCTTGCATAAATAAATAAATAAATCTAAACAATCAAACAAAAAAGATAAAAACCATAAAAGTTTAAAAAAAAGAGCAATAGTACATATATTTTAGCCATGACAAACCAAGGAAGACAGAAAGTGAGTAGGCATGATCATAACTCAAGGTCTAATAATTTTACCAGTATCTGTAATAAAAATATTCCGCAAATCTGTAATGTAGAGAGAGGACTACTTTTCTTTATACTCTCTTGAAACTATGTCCAACTTATTGACATATGGACATAACTCCAGAATTAAATAAAGTATGATTAAGATGTTTTAGCTAACTTTTTCTTAAAGAGATTTTTCATGTAGCTAAATTACAATTTCTTTATCTTTCCACATTTTTATTGAATTTAACATTTTAATTTCTAAATACTGTTCTTAAATGTTACGTGTGGATTCTCATTTTGTTTGAAATGTATCAAACTGAATTTACACAAAATTATTGATATTCTTATAAATACATGTAAGTGAAAGTATGTCTCAGTTTACTCATGTAAAATGGGGACATTATCAATGCATACATTGATTGAATGGATTAAAATATATGTGAAGTAACTGACATGATATGTGGCATATATAAGTGTTTAAAAAGTGTTACTATTTATAATTTAGCTTGGATTTCAATGACAATTTGAGGACAAGTGCTGTAAGATTAAAATAAAAACAAATTATATACAATGAGGTAAAGGAGATTCCCATACTAGATACTTAAAAATTCATACTATGTCTTTTCTCATTTCTCAAGTTTGAAGTGAAGTTTATTTTAGTTTCAAACTAATGATCATCAAGGATTGGCTATTCTGCTCTTGTATGAGTAAAAAATGTTGAAAATCTTAGGCTTACTCTATAACTGTTTAAGAACTTGATTTAAAGTTGAGAAGATAAAAAGGAGGGAATATTCACATCAGGACTGGAATTGTTATACAGAATACTACTGTTAGAGTTTGTGCAAAACGTAGAGAGTATTCTCCCTGAAACAAAATGATAGTGGGGAAAATATTTGGAGCCAAGGAGAAGCTTCCTTCCACATCTGTACACATATATTTTTCCCACTGGAAGTAATCTAAATTGGCAGAATACTGTAGCTCAGGTGCTGCCTTCTGTATGAAAAGGGTGTTATCAAGGTGAATGTGAAATCCAATTTAGAATTTGATTGTTTTTCCTTTTCCATTACATATTTACAAATACAGCACTCCTGGCAACAATTCAGACTGCTGGTGTATAGATATTTTACTGTTGATTTCTGGTGGTGGATTGGGAACTACCAATAACGCAATATGTATAAATCTATTCTACCATGACTGCAAGAAATAACTTTTCATCTCTACTTTAAAACCCTCTTGTATTCTGTCTAATTGTGTCCTTTAGAGTTATGTGCAACAGAAAGAGACAGCATTACAGAAGGAACCACAGAAGTCAGTGTTACATAAAATATCAGAACCACATCAAAGAATAAAGAGACAAGTAGGAAAGAAAAATTAATCTTCTGATTTAAAAGAGGATAACCAAGAGGTGAATATGCTAGCATGGGAAGTAAATTAAGTATGTCTGAAAATTTATTTTTGCTTTTGGTTATGAATTTTTCAAAAGAAGGAGAAAGAGGAACAGGGAGGGAGGAGCAAGGAGGGAAGGGGAAGAGAAGGAATGACCTGTGCCTCTCAGAAAGCCAATTTTTAAGTCCATAAAAGATTAATTTTAATCATTTTGATTTGCTCCTACACTCTGGATCAATAATCTCCTAGTTATACTAATAATTTAAATATATATACATAATAATTTCATGCCCTAGGGTGAGACAACCTATTGACCTTGCCAAAACTGTTTGAGTTCAATGCTTCCCAGGAAAGTAGGGGCTATTTTATTAAAAATTTGCATGGTGATTTTTGATAAATAATTTGATGATTTTTAACATAAATGAGAATGTGTATACCCTACAACCCCACATTTTCAATCATGGGTGCGTAAGATACAAGGATATTTGCAGCAATATTGTTTGTTGTATAAACAACTGACAACAACTCAGAATTAAAGAAATGATTTAGAACAAACTGTATCAATATGGATGAATCTCTAAAAACTAATGTCCTACAAAGCAGTTTGCTAATAGAAAATCATTGTAAAATGCCATTTGCATGAAGATTAAATTTGCATAAGAATTGTCAATACTGTTTAAGAAAAATATATGTGTAGTAAACGTATAAGACATTATTAAGAATAATACACCACATTACAATATAGTGGTTATTTCATAAAGGGAGGGAGGGAAATATGGTCATCCAGGTATATACAGGGGTTTTTCATAACCTTTTATAATGTTTCATTTCTTAAACTGGGTAAATTAATACATCAAGGCTTATTATTTTAATCTCTGTGAATGTTTGTATGCCTTACCATTAATTTCAAAATAACTCTATAGACTACTAACCCACTAAAAATGCTTGTTCTTAGGAAGAAAAGGGTGGCTGGTAATAAATATACTCTGAATTGTCTATCTATTATTGCATATCAAAAACTCCAACATCTGAAGTTTAAACAACCATGTTATTTGCCCATAAAACCAAAGGTCAGGAATTGAGAGCTCAGCTAGTGTGTTCTATTCTAGTAACTCAACTGCAATCAACTGGTAACTGGGCCTGTATGGAAGCCCAAGGATGTTTCATTCACATGTCAGGCACCTTTGTGCTCTCTCCTCATGTGGTTTATTTCAGCTTCCTCACAACATGTTGCCCTAGAGTAGCCATATGTTTTATATTGTGATTTTTTTTTCCTGGAGGAAATATTCTTAGTGGTAGAGCTTTTAGTAATCTGTTTATTTTTAAGCTAATTGCTATGTCCAATATTACAAGTTTTATATTGCCTCTTCATCCACATTTTTTTTTAAGATTTTTATTTTATTTATACAAGAGCTGGGGTACAGGCCAGAGGTGTGGAGGGTGAGAGGATTCACCAGAGACAGAGCAGGGAGCAGAACAGGCAGACGGACTGAAAGCACTGCTGAGGGGAGCAGCGGGCACATTCTTTATAGAATCTAGATTCAAGGGGAAGGGAAATAGACTCTAACTTCTGTCACAGAAGTGACAATGCTTGTATAAATAAAAAAATAAATCTTTAACAAAAATAAAAATAAAAAAGTCGCCAAACATTTAAGTAAAGCCAATACCATAAATGAGAGAACTGTAACTCAACAAAGAGAAGTTATACCCACAGAAAAATCATTAATGTAATTACAAGTACAGGAAAGTAAGTTTTGTTAATTTCAGTATTACATGCATGGAACAGGAAGTTATTTTTAAGCATCACATTACTGGCTAACTTACATGGTAGAATAGAAAGTGTTTCAAAGCAGATTAGAGAGCTAAAAATTATACCCAATGAATGAGTGTTTTCCCCAAATGGTAACAAAAAGCGAAAGTGAAAAAAATCGCCAAAGAAAATTTCAAAAATAAAAAAGATTGATTTAGATGTCGCAACATCCACTGAAGGTGGATTCAGAAAGAGAAAAAACGGTGAGATTGGAAAAGAGACAATAGCTTAGTTAACCATGTTTAAAAGAGATTCTCAGTACTACTTAGGTCCTGGAATCAACCATATAGTTAAATACAGCCATAATCCATTCAGATACTCCAGTTAGAAATCTGGGAGTAATTCTTAATGTCCTTTTCCCAATCAATAATTCCAAATATGTCAACAAATGCTTTATAACATCTCAGCTCTCTCCAGATTCGGTCAGCATTTTTCTCTATTTTCTAATATTTTGTAGCTACCTTACTTACATTTCTGTCCCAGTCCTATTTATTCTCCACATCATATCAACTGTATAGATACTTATTTATACAAATGTTTATATAAAATGTTTATATAAAGCTTAGAAAATTTCATTCAGTAATAACTTTAAAAAATCATACTATCTTCATATCACCTAACTTTTTCATTTCTGGTCACAATTCTTTGTGACTGACTTTGACTAACAGAATTGACATGGGATTTTTGAATATAGCTCTTAAAGGCCTTGAGAATATCCACTTTCAGCTTTCTGGGTTTCTTTCTCAATGATGTAAAGTAGTAAAGGCTAGTCAGCTAGAGACTTACAGGTCAGCTGACAACCAGCACCACAGTCAGAAATGTGACCATCGAGACCTCATTGAACTAGCAAATGACTGCAGCTACTTGAAAAAACAATAGAAAAGACAAGCAGGACTGAATGTAGTCTTCAAACGAGTGAAAAATAAAAAAAATATATATATATAATAAAATGGTTGGTATTTTGAGTTATTAAATTTTGAGGTGGCTTGTGCCACAGTGACAGGTAATTGATGCAGAAACTGGAACCTAGAAACAGAGTGTGCCATTAAAAAAAAATTGAAATATAGTATTGGCTTAAAGACTAAGTGGCAAAGGGAAGACAGAAAAGCACTGTGAAGCTATTTATGAAGGCTGGGGAAGCAATGAGTAAACTTCTGTAAGAGGCTGGGGAAATAGTGGCCCCCGGGAACTAGTTAGATAGAAAACATGAGAAATTACTTAATGAACTCTGGAGGCAGAATGTTGAAAGTATCAGTTGAGTACTTCTGGTTCACAGGAGAGGCCAGGGAGAAAGACAAGCTAAAGAAAGAAATAAACAGAATGCAGGTCAAGACTTTACTGATTTACATGTCTACTGTCTGCAGTTGACAAAAGATTTTCAAAGTAAGAAATGCCCTCCACGCTGAGATCAGGATCTTTTAAAGTTACCTTCAGTTCATTTTCTTTTTATGTATTAAATGCCTATCAAACTGTGACTATAAATAGTGTACAAGTATTCATATTTTACTTAACCAAGAAATTATTAACTTCATGACTTTCCAATTAAGTATAACAGTTATTAATTTATCCCCTAGCTTGTATGTATTAATAGATTTAATGATTTAGGACCTTCACTCAAAATCATCAGTCGAAACAGTTGGCGTATACAAAGGAGGTTTTGTTTTCAAGGAGGAAAAAAACACACCAACCCCTGTTTCTCATAGTTTACTATGTTTTCTTATATCACTTCAGGTAAATTTTACCTCATTCAATAGAGCTGCTAAAAATATTTCTTTCAATAAAGACTACAGATGTATCTGATGGATGGATTCTAAGAAAGAAAAGGCAAGGTGGGGCCTCCCTGATGGCACAAGGGGTTAAGATGCAACCTATGAAGCTATTCTCAGCCACTGCAGCACAAATTCAATCCCTGGCCAGCCAGGGAGCTACCCATGGCACAGCAGACCTCTCCTGTCTCCCCCGCTGCTCCCCTCAGCAGTGTATTTCAGTCAGTCTGCCTGTTCTGTTCCCCGCTCTGTCTCTGGTGAATCCTCTCACCCACACACACACACATCCCTCTGGTCTGTACCCTAGTTCTTGTATGCATAAATAAATAAAATCTCTTAAAAAAAAAAAAGAAAGAAAGAAAAGGCAATGACTGACACACAAATGACCGGGTTTGTCTTTCCTGGTAGTTAGTGGCCAAACAAAAGAGTAAATATTTTTAAAAGTCTGTGTGTACCTTATAATGGCATGCACCACCTTCACCATGGCAAATAGAATGTGGGAAAGAGTGAACAAATGGGATATTGCCCTCTAGTCTATTTCTCGTCTTGCCGGTCTTGCCCAAATGATCCTTGGAATTTAAGGGATATAAGAGGTGGCTAAATATTTTGATGTTCTATTACAATTGATTATTTAGGTCATGTAAAGACAAGATCTTCTCAGTCTCCATTAAGGGACAATAATTACTTTTTAAACAACTTTATTGACTATAATTCATATGCATAAAATTCATTCCTTTATAAGTGTTTTTTAGTATCTTCAGAGTTGTATAACCACTACCACAATCAATATGAGAACATTTTCAGTCACTACCAAAAGAAACCCTATACCCATTAGTCATTCTCCACTGCCCCCTCCCTCAGCCCTAGACAACCACTAATCTACTTTCTGTCTCTATAGATTTTCAGTCATTTCTTTTTAATTAGCGATTGTTCCCAGTACAACAGGGAGCTTTGATACTATTGCAATCTGAAGGTCTCTATCCTCTCTCCTCTCCAGGGTGTAAGTCTGGTAATATTTCACTGCTATGAGCTCTTTCTTTTAAGATAAAAATTCTAAAATAATCTAGCTTGTCTTAGGTTGAATAATCATATCTAATCATATATAAATGACCTAGTCTGTCATAAATACTGGGTGAAATAGATTGGGTGGGATGTACTGGTATGGTCATTTGTAATCCTCGACATTAGTCACTCCCATTAAGTTTGTCCAGAGAGGTTAGTTATCCAAAATGATGCAAAGAGTTAATAATAATATCAGAGCTAAAACTCAGGTCTCCGAAATGCCTTAATGTTTGTCTTTCGTATTCTAGATGTTCAATAAATATTTATTGAATTAAAGAATAATATATTAATATGCATTGATAAAACTCCATAATATTACAATACCAAGCAGACTTTGTTGTTACCATGTGTATCCTTCTTAAATAAACAATGCCAATTCTCCTCTGGGTGGCACTCACTGGTTCTATACTGTAGAAAACAGCAGGATTGATTTATGAAATTTTGAAGAGCTCCATACCCTATTCGACTTTGCATTCACTCTGCCAAAAGCTCTATAATTATTCCTTGGCTTTTTAATTTTAAGCCTAGAGAGAGAGTTTTCTTACATGCACATAAATTATTATCCAAGTCCTAGGCTCTGACATTGGACTTGATGCTATACAGAACAAATTTAAAAATTAGCCATGCCTATGCTGAACAGGAGCCTAAAACAACTCTGCTGCTGCATTTTACTCTTCAAAAAGTTATGTTTAAAATTCTCTGAGGAAATGACATCCCTACATCATTTTATTGTGAGTCATTATTTTTAATCACAAGGACTACCAACTTCTGCCTAGAATTTAGAAAGCTATTTATTGAACAAACTTTCTTTGCTCCAATGCATAGTCTTTGCTCCTTTGTCAAAGATTAGTTGACCATAAACCTGTGGGTTTATTTCTGGATTTTCTATTTGATTTCATTGGTCTGTATGTCTGTTCTTGTTCCAATACCATGCAGTTTTGATGATTATGGCTTTGTAGTAGAGTTTGAAGTCTGGGAGTGTGATGCCTCCATTCCTTTTTTTTTTTTCAGGAGAGCTTGGCTATTCGGGTTTTTTTGTGATTCCATATGAATTTCATCAGTAATTGTTCTATTTCTTTGAAGAATGACATTGAAATTTTGATTGGAATAGCATTGAATCTGTAGATTGCTTTTGGTAGGATGGCCATTTTAATAATGTTTATTCTCCCAATCCATGAGCAGGGGATGTTTTTTCCATTTCTTTGTGTCTTCTATTTCTTTTAACAGTGTTTTATAGTTTTCTATGTATAGGTCCTTTACCTCTTTTGTTAGATTTATTCCCAAATATTTGATTTTTTTTGTTTCAATAATAAAAGGGATGTTTTTTTTGATTTTTTCTTCTTCAGATTTATTGTTTGTATATAGGAAGGCTACTGACTTTTGCGTGTTGATTTTGTATCCTGCCACTTTACTGAACTGATTGATGAGTTGAATTAGTTTTTCTGTGGAGCAAAGAAAGTTTGTTCAATAAATGGTGCTGGGAAAACTGGGTCGCTACATGCAAAAGAATGAAGCTTGACCACTACCTCATACCATATACAAAATCAACTCAAAATGGATTAAAGAACTAGACATAAGACCTGAAACCATAAAATACATAGAAGGAAATATAGGCGAAACACTACATGATTTGCATATCAAAGACATCTTTACAGATACTTCACCCAAAGCAGTGATAGTGAAGGCAAAGATAAACAGCTGGGACTACATCAAATTAAAGAGCTTCTGCACAGCAAAAGAGACAATAACAAAAACAAAGAGAAACCCCACCAACTGGGAGAAAAATTTTGCACACAACACTAATGATAAAGGACTGATCACAAAAATCTGCAAAGAGCTGATGAGACTCAACAACAACAAAGAAAATAATCCAGTCAAGAAATGGACAGAGGAGCTAAAAAGAAACTTCTCTGAAGAGGAAATGCGAAGGGCCAACAGGCATATGAAAAAATGTTCAACATCACTTGCAATCAGGGAAATGCAAATCAAAACTACCATGAGATACCATCTTACACCAGTGAGAATGGCACATATTAAAAAAACTAGCAACAACAAATGTTGGCGAGGTTGTGGAGAAAAAGGAACTCTTCTGCACTGTTGGTGGGAGTGCAAACTGGTCCAACCACTATGGAGAGCTGTGTGGAGATTTCTGGACCTACTAAACATAGAGCTTCCACAGGATCCAGCAATTCCACTCCTAGGTATTTACCCAAAGAACACAGAAACATCAATTCCAAAGAACACCTGCACCCCTATGTTTATAGCAGCACTATTTACAATAGCTAAGCTTTGGAAACAGCCCAAATGCCCAAAAATAGATGACTGGATCAAGAAGATGTGGTACATATATACCATGGAATATTACTCAGCATTCAAAAAAGATAAACACATGCAATTTGCAGCAACATGGATGGCGCTGGAAGGGATCATGCTCAGTGAAATAAGCCAAAAAGAAAAGAAAAATACCGGATGGTCTCACTCATAGCAGGAATCTAAAATACTTAAATAAGGGACCAGGAAAATGAATAACTATAAGAAAGTGAAAATCAAAATCAACAAAAACTATGAACTAGAGACACTTTTTGGGGGGTCGGGGGCGGGAGGGGAGGGATTGGGGTCAGAATGGGGGGATTGCAATTGTATGGGGAATATAAAAATAAAATTTATTAATTAAAAAAAAAAGAATTTAGAAAGCTATAAAGTCTGCCATTTCCACACTAGTAGTTAGAAGCAAGCAGTGCCAACTGTAAGACCATACATTCTTTTGAACCCAAAATTACAGAATAATCAACAAGGCTGAAAGCTTTGGAATGATGGACACCTATATGCTGACATGTGGCAAGACTACTGACTCACCTATGCCAGAGCACAGGAGGAAGAGAGGGCTGGCATACTAATGGCTAAAAAGCTACGAACTAAAATGTCTGATGATTTGCTAAAGGCTGAGTCTGGACTAGCATGAGATTATAGAGCCCCTGGGAGCTTCAAACACAAAGTGAGAATGCATGCACTTGAAGGTCCTTCTCCAGAGACTCTACCAGATACTGAAGTGAAAGTGTGTGAGTAGGACTGAATATTGGAGAAAGCAACTCCTTGGTGATTTTAAACAATCAATATAATGAACATGAGAACAGGTTACAGAAGCAAAGCAATATAATAATTTCAATAAATGAAAAAAAAATATTTGACCAAACTCAATATCCATTTATTTTAAAAAATCTCAGAAAAACAGTAAAAGCAATTTCCTCAAGCTGATAAAGAGGTTCTAAAAAAAAATTCTACTGGGCCTCCCCTGGTGGCGCAGCAGTTGAACGCTGGGCTGTGAAGCTGCCCGCAGCCTCCCCAGTGCCGGTTCGATCCCCGGCCGCCGTTGAGGGTCCCACATGGTGCGCAGACCTCTCCTGCTGCCCCGCTGCTCCCCTCAGCAGCGTACTTCGTCAGTCTGCCTGCTCTGCTCCCCGCTCTGGCTCTGGTGAATTCTCACCCTCCCGCGCTTCTCACTGTACCCAGTGCTTGCATAAATAAATAAATAAATCTTAAAAAAAATTCTACAAACTGTATAATACTTAATGCTGACAGACTGAGTACTTTCTCACAGATACAGGGAAAAGGCAAGGATGCCTAGTCTCACCAGTCCTATTGGACGTGGTATTTTAGGACCTAGCCAAAGCAATGAGGCAGTATATATATACACATACATGACTATGCATATATATATACATATATGGCATACAGATTAGATATTTTAAAATAAAGCTATTGATTCTCACACAACCTGATTTTCTACACTGAAATCCAAGCAACTCTACAAAAAGCTTAAAGAATAAGTGAATTTATCGAGATCACAGGATAAAAGGTTAATATTGATAACTCAATTATATTTCTATGTACTAGCAATGAAGGATTGGAAATTTAATTCAAAAATACCATTTAAAAACTGTCTTTGAAGTGGAGAAATCTGACAAACCTTACCTCTGCCAACTGATAAAGGTTAACATGAACAATAACAAGCCATGTCAATAGCAAATACTTCTGATGTGATGCGAGGAGAATGGCACTTTATATCTGTGGTCTTGCTCCCAAACTCCCAACTGCAGTCTAATCATGAGAAATATATCAACAAATAGGGCCTCCCCTGGTGGTGCAGTGGTTGAGCGCTGGGCTGCAAAGCTGCCCACAGCTTCTGCAGTGCAGGTTTGATCCACGGCCGCTGGCGAGGGTCCCACATGGCGCGCAGACCTCTCCTGCCGCACCCACTGCTCCCCTCAGCAGTGTATTTCATCAGTCTGCCTGTTCTGTTCCCTGCTCTGGCCCTGGTGAATTCTCTTACCCACCCGCACTTCTGACTGTACCCGGTGCTTGCATAAATAAATAAATAGATATTTTTTTAAAAAAATTAAAATATAGGGCCTCCCCGGTGGCGCAGCGGTTGAGCGCTGGGTTGCGAAGCTGCCCGCGGCCTCTGCGGCGCCGGTTCGATCCCCGGCTGCTCCCCGGCCACCTGAGGAGGGTCCACATGGCGTGCAGACCTCTCCTGCCGCCCGCTGCTCCCCTCAGCAGTATACTTCGGTCCTTCTGCCTGTTCTGCTCCCCGCTCTGGCTCTGGTGAATTCTCTCACCCTCCCGCGCTTCTGACTGTACCCAGTGCATGTATAAACAAAACAAACAAACAAATAAATAAATAAATAAACATGCCTCTATTGAAAAAAAAAAAAATTAAAAAAAAAAAAAAAAAAAAAAATTAAATATATATCAACAAATATATCAACAAAGTCTAATGGAAAAAATTCTATGATCTACCTAATACTCCTCAAATCTGACAAAATTACTAAAACAAGAAAAGCCTAAGAAACTGTCACAGAAAGATCGAAGGAGACATGACAATTAAGTGTAATGTAGTATCCTGGATAAAATCCAAAACATTAATGAAATGCTAAAAAGTATGAAGTTTTGTTAATAATAATGAAGCAATGCCTATTCCTTAGTTGTTAACAATGGGGAAAACTGTGTGAGGGTGTACAGGAGCTCTGTATTTATCTTAAAAATCTTCCATTAATTTATTCTAAAATGGTTTAAGGATTTTTGGGAAAAAATAGCATTTAAATTTGCATCCAAACATATATAATTTAGATGTAAATCAGACATATATGCAAATGTGTATGCTAAAAAATATAAAACATTGATCACAAGAATTAAAAAAAAAAACTTAATGAATGGAAAGAGATATATTGTGTTCATGGATTGGAAAAATCAATATTTTTACTATTGTAATTCTAACAAAATTGATCTATCAATTCAACTAACTCAGCAAAAATTAAAATCCCAGCAAGAATATTCCTCAAGGAACTCCTAAGATGCGGTATACACACACACACACACACAATGGGATAATATTCGGCTATTAAAAAAAGCAGATGAAATCTTGCAAATTGCAACAACACATATAAAACTGGAAGGAATATGCTAAGCAACATAAATCAGAAGAAGGACAAATACCAGATGATTTCACCTATATGTGGAATATAAAGGAACAACAGCAAAGGAACAGACAAAACTAAACCAAAACAAACCCTAGGGGCCTCCCTGGTGGCACAAGGGGTTAAGATGCAACCTATGAAGCTATCTGCAGCCACTGCAGCACAAGTTCGATCCCCAGCCAGGCAGAGAGCTACCCACATGGCGCAGCAGACCTCTCCTGACTCGCCTGCTGCCACCCTCAGCAGTGTATTTCAGTCAATCTGCCGGTTCTGCTCCCCACTCTGTCTCTGGTGAACCCTCTCAACCCTCCCCACATCTCTGGCTGGTACCCCAGTTCCCATATGCATAAATAAATAAATCTTTAAAAAAACAAAAACAAAACCTAGAAACATGACTATAGAATTAAGACTACCAGATAGGGAGGATGAGGTCTGAGGGATAACTAGGGGTAACTATTTGAAGATTATTTGGGGCTTTGAGGATGGGTGTGGTATGATAATGTACATCTGAAGAGGTATGAATCTACATCCCTCAATCATAAACAATGTTGTAAACCAAGTTTACCTCAATAAAAATTTAATACAATTAAAAAACAAGAGGGTTAAGTCAAAGTGAAAAAGTGAAACGAAAGCCCCAGAATAGAATCTACAAAAAGGGGCTTGAGGAAATTAATGTCAACATTTCATTGGTGCAAGCCCAAAATATGATAGGAAAAGGAAAATCACAAGAGGATTTCTCATAACATTTCCTTATCAACTCTGAGGCAGAGTAAGAAATGCCTACAGATGTTGCTCCCAGGGTTAAGTAACAACAGGGTCAATCAAATAAGCATTCTAATAACATTTGTCTCTGAAATATCTTCCTAAAAGATTACACATGCATAGCTGTAATCCATGTATTGCACAGCTTATGTGAACATGGCATGTTCTTTAAGAGTCTTCCCATCATTTCAGTCAATGATGGCAACCTGGGCAGACCAAACTATATCTCTTGGTCCATAAGCATCAGGCTGCTAACACTCTCTGCCAATATCACTGTATAACTTTACCTTGGGTGAAAGATTTTCTTCAGTCTATGTTTCTGCCTCTGTTTTGTCTTCCACTACTTGCTTTTGGATAAGTGGTTCGGGCCCATGACTGACAAATACAGGCTAAGTTTGCCAGCAGAGAACAAAAGCAAGGGCCTAAATACTGGTTGTCAGCCTGCCTGTACTGAGCTCTAGAAAATGGTTGAGGAAACACCAGGTTAACAATCTTCAAGTTCAGGTTTGATGAACGTCTTCTGACTTTCTGAAAGGCACCACTGACTTCCTGGAGACGTGAAAGGCTAGGATAGTACTTTATGTGAATAGAAACTGGAAGGAAGAGGGATTCAGACTTGAGGAACTGAAGAAAACTGAAGTGAACAGCAAAACTGAATATCAAGAATGAATCTTCACAGGAACTAAGCCAGACCTTTCAAACGGCAGGTCCTGCATTAATCTAAGTAGTCAATCATGAAATCAATGTTGTAGATCAAGATATTTTTCTCCACAAAATATTATAAAATTGAATAAAATGAAAATATCACAGTGCATCATTCATAGTAAACCACTGGCCATATAAAAAATATGTGTATCAACAAGTTGATTCTAAAAATTGATATGAAAATATAAAGGATTAGAAGGCTAAAAAGGAGCCCCCTGGTGGCGCAAGGGGTTAACACACAACCTATGAAGCAATCCTCAGCCACTGCTGCACGAGTTCGATCCCCCAGCCGGCCAGGGAGCGACACACATGGTGCAGCAGACCACTCCTGACTGCCACTGCTCCCCTCAGCAGTGTATTTCAGTCAGTCTGCTTGTTCTGTTCCCCACTCTGTGTCTGGTGAATCCTCTCACCATCCATACCTCTGGCCTGTACCCCAGTTCTTTTATGCATAAATAAATCTTTTTTTAAAAAAAAAAAGGCTAAAAAGGCATTTTTGAAAAAGAGTAAGTTGGAAGACACATTTACCCAAGTCCAGTAATTATTACAAGTTACACTAATCAAGAAAATGTGGGGCCTCCCTGGTGGCGCAAGGGGTTAAGTACTGCACTATGAAGCAACCCGCAGCCTCTGCAGCATGAGTTCGACCCCCGGCTGGCCAGGGAGCAACCCACATGGCACAGCAGACCTCTCCTGACTCGCCCGCTGCTCCCCTCAGCAGTGCACTTCGGTCAGTCTGCCTGTTCTGTTCCCCACTCTGTCTCTGGTGAATCCTCTCACCCCCCAAAGCTCTGGCCTGTACCCCAGGTCTTATATGCATAAATAAATAAATCTTCAAAAAAAAAAAAGAAAGAAAATGTGGTATTAGAGAAAGCATAGAAACATAAATTGGTGGCACAGATTAGAGAGTCCTAATACATACACACAGATATTTAGTTAATTGTTTTTAAAATACATTTTTAACAGTAGTTTCAGGTTCACAACAAGATTAAGAAAGTACAGTGGTCTCCCATATATTTCTTCCCCCATATGCATAGCCTCCTCCAATATCATCACCATTCACCAAAGTGGTGTATTTGTTAACCAGGATGAACCTACACAGACATATCATAATCACCTACAATTCATAGCCTAACTTAGGGTTCACTCTTCCTGCTGTATATTCATGGGTTTGGATAAATGTATAGTAACATGGAAGCATCATTATGATATCATATAGACAACTTGTACTGCTGTAAACATTCCTTATGATCTGTCCAGTGATAACACTGGTCTTTTTATCATCTCCAAAGTTCTGCCTTTTCCAAAACACTATGTAGGTGGAATTAAACAGTAACCTCAGATTGACTGATTTCACTTATTAATATACAAGAAGGTTCTTCCATATAGCTTCAGGACTTCTAGGTCACTTACTTTCAGCACTGACTAATGTTCCATTGTCTAGATGTGTCACAGTTTATTTATCCATCACCTACTGAAGGACATCTTGGTTACTTTCAAGTTTTGGCAATTATGAATAGAGCTGCTCTAAATTTCTGTGCATGGGTTTTGGTATGGACATAAATTTTCACCTCCTTTGGGTGCACACCAAGGAGCATGATCGCTGAAGCATAGGTAAGTGTATGTTTAGTTTTGTACAAAATTACAAACTTTTTTCCAAAGTGCTTGTACCATTTTTTTGGTTTTGCATTCATACCAGAAATGGGTGAGAGTTCTTGTTGCACCCTATCTGAATTAGCATTTGTTGTCAAGGTTCTGGTTTACAGGCCTCCCAATAGGTGCAGAGTTCCCTCATTATTGTTTTAATTTGCATTTCCCTTATTACATATAATACAGAGCATATTTTCATATCCTTATTAGCCATCTGGATATCTTCTTTGGTGAGGAATCTGTTAAGGTTTTTAACCCAATTTTTATTCATTGTTTTGTATTGCTGAGTTTTGAGTTCTTTGTATATTTTGGATAATAGTCCTTTAGCAGACCTATCTTTTGCAAGTTTTTCCCCAGTTTGGGGCTTGTCATCTCATTTTCTTCACATTGTCTTTCTCAAAGCAGAAGCTTTTAATTTTAATGAAGTCCAGCTTATCAGTCATTTCTTTTATAAATCATGTCTTGGGTATTGTACCTAAGAATTCATCACCATATTCAAGGCCATCTAGGTTTTCTCCTATGTTATGTTCTAATTTTATACTTTTTCATTTAAGTCTATGATCTATTTTTGAGTTAATTTTTAGCAAGAGTATCTATAGTCTGTTCTAGATTCATTTTTTGCATACGGGAATCCTGTGTTGCAGTACCATAGACTGCCTTTGCTCCAGTGCATTTGTGCCTTTGTCTAAGATCAGTTGACTATATATTTCTGGGCTCTATTCTGTCCCATTAATCTATTTGTTTCTGTCAATAGCACGCTGTCTTGATTACTGTAGCTTTATAATAAAACTTGGAGTAGGGTGTTGTCAGTTTTCCAAATTCATTCTTTATGCTGTGTTCACTATTCTGGGTCTTTTGCCTTTCCATATAAACATTATAATCAGATCATCCAATCTAAAAATTAATTGCTGGAATTTTGACTGGGATTGTATTGAATACATAGATCAAATTGGGAAGAACTGACATCCTGACATTATTGTGGTTTTCTATGCATGAATACGATTATCTCTCCATTTACTTAGTTCTTTGATTTCATTCATGAGCGTTTTATAGTTGTCTCATAAAGATCATGTACATATTTTGTTAGATTTATACTGAGGTATTTCATTTTGGGGAGTTCTAATGAAAATGACATTGTGTTTTTAATTTCAAATTCCACTTGTTCATTATTGGTATTTAGAAAAGCAATTAATAATACTAGTTTTGCATGCATAGTAATTTGGAAAGATTTAAGCAGCTTTCAATCTGTGTAGACCTTGAAACTAATCTTTTAGGAGCTCACAAAGGCCTAGTCCACTCTCCTCTCCTAAGCACACCATGTATTTTACAAAATTAACTATCCCTTCTCCCTACCCTCCCTCATGAACACCAGATTGCCTGGTGTCATGACAGGCTGATCATAGAATTCATATTGGTGAAGGATGATGCTTTAATCCTAGATGTCATTGACATTTATCCTAGTATGACAATTGTTTTTGCAACCTTTTCTTTGTTTCCCATTGAGAAACCTGCTATATTGCTATAATTGTTTTTAACTAATTTCAGAAATTCAGAGACTAAAGTAAATTGCCAAAAAGTTAAAATATTGCAGAGTTCAAAATAAGAATGCATTTTTATAAAGTATTTTTTTTTAATTTAAAAAATCCCAAGTGCTACATTTTTCTGATAAAGGCTTTCTCTGAGAGCCATAATCATCAGTGACCTTGATGTTCCAATATGATAAAAAAAAAAAGCTTTGGTTATTTTCTTGCAAAAAAGAATCACGTCAGAGACAACATACAGAGAAGGTCAGTTATAATTATGAGGCCTGCATTGACTATCATGTTTTATGTAGAGTTTGCTTCACAACCAGTATCAAGTAAGAGAAAAATTAAATTAGGTAGAAGGTTGTGTTTTTCAAAGTAAAGGCTTTTACTATGCTATTTATATTTCAAAATATCAACTGGGAAGACCATAACCATATAGTATTTATTAACTTCTACTATTATGTCATTCATAGTAAATGAGTTAACAGTATTCACTGAATAATTTACTCAATTTATCACTACTCAGCAGACATTTTTAAAGTACATACTATTGACCATGTGATAAATAGCAAGGATTTCATAGTAAGCAAGATAATTCTCATTAATTCATGGTCTCAATTCATGACACAGTTAAGAAACAGTTATGTTATAAAAATAATAAATGTAACAAAAGTGAACGTGATAAATGTGTACTTTCAAAAATTTTCAGAAAGTGGGTGAAATTAGTATTAGTAGTCCTTGCTGATACACTACCCAATAGCCAGTCTAGAGTAGATATTAAGAATACATGTGCAGTGATCATTACCTACCTGTGAGTCATCTAAGCTGCAGCTGGCATCTTCTCCTTGAACCAATGAGAAGGATTCAACTCGGTTAAACACATGGCAAATTTTTGACATTTAACAGATACTACTGTTACAAAATAGCATTTTTATTTTTGTGACAGGATGCAGAAAAATCATTTTCCAAATCAAAAAGACTTTCTGAGTTGGATCCAGGGGCTTAAAATGATGCTGTCGAGGACAGCCAAAATGGGATTTTGGAATGACCCCACTTTATCAACAAACTTCTCAATCTGTTTCCTTGTGCCACCTGTAGGGGTGTTGACAGAACTAATTCCAAAGGAGCATCAATGCCAAAATTGACATTTTGCCTTTTTATAAAGGGCTTACTTGAAAAGGGAACATTCTACTTGTTCAAGCAATTTTTCCTTTGTAAAATTTATATGGTTTAAAAATACATCTTGATCACATTTTCATTACTTTTAAGCATTTGCCCACACAGCATGAATATTTTCTATAATTTGGTAAATAATTTAGACTTATTTATTATTTTTTGTAATTTTGGTTAAATCATCAGTGTCACAGACTGAATCAGTTGTGTATATAGTTGCCTTATAGACCTAGCATATTAAATAGTATCAAAAAGAGTTCTAATTCTACAAAGGAAAAAGGCATTTAATTGCGATGCAGCTGTACATTGCATTTGTCATCTGTTAGACAAATGGGAAGGGGTGAGAACCTCAAAATATCCAGGACCTATCATTTATTCTTAATCATTATAATCACCATTAATCATTATTCATCAACTCTTCACACATATTCACCATCCTTTTGGACATATGATTTGGCATTACTAAATATGTCATGTTTGTTCTTGAGTACTGGCTAAAATTGGATTGGTTGGGGTAGAAAGTTTGAAGGGAAATAGATCAGAGGCCTCATGTGTATATTTATTTTCTTTAGCATAAATAAATATTTATGTTTAGACTCATACATATGGAAAGTCATTATCTTCAAAAATGCAAATAAAATTTCCCCAAAAGAATGTTTTTTTAATACAGTACGAAAATACGTTATATAACAATCATAGTATATTCATAGCACCGAAGAGTAAGGCAGAGAGAGAAGTTACAGTGCACTGCATCATTTATCTCCCTTTCTTTTTCTCAAGTGACTCTGAACAAGTGATAACATGGAGCAGATTTCTACGATTTTGTATACACGAAACTCTGAAAAGCATAGGTAGTTTATGACTGTTGGAAATGAATATTATTTGTCTCACAATATAATCCACAAAACTCATATACCCCCAGAAGATTTATTTCCCCACAAACTACAGTTGAATAGTCAAACTCAATATTTTTTCCCAAAGAAAATTACATGAAACAACTAAATGAGTAAGCTTTATCTGACAGCAGATACATTTCATCAACATTAGTTTATTTTCAGTGCCTGGTATCAACTAATACTGATTGGCCATTACCTTCCTTCTTGATAGGATGGAGAAAACATATTGCAACTCTTTCAAGGATGAGGGAGATGGGAATTAGGGGAAAGACTACTAGTTGTCCAAGTTAATCCAAAATACACTTGCAGGCAATTGGATCCATATTTCACTCTTAATGGATCACTGAGAAAGGTCCTCGTTTTCTCCATAATGCTAAGTTATTCCCTAAAGAAGACATCGGGCTCTTCTTAGCTTTGGTAGGCCATAATTTATTGGATTCAGGTCACTGAATCAAATCATCACTAAAGAGTCTTCTATCGCTAAAGTGTCATGATTTTACATGAATAGTAAGATTTCTCCCTAGAGTTGTTTTACGCTATACTTTTCCATGGAGCCAGGTTTATTACAATAAAGTATTTTAGCTGACAATAAATATGATAAATCTCTTACAGAGAGCTCAGAGCATGTCCACATATACAGTATCCAATGTCAATGCTGATATAAACAAGGTTGGTAGGCTAGAATGCCACTCAATAATAAAAGCATTCTGGGTCTTTACTAATGTAAAATAAGACATATTTTGAAAATAAAAGAGAAGATAGATGAGATTAAATTAACTCTATTATGAACAAGTTTAATAGTAAATCAGAGCATCTGAATTGCAGTAACACTTGGTCCCTGGTTGTTACGTGGATAAGCTTGTTTGCTCTGAGACTCTCCTTCTTGCTCTATGATTTCCACTCCATTCCCTCTTGCCTGTGAATCACTGCATGCCTTAACTTATGCCCATCTCTTGCCTCCCCTCCTTAACTTTACCACCATTCTCCTTTTCCAAAACTATGCTTAAATAGACAACAAAACATAAGCAAGGGCCTTCTCAAGGGAGAAGCCGGGCACTCTGTGTGGTTAATGCCCTAACTTCAGCATCATGTTTGTGATAATCTTTGTGGCTATAAATGGAAAATTACATAAAATATCTTGAGAACAAGAGGAATATAAAGTCATGACTAAGCAAGGAAAGTGATAGATTATCCCATTACACAAAGGGCTCTAGGAAAGAGTATACTAAAACTTAAAATACAATCCAAATATATTGACAGTTTATTTCTAAACTACCTTTAAAGCAAAATCAGCCATTACCCAATGGACTAATTTTATACCATAAATAAATGTAACTACATAACTAAATGTACTGACTTTGCTTTTCATACACTTTGGGAAAAACCTACAGGTTCAAAAACTTGTGATTGTGCCTCTTGCAATTTTCACTCCCTTTGTAAAAGTGCCGAATTTGTAAGACCCTTTAGAACAAGACCAAAGGCTTTCTTAAACCCCACAGCAAGACCATAATATAGAGATACAGTTTATTCTCAAAAATATTTGTTGACTAGAAGAGATACAATTAACAAATTAAGTATACAATTTAAGCTATGAATATAATTTTATGCATTCTGAAACATTATGAATTGGAAACTATATAAAAAATACCACTATGAAAAATTTATTCTGATGCCCCAGGATATCATGAAAATTCTCCAAAGAACATTATGCTTGTGTAGAATAATAATGTACAACATCCTGAGTCATAGATATTAAAGGAACATCTAAAAGTATAATGTACAATTAATGAAGGAAAAATTAAACATGCAATTGAGTTTTTCTTTCTGCTGGAAGGAGAAATCAAATATACAGGAAGCATTAGTTTTCATTTATCTTCAAGTTCTAATCTGTATTCACATACATGTATTTGCATTCACAAGTTCAGATTTAATAAGCAGAAATGATTATTTTAGGCTGTAATTGATTATAGAAAGCCTGTGAGGATCAGACTTAAATTGTACCTCTCACAATTCCGTGAAGTCAATCAAAACGCCAGTCACCGGGCCTGTGATTTAACACTTCTCTGTCTTCATTAACTGTACTATTGCCCTGGGCAAATCTCAATTTTAGATGAAACTACTTATAAGATGCCAAGCTTTCACTAGTAAATACACTTTACTCTCAGGTTGTGCGCCTAAATGAAGAGCCAGGATTACATTTTAGTAGGCGAGCCTTCTGTTTCATTTCTGTTAGGCATTTAAAATGATAACTTTCTCTAAAAGAAAGAAAAATTGCTGATATTTCTGCTACTTTCATGCCACTATTTTCATGTGACATCTGTGAAATTAGTGATTCTCAAACTTGGTGCACACTGGAATCATCTAGGGAGCTTTTACAAGGCCCAATGCAGGGGTCGCACCCCCAGAGATTCTGAGGTAATTGGTTTGGACTTCGTCTCTCTGGTCATGGGATTTTTAAAAGCTCCCCAAGTGATGCTCGTGTGTAGCCGAGGTTGAAAAATCACTGCACTAATTAATAGAATAATAATGAATTGCCTAATCACAGGGACGGTCACACAGCTAAAACTAGGGTTATAAATGTGAACTTATCATTTTGTGAAAGAATATTTTTGAAGGATGGAAAAATAATAAATTTGAGGCTTGTATAACTGTATGCAGCCTTTATTTCATAGACCTGATAAATACCAAGGTGAATTTTGAACAAGTGACTCACTACTAATTTTGTGTTTATTTTCTTATATAAACATACAGGGGACAGATCAAAATTCACCTAGTCATTAATTAAACAAATATGTACTGAGTCCTTAGAATACATTACTCTGATTTTTGGGCTTCTGTAAAATAATTAAGAGGAACATCATTGTTTATTTCCAACATGGATTAACCCTAAATTGAGGAAAGGGGAAATAAATGTCTTAAAAGGAAATGCTGTTTTCTTCTTCTTTTTGTATGTTTTTATTTCAGACTTTTCATCACTTCTTTTTTTATTTTTATATATATGTTTGCATCATTGTTCATTTTTGTACTCTTACACAGAGCTCACCGTCACTTTCCACAAACCAAAGAGGAACAAGGAATTCCTTCTTCTGTCAAAGGCATGACATTACTTGGAACATACACACAAATTAAGAGAAAAAATAAGATGCTAGATGTGAAAGGTAGCCTGGAGGTAGTGGGGTAGTAGG